>NC_140778.1:31639240-32239240 GCF_044657685.1 Stegodyphus dumicola
AGTATTTGCTGTATTTAACGTGCAAGCGATTTTCGGCGTTTAATTAGCAAATACCGGTTATTATTGAAATGACGATGAATAATGCTATGAATCATCAACAGGATTCAAACGCTGAAGACCAACACTGCAAATAAAGCGTCCGTAAATAATTATACAAAATCTACTTCTGAAGATCACTTTCAGTACCAATTTTTTTGAAACTTTTATCCAATGAATGAGATGTACCGAATGGCAAAAAATGATAACTTCGCTTTCTGAAACATTTTATTCACTGAACAAAGAAAAAGCTGTATTATTATTGGTGCATTTTGTTTTCAACTTAAAACTTACAAAGGCTTTGCAACATTTCTCTCGTAAATATTAGCAACAGTCGGCACGTATTACTCCTGATTAGTTTTGCTGTTTCTAAACATTAGCCTTTCGGGGAAGGATGCCTTCGTGAAGGATTTTCTGAGACTATCTCATTCGCCTTTTTGTTGCACATGAAGCAAACATATAACACAAAAGTTAATATTGCACAGACAGCCCTTTAGTTTGGACTCAAACTCTTGTCACACTACCAGTATTCGGCGGTCTCCACCACTCGGCCGCTGGTGTGTCCACACGCCATGGTCCACCAATGGCCGAGTGATGGAGACCGCTCTTGATCTGACGATAAATGAAACAAAAACTTCGCATTAATACAAGAGGTACCCTAGAGTCTACTCTAACCAAGATCTTTACTTGAGTATACTGAGTATAGCCCACAATCATCTTGTTATGCGATCTGTGTTGTATGTTTTATGTATCGAGCAATAGAACAGAATTCAGATCTGTTATATATTTGAATAATTGATTGCCTAAGATCCTGCATCGAAGAAATTCCAAAAAGCGTTTTCAAGAAAGTGGCGACGCATATTATGGCTCATGTGGGAAATCATGGAAGTTCTTATTTACGTTTGGAGGCATAGAACGGATTTATAATTTTTTGTATGCGATATATATTCGATTCCTTTCCGAAATGTAGAAACAAAACACTCCAGTTATAACCTTATCAACTAAAAAATAAAATGTCTGTCATTTGTTTAACTTGTTGCTCACAGTGTCAAACAAATTTTTAACTAATGTTAAGTACTAGTTTTCATTGAATTTCATTGAAATAATATGTTAAATTTTTTTCGGCAAGGCTTTAAAAATTTCGTAATAAATGTCAATCCATCCCGATAGACCTGATTATAAATGCATTTTAGTGAATTTTTTAGTGAATCTGAACTTCAAATCACAGGTTTGAGCGTAAGGTGCATTTGCCCCTCGCTCCCTATTTTAACTTCGCTAACTTTTTCTTGTCCTTTATGCATGATCAGATAGCCTGGTTCAGTAAAAGTAGGCGGCCAGTGCAACTCTGATTAAATATCTAGTTATAACCACGTGCAGTGCTGATAAGGACCACGTGTTTCTGTGACTCCTTTATTTTCTTCTTTCTAAGTATTTCTTTCTTCTGATGAGGAGGGACCTTTAGCTGCCCTCGAAATCGATTGAGTGTTTCATTATACCTACGCTAAATACAAGGTTGTTTTTACGATTTTGAATGTTATCAGATCTTGTTTAATTTTACCTTATTTATTTCAGAGCATCACGTACTATCAATATTATTTAATTTTACGTTATTTGTACGCAAAATTAAGTTCATAAATTTTGTGGCTAGAGTTTTTATCGTTTTACCAAAGTTTATACAAAAATTAGGCAGGAAAAAAATGTGCCAAATGCAGTACAAAGTACTTTAATGAGATATATTAAATTCTATTTGGAAAAATCTGTGGCTTTCATAATATCATCACGTATCACATTTAATAATTAAAAACAGTTATGAGATACAAACACCATAGGTTTCAGTGTTACAGTAAACCAGATCGTCCCTACTCTTTCTTGCGGACATGTCGGTGACATGCGCCCCGCCCACTTTTGTTAGTCTGTATCTTATAAGGTCCATGTTTCGGATATACTGACGGTAGAGACTTTACAAAATAGGGCGTGGCTCAATGGCGTGCGAACAATGTAAATTTGCTTCGAAAACATTTTCCAAAATAAGTACATTTGCGGGAAGTAAAAACTGAGAATGAAAACATAGTATACAGCGTTTTATTCATTGTAGTATATTGTATAGTTTTACTGCTGTCGATCTACTAAATTGCATCGAAAGTTATTCCAACACTTGAAATGTAGCAATAGAACAGTATTCAGATAAAAATTTTGACCTAAATGTAGCAACTAATTTGGGGGCGGAGGGAAGACCAAAAAACTGAAAATGAGGCATTTTTGCGAAAACAATCTTATTGATCCAGTTGTCAATCAGTTAAATTCCGATCTACGTGGCATAACTGAAGTGTCTGAAAATATTAATTAACCTTCAGAAATTAAGTAAAATACTACATTTAATACTGTTATCACTTTGCATCGTAACACAAAGGGGATATTTTACAACATCAAGTCAGTGATTCTAATAAGTGAACCACAAAGACCAGAACGATTTATCATATATTAATTAATTGCATGTGGTGACATAAAAATTGAGTCTTCTAAAGATTACTATAAAAACAAAAAATGAATATGTCCGCCTGCTTAATAGGAAAACTTAGAAAAGACTCGCTTCTCTATCTAAAGAAATATATAATTTTCCAAATCATTATCGTTTAGTAAATTAAGTATTTATTTGTGACAACGTTAAAAGACGTGTCTGATTTTAACTTTAAACGAAAGGGAATTTACTGGTGTTGCAAACTGCAGCAACTGACAAATTTATACTTCCAGGGTTTGCACTTTCGGTTGAGTTAACATAGAAAAATATTGAAAAAAAAATCCCCTGCATTTTTTAGCAGTTTTACTTTGAGTCTAAGTTTATTTGGTTAAGCAATGTGAATTAACATTTATGCAACTGGCGTCGATTCGAAGAAGAATGCATCCTAAAACTAAGGGTGGAAACTTATGTTTAATAAAAAACATTATTATAAAATTTTTGACTACCAGTTTCTGCTTGAACGAAAAATAGTAAAAATGTTTAAACGATATCGAAGAGGGTCCGCCTTCCTTCCCGGTGCTGCGCGCCACAGAGCTGCGTGGAAACACAGAAGAACTTTGAATGCTTATTTTTGAAATCGCAAGGGTGTCGTACCCACATCGAGGTGCCTAGTATAATTTCCCGGTCGTTAATGATGTACGCCTACTTTCGTAAGTATTAAGATATGCCTGCTCACGCAGCTGAATTTTCTTCGCCCGCGGGTGTTGGTACTTCCCTAGTACCATTCATTTGAAAATATCTTTGCCTAGTGCACTTTAATGCGATCTACTGGCAAAAACTCTTTAGTAGTTAATGACTAGAAAAAAGTAAGTCATAAAATAAGAGAATGCATACTTCTGAAGGACTTTGAACTCTTATGCCATTCACAGCTTCAAACTTTCTTCGCGCCATTTTCATGATGTCTCACTATTGCTTATCCTGCACTCTTACTAGCTATATTGAGCTCACCACCTGCATTTGCCATACAACTCACTGAACCTGCCTACATGCTTCAATTTAATGCCATTGCTTACCACTGCACAATTTTTATGATGAACGCCTACTTTCGTAAGTATTAAGATATGCCTGCTCACGCAGCTGAATTTTCTTCGCCCACGGGTGTTGGTACTTCCCTAGTACCATTTATTTGAAAATAGCTTTGCCTAGTGCACTTTAATGCGATCTACTGGCGAAAACTCTTTAGTAGTTAATGACCAGAAAAACGTAAGTCATAAGTCATAAGAGAAAGAACATTCAGAGGTTAGCGTTGCTACGCGGCGCACGCATCTTGAATTTACTGTATTTTTTGCTCTCTCCTCCTCATCATCGATGACGGCCAAAAAAACCACCTGATCGATTCTGGCAAAGGCGCGATAGCGAGATGGACCGTTCAGATTATTCATCCTCTTCTAAAACTAGCAAAAAATATAAAGCTAAAAATTATCTTAAAACTTCTGGCTCAGACCCTACGATTCATCAAACTAAAAGAATTAAGAAAAATAGCATCCCTAATCCGACAACTCCAAAAACTAAAGAATTTCAAGAAATAATGGAAAAATATAAAAGCATATTCCCCAATCTAGTTCAAGGATTTCATTTAAATGAAAATGCAGGAAAATCGGACACTGAAATACAATACGATGCACTCAGGTACGATGCACTCACAACAATTTTGAATAAATCCCAAGAAAGAATAATAGAACAAACGGATCTAATGGATACTGGCGCAATGGATGAAAAAACTTATTTAGAAAATGTAAAAGACCACGAGAATTTAACTGAAACCATAAATGATGCACTCAGCCAAATCGAAATACCCGATGAGGAAACAGCATTAAGACTTATGGAAAAATGGAAAAAACCCACCAAAACATGCAAAGCGGACTCTAACCCCATACCTGATATCGAAATTGAAAAATCAAATAGATTTGAACCCCTAAATAATAATGAAGACAACGATTTCACTGAAAATAAATCAAATAACAAAAATGTAAAAGTCCCACCAATAGTCATTACTGATGAAGATTTAGATTGGCTTGAGCTACAAAAATTATTATGCACGCAAATACTCAAAAATCCTTACGAGACGCAAATGAAAGCCAAAAATGTTTATCTCCAAACAAATACCGAAGACGATCACAGTAACGCTATAGAAAATTTTAAAGAAAGCAGGCATTGAATTACACACTTATCAACTTTACTCAAAATCCACCATTAAAGTCATACTAAAAAACATACCGCGAAGCATTTCCGAAGCAGCTATACTAGAAGATTTACAGAAAAGGAAATTTCCAATTGTGAAAGTCAAGCAATTCACCAAAAGAATCGAAGATGATTATGTTAAATTACCCATTTATTTTATCGAGCTTGAAAGAACCGCAGCTGGTGAAACAATTTTCAATTTAAACAATATCTTCAATTTTAACGTCATAATAGAAAAATACTCCCCCAAAAATAGAAGACCAGTCCAATGCTACAAATGTCAAAATTATGGACACTCACAAAATAACTGTTTTAAAAAAGATATCTGTTGCAAATGTTCAAAGAATCATCGTACAAATGCTTGTAGATTAAAAAATGAAGAAAAACCTACCTGCTATTTTTGCCAAGGCGAGCACGTCTCGTCATATCGTGGATGTCCTATGTATAAAAAGAGATTCCAAACTAAATCAACAGAAATACCCCAAGAAATTCCAAAACTTAAAGACTTTCCAGCCCTTTCAAAAAATGAAACTAAAAATAAAGAAACTCCAAGAAATATCTTATACAGTGCAATCCTAAAAGGACAAAAAACGCCAACAGAAGATGATAACCCGCTAACAGAAGTTTTTTCAAATCCAAAAATATTTAAATTCATTCAGGACATGACCGACGTCGCAAAAAATATTAAAACAGCAAAATCAAACACTGAGAAACTCGCAATACCATTCCACGCAGTACAAATAGCCTTACAGTTCGCTGAAGATGAAAACTAAATTCTTACGCAGATCAACCAACAGATGGCGACACATATGAAGAAGCTAAGCCTAAATCGAGAAATTGTGCCTGTTTTTCTTCGGTGCCAAAGGATGGCGCCACTCTCTAATAGAAGCGAACGCTTCTGGAGTACTTTTAAATTTGGAATCCCTTTCATGGGTACGTAGCTGCCTGGTTAAAGTCCTTTTCAGGTTTGTGTACCAGTTTCTAGGATCAGGCTCTGGCTCTGGCTCTGAGAAAGAACGTTGAGCTCTAAGAGACTAGGTCGGATTTTTGCTGAGCGGGGAATCAGTTTTCAACAGCGATTCCTGACTCATCGGGCCCACCAGCGGCCGAGCGGTAAAGTCGCTGAACACTGGTAGTTCGGTCCGAGGTTCGAATCCCGCGAACGGGCTGGCTGCATGGGTGTTTTCGTGGTTTTCCCCATGTGTAACGTGTATACGAGCCAGTTTCCCTTAGAAAGTCCTCCACGAAAGGCATCCCTCCTCTTAGGCAGATAGCCCTAGTGTGATTTGCCATAATTAAATACACACACACACACACACACCTGACTCATCGTGCGACTTAACTTTGGGTAAGATCTTTCTTTTGTTGACTCAGTATGCATTGCCAAGCCAACTATAGCTAGCAGCAGCAGATATTAACATAGCAGCGCAAGCTGAACCATATGCTCCCTTGATTGTTAAATTCCTAACGCAGATACGAGAGGATAATAAAGGAGTAATAACCCCTGATTTAGTTGAACTTTACAGGGATAAAATTCGCAATGAACTTGAAATTCTACAAAAAGCAAATTTACCGGAAACGGATCCAAAATTTATTGAATAAGCAAATACGCTAAAACTATTCAATGATTTCTTAAAACGAAATATCTTCAGCTTTAACGAAATGTCGCAGGAAATAAATATCCTAAACTCTAAACAAGAAGTTACAATTCCACCAAAAAATGACGCCGCTAGGAAATTAAAAAGAACCGCCAGCGGAAAATCCCGAAAAAAGAAATTGACAGACTCGGAAGGATTTATCTCCCCCCGGAAAACTCATAAAAGAAGTAATTCGGTTGAGGAAATAAGCTACCCCGAACAAAACAATAAATTTGAAAACCTAAATAACGAGGTAAACATGGATTCAGAGACTGCAAACGAAGCCACATTTGAGTTACCTAAAAAAGTTGCGGGACACATCCCCCCAATAGTTCTAGCTGATTTCCAAGGAAACTGGGATAAGCTCAAAGACGAAATTGAGGAACTAGGTGTAAAGAATTACACAGGAAACCTCAGAGGTGGACGACTGACTATACGTGTCTTTGATGGAGAGCACTATAGATTAGTCACAGAATTTTTGAAGGCGCGTGGGGTTCTTCCCTTCCACACATATCAGATGAATTCTAAAAAACCGATCAAATCAGTTATCAAAGGACTGCCAGCAACTACTAACATTGAACTTCTTAAGCAGGAGGTACACAATTTAGGCATCCCAACTCTAAAAATAAGACAAATCACCGCAATACGGGAAGGAGAAAAATTAATTTACCAGTATTTGTTGTTGAGGTACAAAGAAACGAGACTGGTAAGAGAATATTCGAATTGAAAAAATTACGGGGATTAGACATCACTATAACAAATTATAAATCGAGGCCAGGACCCGTACAATGCCATAAGTGCCAAAGGTACGGCCACACCAGGGACTTGTGTCACTATACTCCCAGATGCCTAAAATGCGCCCAGACACATGAAACTTACTTATGCAAGTCTACAAAAGGAAAAGATCCACCAATTTGCGTCCTTTGCGGACTAGATCATGTGTCGTCTTACCGCGGTTGTAGTAAAAACCCGGAGAACATTAAAAGAAAAATAGAAGAGGAAAAAATTCGAAAAGAAACTGAAAAGAACACAAAAAGAAAGGAATTTAAATTAAAGTCAGAAGACTTTCCGAAAGTACCAAGTAAAAACCCGCAGGAAATCTCTAACACGCCCTCTTGGGTAACCACCAATCAGAACGAACCTAACTTCTTCGAATGGATTAAAAAACAATTCACTCAAATTAAAGATTTTTTTAAGAAATTCAAGGCTGCAAAAACAATAATGGAGAAATTAGAAGTCGGTATGACCGCATTTGAATACTTCACAAACCTCAACTATGAATTCTAGGCCTCAAAACTATAACCCAAATTTGATTGCAACTACAACAAGTTTTCTCAAAGTCTCGTACTTTAATGCCAACGGCATTCTCAGACAAAAAGATGAATTGATCAATTACCTTAATTCTGACGACATTGATGTGATGATGATTAACGAAACCCATTTAATTCCCAGTAATAGATTTAGAATCCCAGGATATAGCACTATCAGGACGGACAGACATCATAACAGAGGACGCGGCACCGCGATACTCATCAAAAACCATATTAAGAATACCAATTTCGATGTGCATAACACCGGAAATATCGAAAACACGGCAGCTCTCATCTACACAGGTTTTAATGAACCCTTTCTGTTCATTTCGGTGTACAATCCTCCAAGCAACACTCTCAACAACAATGATCTGAACACCTTAACTAATTTTTAGATACCCCACTGTTATTGTGGGTGATCTTAACGCAAAACATACAAATTGGAATTGTCGTTCAAACAATAGAAATGGTAGTATCTTGAACAACTATGCAAATAACTCTGATATTCGAATTATAGCCGCAGACATCCCAACAAGATATCACTATGACGGAAGAACATCTATTTTGGATATAGTTATCCTCAAAAATATCAACATCACCTCACATCTGCAAGTCATCGAACAACTCACTTCTGATCATTATCCGATTAAATTTGACTTTTACGGGTTTTACCCACCGCTGATCAAACCAAGAGTACAAGTTAATTAGGTTATTTATAAAAATGAACTAATTAAAGTTTCATGCAACAATAGGATAAATAATCCCGAAGATATTGAAAAAGAAATCAGTAAGCTAAATAAGAATATTCAAAATGCTATTTCCACGGCTACCTATACCATTATAAACAATATCGCGCAGAAGCTCCCTCAGAATGTTCTCAATCTAATAAAAGAAGGAAAGAGACATAGAAAACGCTGGCAGCTTACACGCTGTCCTAGAACTAAAGCTCATGTAAATTATCTAAACAGGAAAGTCTCTCAGGAAATAATTAATTTCCGCTCGAATAACTGGGACTCCCTTATGGAAAACATGGATTTACAGCCACACCTAGTTTGGAAAATTGCTCGGTCACTCCGCACTTCAAGAACAAATCAGCTATACCCCGTAAACTATGAAGGCCAACTTAAAAACTCCAGGCTTTTAGCAATGGTAGTGCAGTCTCTAATGCGGCTGAGCGCATATTTATTCGTAATTGTGTTCTTGAACCATGCCGGCATATTGAGAGTTATACTATATATCAAGTCACGCTAAGATTTGCTGAGATAGGCCTACTGTTTTCAAAAACTGCTTATGCTACAATATGCCGCGTCGGAAGTCTTCAGCACTTACAGTGTATAGGTATGCTCCATTTATTGCATTTCCTTTCCTTGGACTGTTCAGAAAACGCTAATTTATCACTTTCAGGCAAAGCGGTGGCTTTGGAATATATTGTAGACTATAATTATCTGGTCACTAATGCCATAGCTTGTTTTTAAGCATATCATTCACCTTAAATTTATTACGCAATGTAATCAAAACTTTGATTTACTTCGTGTAAGCCAAGACTCCACCATTTAAACTTTTCCACATGGTTCGGACATAAATGTCCCGAAGCGCCATTGCGAGTTTAATCGTCGTCTGCATTAGTAATTTACCGCTCGCTTTTTGAAGAACATTTTTGGACTCAGCGTAGAGTGCGCTTGTTTTTTAGAATCCTGTTGATGATCCGGGTGGAATTATATATAAAGTGAGCCCATATACTATTTTTGCGATTTTATTTTGAGCATAATTTAATTTCGTTTTGTTATCTATATGTGAATTGAAAAAGAGACCACATTCGAAGAACAGAAAGAAAAAAAAAATATTTATTTGGACAGGAGTCAATATCCGACGGGGTATTAATAGGCTCCGAATATTTATGGGATTTTGAAGTTTTTTTAAGTAGATGATGTAATAACGTTTAAATGTTGCAGTTTATTAAATAGGCACGTGAGATGGGTTAAAACAGGCTGGTAAGATAAAATTTGATGGAAAAAAAAAAAAAAATAGTTTAAATCATGAAGACTACGTTATCATCAACTATTACTACTGCTATTAACCCGATTCCTAATTTTAGCATTTCCAGTAGAAATTGATCTTCATTGTAATTATTTTTAAAAATCGTTCATCAGCAAAAATATTATTCATCAAATAAAAGGGAGACAAGCCAGTGTGAAATTTGGTCATCTTTTCTCACCAAATAATATAATAATCCCATTAAAGATCATTAAGTCAGTAAAGTGTAGAGGGCTTTTCACTTGCTCAAAAAGCTGGGTTTATGAAATTTCAGTCATAGGCATTTGGGCAGAGCCTGCAAAAACTTCAAAACTTTACATTTGTAGCCCTTTGTACAATCATTTTACATATTACAAATTATTATCAGTATCCATAGAATGGATAATAAAAATTATAAATTTTCATTACTTTTTACTGTAATTACGAGAAATAAAAATAAATTTTGACTTAATGTTAAAAACTACGGAAAAGAAACTTAGATATTTAAATATATATATATATAAAAAAACATCCTATGAATCTCGATGACAATAAAGCACAGAACTGCTCACGTTCAATAAATTTTTATTATATATCAATTTTATAGTTTTTCTAGTCGCTATTATATGTATTTCCATTCTAAGATAATGCGCGAGTGTCCATCAAAACACTGTCCTCCTCCCTTAGTAAAAAAAAAAAAAAAAAAAAAAAAAAAAAAAAATCCAATGAAACCCTTAATTTGACAAAGTAAAATTTAATAGCAAACTTTGAAATTTTAGTAATGAATTTCGAATTATTCAATTTATATATAAGAATATTCCAGACACCCATAAAACATATCCTTATAAATTGTAGAATAAAATTATGTCCTAAAGATTTTGAACACATAATGGGGTAAAAGTTACGCATGAAGGTTCACTTAATGATAATTTTAAACAATTTTTAAGTTAGGCATTAATTTATAAAGTCTTCAAGATATAATGATATTAAGTATATAAATTCATAAATCTTCTTAATTTGCTCAAAATTTAAACTTTGTCTTACGGCTGACAGTTTTAGGGATTATTTTGGAAGCACAGCAGAAGACTACAATTTATCTAGTAGGAAGTTTTTTAAAATGGAAACAGTTTTTAATATATAAGATTAACTTGGGTGAAACTTGGGAAAATTAATTGATTTCATACAGTTTCCAGTACATTGTAACCAGCGCCGGCGCAAGGTTATCCGGCGCCCGCCTGCAAAATAGCTGAAGTCGCCCCTCCCCCTTTTTCTAAATTTTTGTATAGGAGAAGGAAGTTTTGAAGAAAGCATTTGTTGAAATTGATTTTAACAATTTATTGAGAATAATTTATTTTTCTGCATTTCATATTTACAAATTTTTCTATAATTTCTTTTGCATCTAGTTCTTGACAGATTTCATTTTCAGTGGCAATCAAAGCTAAATTTATGAGTCTTTCCTGCTATATACTTGAACGTAAATATTTCTTGATCAATTTTAATTTGGAGAATGGTCTTTCGCTACTAGCAACACTAACAGGAATGCTAAGTAGTATTCTCAGTACGATCTTTAAGTTCGGGAAGCACAAATTATTTGACACAATTAAGTTCAAAATATCGAATGGGTCATTCATACCGGCTGTAACAATGTCTTTCGAAGCTACAATTTCGTCATAGAGTTCTTCTGCGTTAATATCTTTATTGTCACCACACTGTAACAATTTTTCTAATTTATCACATTTTATTTTCAAATTTGCGTTATCGATTTCTGATTTACCCAGGAAACTAGTGATTTTTCATTGCATCAAATCTTTCGTTTAATGATGTCCAAGCAGTATCCAAAATTCTAAAAAAGACATTTGCCCTAAACTTCTCTTCTGGAGATTGAGGGGATTCGTCAGCATGTTCGTAATCGAAGTGACATTTCTTTTTCCTTCTTCGGACTTCTTCAACAGTTTTAAATTGTGGCTCACCATCCACTTCTTCACTAAGTTCTTTGGCTTTCTCAAGAATACTTTTGTAATTGATATCACTTTCATATTCTTCAATAAATGTTTTTAAGTTACTTATTGCCTTTAAGGCTAGTGTAACACTCAAACCCTTTTCTTGCAATTGTTTGCTGACAGGATTAATCCTGTTAAGCAAATCGTGCCAAACTATCGAGGAACAAATAAATTTATAATCCTTGATTTTGGTACACAGACTTCGTGCTTCATGTTACACTTCGTTTGAAAAGCATTCATCTTCGGATATTTCAAAGAGAGCATCATAGCTTTCTCCTAGTTGATATCTTAAAGGTCGAATAGCTTCAATTTTGCTTTCCCATCGAGTGTTTGAGAGGGGTTTTAAGGTTAAACAGGAAATGTTTTTTAAAAGAACTAGCCATCGCTTAGGAGAAGAAGAAAATAAATCTAACTGTATCTGCATTCACTTTTGCTGCATCGTTAATCATTAAATTTAAGCTATGAGCGGCACAAGGCACATAAAAACGCACGAGGATTTATTTTTAAGATGTTATTTTGAAGATCATTTTTCTTCCCTTTCATATTTGCGCCGTTGTCACACCCCTGGCCTCTCATATCATCAAGGGGAATGTTCCACATTTTCAACATTTCCATTACTGTCTCACATAGCCCGTTACCTGTAGAATCATCAACTTTAATAAAGCCTAAAAATGTTTCTTGATTTCTCTTACTCTATCACTGCAGAGGACAAAACGTATGACGGCACTCATCTGTTAAGTTTTGCTAATATCGGGAGTAAAATCTAAAATTATAAAATAATACTTGACTTTTCGAAGAGATAGTAAGATTTTCTCTATTATACTACTGCCAATATTTTGCAGCATTTCATTTTGATTCTCTTTGTTTAGATAATGACTTTCCTGCTGCTACCTTTAGGTCGTAATACTCTTTCTATGTGAAATTCCATAACTGGGTCAAACTATGGAAACAATTCCATTAATTTTAAGACGTTTCCGTTGTATGTTTAGTATAGCTCATGAATCTCGAAAGGCTAAATTCTGTCTGCCAAGAAATGTTGTGATCTCAATCAGTCTTCCTTAATACACTTGGCCAATGTTTTTGTTTTCTTTTTATACATCTCTTGTGTTTGGGAATTAAATGTTTTATTTTTCAAATTTTTCTCAAGCTCTTTCCATTTAAGAAATATTTCATATATGCTCTAATAGTTTCATGCCTATGCAAGGCTTTAGATATATTTATCCAATCATAATAGCTTTCTACGAGGCTACTACTGTCAATCGGTGAAAATATCTTAAAAGCAAAAAACAGAATTGTTGCTTATGGAATATAATAGCCATATACGAGGAATTAATTCTCCGTTTTCCATTTTTCTGTTGTAATATGTATCATTAATTTTAATTACATTATTGCTTTTCGGATACATTAACTTTTTTTTAATAGCCCCCCATTTCAAACAAAGTCATTCTCACTTTATCTCTAAGAGTTGGCCACTTTGCAGGATCATCAAAATCAATATGAGGAAAGAAGTTTTCATTTATGCCAGTCTCTTCCATAGAATTATATGGGTAATCTTTAATTTCCGATTCATTTAATTCCATTGCTTGGATCATTATTCCCCTCCTTTGGAGTTTCATCAGTCCTTTCAATAACTTTATCCAATGCTGATGTTCTTTGGCTGGATGATGTCTGTTCTTTTGTAATTGATTCTGATGCTGATTCAATGTGAACATCATTTATGTCAGAAGTAGTCTTCATCTTCTTTATGAAACGAGACATTGCTTCTGAAGAGCAGCATCTTTCTCAGCTTTGCGTTTAGAATTCTGTGCACCGAATGATTTCTTCTTTGTTTCCATGTTATCAAAATTTCACAATGAAATTTAAAAATTCAATTCTAAATTTTAAATATCTAATCTTTCTTTTAAAAAATAAGCCATAACATCTGCTAAATGTACAATAAAGATGAAAAGTAAAAAAAAATGAAGCTAATGAAAAAAAATAAACTTTATGATAACTTTTTCGAGCGGTTGGGAAGTATTAGCATCTTTCTAACAAACGATAAGGAAAAGTTTGACCGTGTGATGGGTCAAACTTAATGCTTGCCAAGGGCTCTGTGTACAATGACCACCAAACCTCTCTCTCCAGAAACAGTCTACCTCAACCCAGTGTTTCTCAACCTTTCAGTATACGCGGCCCAATTTTCAGCCATAATTTTCATCGCCCCCCCCCACATATTATAAAGTGTATGCAATTATAATTTATTTTGAGTATTTTTGGCGCTAAATCTTAATTACTAATTACTTACTACTTAATTAAACTACGACCTTAATTTTAAACTTTAAAATTACCAAGAATACGTAAATTTATTCATATTTGGCAACGTCGATCCTTAGCATTGACAAAACAAGAATCTGTTGCACTTTTATTGCTGTTCTGTCTACCATCTCAGATATACTCGCGGTTTCGCGAGAAGTTCCGACTTGTCTCGAACATTCTGGAGTATCTGCGTGAATGTCTGTATGTCTACATATCGCTGCGTGGCTAGATGGCGCTGCATGTCGCAAGGATTACCGTTTTCGGACCCAAGATAAGATGCTGTCTCAAGCATGCGCAGATGTCACAAAATGTTTATCGGAAGAAGGAGGAAATTTTATAGCTCTAGTTTTAATTCCAGCCAGTCTCATTCGAGTCTATCCTTCTGTCGCTATCTATTCTACCGTGAATGTTTATGTTATATGTTTTCGTGTTAATTGCAATTATTGCTTTTATTACGAAATGAAAATCATCTTGTGTTGAGCTCATTATACGTGTTATATTTTCATTGATATTAACATACTGTATAATTTTTATAAATATTTTTTTGTGCATATGTTTCCGTTTAATTTTTCAAATTTTATTTCCGTATAAAAGTTCAGATACTTTTCAGTTTATTTAAATCTGCTTCGCTAAATTTATAATATCGTTCAAATCTTATTTTATCTTCTGTTTGATAAATCGGTAGAAAAGTATTTAAATATTACGATATAATATAGGAAGTTATTAATCATAAAATTCAAAATATTAAGTTGTAAAAATTAATTTCGCTTGACTTTTGTTTTTGAAATAAAAAGTGACATAAATATGTGTCGATCGCCTTCGCTTGTGGCGTAACTAATCGATGGAGCAGGCCTGTAGACATCTAGTTGTCCTTGGGTGTAGCCCCAGAAGCCAACTTAATATTAAAAATCTAATAAAGATTCTCAACGTTTTATGAAAATAAACTGAATATAAAACTTCAGTTCTTTACTTCGAGCATCTCAACCGACGTGCCTAGGTAAGCTCCTCAAGCGGCTTTTAATATGCCTTTTGTCTTTCTGTACAAAAGCGTGCGCGAACACACCAAGATGCTTAATTAGGGAGTCTAGTCATTAAATAAATTGTATAAATGTTGAGAATTTGGACTTAGACTATAAACACATTCTAACATTTCAATTTCCATTTTACTTGGTTACAAAATTTAATAGCTCGCTATGTTTGATTTCTTAAATTCATTTAAAATAATTTTCTAGAATAATATATTTTTTCTTTAAATTATATGTTTATATATATATATACATGTATAAAATACATTTCCAGCCCTTTATGTATATATATATATATATATAAACATATATAAAATACATTTCCTGATATAAAGGGCAGGAAATGTATTTTAATTACTAACACTTAACGAAAGAGAAGCATCTTGCAGGGTATGGTGAATGCAAAATTGGAAAAATTTATTCTGTGGGTTTTTATCTGAAGATATGCATTTTCACTTTTGAATGAAATTTCCACAATCGAATTTTTCAAAATGACCCGTGGTTCGCAAAGAGGAAACGGAATTGAAAATTAAACATAACACAATATAACAGATAATATAAAGGATTACAAAATTGCTGACCACCAGTTTCTTCATCACATTTTGTGCTATAAATATTTGAAAAAAACTTCGAAAACAAATTAAGCAACAATTTTCACTTTTTTTTTTAAAAAAATACAAAACTGCGTTGCGTCTTTGAGGCAAAGCGGTGGTCTAGAAAAAAAATCGCTTACTCTGTAGCAGGGTTTTATAGGGCGGTGTTGTTTCTTGAATGTCCCCGAATCTGTCAAAACTTTAATTTGTAATATCAGTGAGATAACTCAGGTAATTTAAAAGTACCGGAAAATCCTAATTTATACGTTTTTATTTCAAAAAACAAATTAAGCTGGATGTAAAACTAAGGTACGATTAACTCAGGAATTTATTAAAGCTAAATCCAAAGTGTGCGACCATTTTACGACTCCCTGTTTTGCCTGGGATACATCCTTTACAAAGACTTCCAAGTGTCTTATTTGTATAATTTTCCAAAGGAGGAAGAGCATTTAAAATTTAAAATTTTCTCTTTAATTGAGGCAGCTAGCCTTAGCTGAGTGCTGGATATTCGGAATTTCAATCTTTAAATTTAAAATATTCTGTATCCATGTGCATGAGATTTGTACTTTCACAATTGTTTGAGATTAATGCTGCATTTACGTTTATGTATCTATCTATTTAGTTATCTACTTCTTTCTCTCTGTCTCTTTTTCACTATATATGTATATATCATTTTTACTATTATTATTAGTAGTATTCTTTTATTAGTATTATTATATTGCTATTATTATTATTAATATACTTTAATTTTAGCATTTATATTTATTTTTGAATTTGTTGGCGCTGAAAAAAGTGGAACGAAACGCATGGTCAGAAAAACATATTTGTCGAATTTAAATATTTTAAATTATTCCCACTTGATGAGTCAATCTGAAACCATATAAATATTTATTTGCATAAAAATATAAATAATTATTTCGCATTTTAGTTAAAAATATTTATAAAAAATTTTAATGTATTCTAACGTTTCAAAAATTTAATAGTTCGTTATGTTTTATTTTATAAATGAATTTAAAAATTATTTCTGCGATAGTATATTTTTTTTCTTATTTTACTCTACCTACGGTGGGCACCGGTAGAGGGCGCTACCTTATGGATCTGACTTGCTGATGTGCTTCATCTCAGCTCTGAAGCTCCTCCTCCACTTGTGATGTCCTGCTGTCACCTCCCTCTTTCCACCTCCTAACTCCTCCCACCTACCAGTGTAGACTTTTTCACCGTCATGCGCCATTCGGGCTTAAGTGTCAAGAGCCGGAAACATTGCGTTGTAAAAGCAATATCTCGACAATATAGATAATGAATAGACAATGAGTAGAATAAAAGACGAATGAGTTAAAAAAAGCATAACTAAAAAAATCTGATGTGTACACCACATGACTTCCTTATGGAATATTAAATTATACGCATTTTTTTGCATTTTATTTAAACTTATTAGATTGAATTAAACGTACTTCGCCGACAGCACATAAACCACAATAGAATAAATGCATTCTTTAAAATTCACTTTGTTTACCATAGCGACACTCTGGCGCTAGGTTTACTTAACAGTATTATATTTCGTTCATATTATGACTCTGAATGCACAAAATTTATATAATTTAAAGAATTATGTAATCGTTGCCACATGTTCTATTCAAATACTACAATAAAGCTGGAACTATGTATAAAAGAAATTAAGCAAACAAAACAAAAAAAGAACAGTTTTTCACAGACGATTGAGGATTTCTCATTCAATTAATTCAGTTCTCACTTCGCGACAAGGCAAAAATACATAAAAACTCAAAATTACGAATATTAAAAATTACGAAGTAAATCTTAAACGCTTATTTCTTCGAAAAAATTCAAGAAAGGATTAAGCATGATTTAATTGGCAATAATAAATGAATGCGTTATCTTTGTTGTTGCGAAGCTAAGTTTCTCTAGATTGGCAACAAATCCACTAGTCTCCTGTTTCAAATGTAAACATCAATAGCCGCCATCAAATTAGGTTTAACGGCACTTAAACAACCCTAAATTTGTTGACAATTCTAAAAATATTGCATACAGATTTACTAAAGGCATAAAAACCCTTAACTGGAAGATAAAAACAACATAATTCAATCATTTTTAAAGCAAGCCCACCAGCGGCCGAGCGGTAAAGTCGCTGAACACTGGTAGTTCGGTCCGAGGCTCGAATCCCGCGAACGGGCTGGCTGCATGGGTATTTTCGTGGTTTTCCCCATGTGTAACGTGTATACGAACCAGTTTCCCTTAGAAAGTCCTCCACGAAGGCATCCCTCCTCTTAGGCAGATAGCCCTCGAGGCTTTGCCATAATCACACACACACATTTTTTAAGCAAAAAATGTACAATTTACAAACATATAAGAATAAAGAAACTGAGATCACTGAGCCGGGTAACAGAGTGGATATATTTATAAATATATTTAAATACGTTTGGCGCTGCCGATTGAAACCAAAATACGAGGTGCACATCTACATGTTATAGTAGTCCTTATATACAAAATTTCAACGTTCTGAGGGTACTCGTTTTTGAGTTATGCGAGATACGCACGTTCGTACAGACGCCACGAAAAATTCTCTTCAGAATTCATTTTAAAGCAGTTTTTTTAGTTTTAGTTTTTTTTTTTTTTTTTTTTTTTTTAAGGAAAAGAGTCTTCACGAAAAATTCTCTTCAGAATTCATTTTAAAGCAGTTTTTTTAGTTTTTTTTTTTTTTTTTTTTTTTTTTTTTTAAAAGGAAAAGAGTCTTTTATTCTGTCCTTACGTACAGATATCACGCAAAAACATCGTTAAATTGCATTCGAAAGCGATCAAAGTGGATATTTTCGTTGAAATATGCTTCCTGAAGCTTTTCGCGATTACAATACTTCCTTTTGACTTCGTACAAGGAAGTAAAAAAAGAACCATTGGGAAAACTTCTATATTTTCCGGATCCCAGTATTCATACGCAAAGTAACATATTTTAACAGCAATACATTAAAAGTCTTTTTCGAATATTTCAGAAATTATGAATTAATATCCACGTTTAGGATATAACATTGTTTTTTAACCCTTTGCGGCGCACTATACGTTAACGTCGGAATTTCAACAAAAAAAGTTGTATGCAGTCTATTTAGTGCTAAAGGAGTATACAGGTAAAATTTTGTAAAAATTGCACTTACCGTTTTAATTCTGTGGGTGTTCCATGAGGTGGAACACTGCGCTGCCAGAGCTTTTAAAAGTGCGACTAAGCGAGCATTGCAGTGAAGCACGAAAATGAGTAGAAGTGTTTGTATAAAAATGAAAAAAACTCTGTATTATGGCTGTATATATGGTTTCCTGGATATACACAATATTCTTGAATATATACGGATAAATGAGATAAATATCTATATACACAAGTCTTATATACAAAAATATTTACAAATTTTCCTATTTCTTAGCTTCGTGAAATTGTTCAAAGCAAGTCACGCCTTTTGATGGAAGCACAAACCAACTTTGCGGGTTTTGCGCATAAAACGTGTTTTGTGCGGCTTCTGCTTCGTGCTACAATGTGCACATCGTCTACGCGTACCCTTCACCGGTATGTGTTCAACACTACTGTAGCGTTTTCTCCCAAAAACCTTTACTTTATGCCTGGGAGTATCTTCAGGTCTTGAAGGAAATCGCCTCTTCAAAGTTATCTCTGACGCTTTCATGGCACAGAGGGAACACAGCAAATTTAAACGGAAATCTTTGGGCTGTAATCCGAGGTTAATTCATGAAACACATTTAGCGCTTCGGAAAGAGTTCTCTCCGCGCCATTTATGGAAAATTAATAATAAAAAAATTAACTACGATTAATATTAACAATAAAGAAAAATAATCCTATAATATATACATACACGAAAAATATCTACACAATTATTGAAAATAAACGGCAATAAGACTAAAAAGCGACAGCAAAAATTCGCGCAGGTCTAAGTAAAGATGAGTCAAGCTACTAATAAAATTCCCGCCTAAAAACGACTCCTAAAAAATTCGAGATGCCAGTATTAGGGCTTTCATAACACAAAACTCACCTCACCCCTCAATACTGCTTTGTTTGAATTCATCCCCCCCCAAAACAACGGAAACAGAAAACGTAAACAACGAATGCTCTCTCCTAAGCACAGATGTTCTGACTCGTAACAGCATGAGATCGCCAAAGGCACAGTGTTCCGTCTAATGGAACACCCGGTTTCATTTAATGATTCTGCGCATGGTTTTTGTGTGAAAGATTAAAAAAAAATATAGAACAAATAATTTGGAGTACAGCCAGAAAAATTATGCCTAGTTTTTTTTTCCAAATAAAATTTTTTTATATCATTAAAGAAATAGAGAAAAATACTTGAAAAAAAGTGGATTTTAATAACACATAATAAATGAAAATTCTGTGTCTCCTTGTGATATGCTGCTATCTACTGTTTAAAAAGAAAAGTTCAAAGTATATTATAAAGGCATTTTTATCTATTTACGGTTGAATTTAAAGGTTTCAGAAGCAGTTCAATTTCGGTGTTCCATGTAGTGGAACACTGAGCCGCAAAGGGTTAGGCTGTTGATGTGGACACTCGCATAATTATAATAGGTCTTTCAGTTGGAGCGTTCAGGAAGGTTCAGTATTTGAGTTCTGTTTACTGTGCACACGTAATTAGTTTTACACCGCGGTGCCAGCTGCTCAATATTATAATATCAACACGAAATTAACTCAATTTACAGCGCAGATTAAACTGTACGTTAAATTGCTGCATCAAATCAGCACCGCTACCTATAGGATTGCACGGGCAAAATGTGCACTAGTATTTCTAGGCGATACGACAGTTGAAAATTCATCTCCTTCTTTACACTCTGCAAACGAATATCGAGTAAGTACAGAAGACATTACTCAGGGTGTTAACTGATTACAATACCTCATATTAGCAAAATTTCTATTATGAAAGTAGCTTGAAGTTTCACGAAAACTAAATTTGGGCTGTTTTATTTCGAAAAGAGATTAAGATGTCAAATTATTGTTAAATCTACTTTTATTTCTAAGCCCCACCTTCATTGCACTGTGTTTCATGCACCATTTATTGACTATTTAGCGTGATTCGATGGGAAATATTCTGTAACTTTCTAAGAGATGTCAAAAATCTATCATAATTCGGATGCTTATAAACTTGAAAATAATGGATAGAGCCGCCTCTTATCTCCTTCGTTAGAGATCTGGTATTCAGTTTGGCATTTCGACTCTCTAGCTTAGAAATGGATTTACCTTGAATTTATTCATGAGTTTGAATTTATTCTTAAATACACATGTATGTATATATATATATATATATATATATATATATATACATGTGTGGGTGTGTACACACACATTAAAAAAATGGCACAAAAATTTTAAAATTGGCTTTCGTGGTATTGTAGCAAGATTTCGATAGTAAACTTCAGTATCGACCCTATCAGCGATTAAATATATCAATATGAAAAACATTCAGCAGTAATGTTTATATTTCAGATTCTTTTACATTTTTCAGGAAGCGTATAAATATAGGAAATTTTTGTATTTCTTTTCTTCCTTTAGGGTGAAAAAAACGTTTAAGTACTCTACGTTGAACTACCAGAGATAGATACAAATAAATGACTCCGATACTGATATTTCTTTCATTTACAGTGAGGACTTGATTTTTGGTGTTGTGAATAATAGCAGTCATTTTAATTTAAGTAGAGACACGAATATTTGTATGATGTCACGTTGGTTTGGGGGAAAACTGTAGGAACAGACTGCTAACTATTTAGTTAGATAATAAGAGTTCGGTTTATGTAGGTTTACTTGGTTATGTTTAGTTAGGTTATAGCAGATTATACTTGGAATATGGAATATAAACATTATAAAAGAATGAACTCGAAATCTGAGATTATTCGACAAAGAAATTCTTCAAAACGTGCACAAAACATTCCGGTGGCCGAATATCCCTGATGTATTACATTAAATATAGATTAATCAAGGTAGTAATTATAATTTTGAAAAACCAATTTGGTCTAGAAAACATTTTGCGCAATATGCTGCAAAATAAGTAAAATATAGATTTATATTCTTTAGAAACCCAATGCCATATAAATTTACTTAAATACGAATCGACCTGATATCGCGCTGTTACATGATGCCTTTTCTGTCCCCGTTTTCGAATACTACAATCTTTTATTGTTTTGAATATTTGTATCAGTATAACCAGGCCCGAAACTTTGAAAATTCTTGCTGTTCTGTAGAAAGAAGATAACGTGTTCTAATTTTTCCCCAAAAAATGTAAGAGAATACAGATAAAAAGCGTATTGTCAACAAATTCCGAAGCTTCGAATTCAAGTATTAAATCATGTTGAATATTCCAAATGAAAACCCATTTTAATTATACAAATATCTATATCGTGAACTTTTAGAAACACAAACTTAATGTATTAATAGTACAATTTGTAATTACTTACTTAAATATTCCAAGAAACTTTAATGTATTGCATTTCATAATATGTTGTAAACCAAAAATATTTAAATCATCCAGAATCTAAGACATCAATATTCCTATAATATTTCAGATCAAAGAAGCTAAATCAGCCTTTAGATAAAATAAATCTGTGTCACTTCGGATATTCTTTTATTAATATTGGGATCGAGTAAATACAGGAGTTTTCCTTCTTTTGTTTGTTGTGTTTTTGTAGACATATTTACGTTTAATTTATTAACATTAAATTTGTTAAGTTAGTAATATTAATTTTTCAAGTAAACTGACACATTTTTTTAATTTATTTTAAATGTCCGTCCACTTTTAGCAGAGTTATTATGGCTAAACATTTTATTTATTTAAAAAATATACATCTGCCTTTCTTCAGGAAATGAAATGCTTTGAGATTGGGAATTCATTTTTTGGTGCTATGTAGGATCCAATTCCATTGGATAAAGTTTTGAAGATTACATGAAAGTGGTGTGGAGAGGTAAATTTTGCGTAATTATTTATGCATGTTTCTAGCTATATTTGCCAGTTAATCTAGAGAATTTGACTCTTATTGAAGATTTTCGGTATTAGCAACTATCATTTGAATAATGATTGGAAGTTGTTAATTCCAAGTAGATATAAAAAACGCTATTAGAAATCCTAGTTTATATTTGGAAAAAGTGAACAATAATCTTTACTGCTATTTAGAGGGGTTAGTTTATAAATCATTCCGTTTAGTGTTTAGATGCCTGAATGAAACATTAGTAGGTTTTATATCTAGTGTAATTTCATTTTTCGTCAAATCTTTCAAAATCTCAATTTGCTAATTGTATGTTAATAGTAAAACATGCTGGTTTAAGCACATTTCCTACCCTCCCAAAAAATTACTAGGATTTTAAAATTTTGTTTATGATTTCCGTCAATTGTAAATTAACTAAACTGTCTGCACTCTCAATCAATGTTCTGCAAATAAAAGTTCTAAGTATGCAGCGAAAAGCATTCTAAAGATAAAGCGGGTACAAATAAAACAATGATTTAATATGCGTTCTGAAACCACCGCTATGCCGCAAAAAAGCAAAGCAGTTTTATTTAAGAAAATAAACTTCGTGGTCTCTCAACATAGATTGTTATAAGTAATTTTAAAAACTTTATGGCACAAAAAACTGACGAAAAAAGTGGTGGACTGCAATTTAGCAATAATTTTAGTATTAGATAATATTTGATTTTAAAATCCGTTACTTCTTTGAATCAAGGCTATTTAAAAAAAAAATTCGATTTCATATTTTTCGTTCATGTTGAAAATGCGTTTCTTGAGTTAAAAATAAATAAATTTGCCCATTTTAAGTTTACCGAATAGAGTAAGCTTGCTTTTCTTTCGCTAAATATTAATAACTAAAGTGTATCTTACATCTTATGTATTAGTTAAAATTTAAAAAAAAATTTAAATCATAAGTCTTAACTGTAAAATATCTTAGCTGTAAAATTTTAGAACCAAGTCAAATGTAAAATGTAATGTTAAAATATATTGAAATGTTTTAGAAATATTTTAAACAAAAACTATGAAAATACAAATTAATTATTCATAATTTAATGCTTCAAATCGACACCTCGACGGGTAATAAATTAAAACAATCAAATTTGAAGAAACAAGGAGTACTGATTTAACATTTCATATAACAGATATGAAAAACTTCATAAAAGATCTTGGAAATAAGACAAGTAAGTGAATTTATATGGCACCGAGTTCCTAAAAGAATATAAATCTACATTTATTATTTTATATACTCTAGCAGGGATATTCGGCCACAGGAGTATTTTGCACGCCTTTTAAAAAAATGTCTTTGTCGAATAATCTCAGATTTCGAGTTCATTCTTTTAGAATGCTTATATTCCATGTTCCAAGTATAATCTGGTTATTATCTAACTGGTGCAGTCTGTTCCTTCAATTTTTTCCCAAATCAACGCAACATCATACAAATATTCGTTTCTCTACTTAAATTAAAATCATTTGTATTATTCATAACACCAAAAATCAAGTCCTCACTGTAAACGAAGAAAATGTCAATATCATAGTCATTCATCTATATCTATCTCTCGTACTTGAACGTAGTAATGGAAGAAAAGAAATACAAAAGTTTTCCTATATTTTAAAAATGTAAAAGCGTCTTAAATACGTACATTACTGCTGAATGCTTTTTATATTGATATATTTAATCACTGATAGTGTCCATACTGTATTTACTACCGAAATCTTGTTACATTACAGGAAAACCAATTTTTAAATTTAAATTTAATTTAAAATTGTAATGTGCGTGTACACACACACATATGTATGTATATATAAAAGTGAAAAGTTAGTGCACGAACAAGAGAGACCTATGTGTTCAAGAGTTTATACATATACACTGCTGGACACTGAAAATGCAACACCAAGACGGAGTGGTAAGAAAATGATGAACTTTGGAAAAAAGACAGAGACAGCAAGCAGCAATAAGTGATCTTTATTTCAAAGTGATAGTCAGAATACAGAGCGAGAACGGCGTCAGGACCACCGCGGACAGCGATGCACGAAGAAACACGTCTAGGCATAAAGTCAATAAGAGTGTGGATGGTGTCCTGAGGGATGGCTCTCCATTCCCTTTCAACCATTTGCCATAGTTCGTCTTCTGAACGAGGCAGGGGCAGAGTCTGCAAACGGAGTCCAATCACATCCCACACATGTTCGATTGGAGACAGGTCACGAGACTACGGCGGCCAGGGAAGCATCTGTATACCTTGCAGAGCATGTTGGCAGATGCGAGCACTGTGTGGTCAAGCGTTATCCTGTTGAAAAATTGCATTATTCAGCCCCTGAAGGTAGGGGATTGCCATCGGCCGCAGTACATTATCCAAGTATCGTTGGGCCGTCATAGTACCCTGAATACAAACTAGAGGTGACCTGGAATCGTAGGGAATAGAGCCCCAAACCAATAAGCTACGTCGTCGCGCGGTGGGGTGTTCCACAGTTACTGCTGGATTAGATCTGTCTCCACGTCGACGCCACGCACGTATGCGGCGACTGTCACTGGATAAACAGGAGCGTGAATCATCTGAGAACACGACGTTTCGCCATTCTGTATTTCCACATCGCTCCAGTCCGGCACTATTCTAAACGTTCGCGTCTATGATGTGGGGTCAATGGCAGTCTTCTTAACGGAAGCCGTGAGTGCAGGTCACGTTCAAACAATCGACGGGAAATGGTTCTGTTCGACACGAGAATATCCAGGGTATCATGCACATGCTGCAGAATCGCGGTACAAGTGACTTGCAGGACAGCCACAGCTAGTCGGCGGATGCCGACATGCATGGACCTTATAAGAAATAGACTAACCCAAATGGTTTTTCTCCCTCGTCTGAGGCGTTCCCGGCTGTCACCTTGATCACATCCGGAAAAGTAGGGACGAATTGAAGAAATTTAATAGTGGTTGCCTATTGCAGCGTGTATAATTGTCAAGAAAAAGCTGGTTGTTGCGCCTCATTTCACAAATTAGAATTTCTACGTATTTTTAAATTTGAAATTGAGATTGAGTTTTAAAAAATTAGCATATTTATCAAGCATAATTAAGGTTCCAAATAATTATAAAGCTATTGCATGCTTTCAGGGCTGGATATTTTTTTAGCTTGTCCAATGCTGTAAGGAAATTTTTAACTACTTCTTTAGAAAATAATATTTTAAATCTGAACTAATAGAAAATTTCAAACAATCAATTTTCTCTTGCAATTTTTATGCTTTTTATTGACGTAAATATGTAAAAATTACTAAAATATTTAAAAACGAATTTTTGAAAGTTTTGTTTAAAAGTCTAAATTGTGCTGCTGTTTTAAAATTATAGATGAGTATTATAGCCCAATTTCTATTAAGAAATTTTATTTCAATTATATTTCATAATACATCCTAGTGATAAACACTTTTGACTCCTTAAAAGTTTTATACTTTTAACTCTAATATTAAAATTGTATTTAACCGTAATAATTAAATTTGCTTGTATTTTATAGTGATTATTTTTTAAAATTTATTTTTAGTTCTGCATAAGATTTTTTTTATTTACTGTTAATTTAATTTATTAAATAATGAAGAATCTGCATGAATACATGCATTTTTCTCGCACTGTGACAAAAACGACAGTATCTAGAGCCATCAAATTTTAAATAAGGTAATCCTCCACCCGAACATGGGCATATGGAAGTTCGAATTCATTTTAATCTATTTTATATTTTGTAAAACTTTAACGAATTTGTGATTAACAAACTCAACGAGTTCAGAGCGAGCACTGTACAGAAAATTACAGCTTTATCTCCAGTGCGGAAATTCTAAAGATATGCTATTTTCAAATGTATGTGGTTTATGGGCGAAGAACATGATATTCAATAAATATAGGTAACACACAAAACTTTAAAAAAAGGTGTCTTTTGGGCGTAATATAAAATCTCAGTGCGTCTAGATTTTATTTTATCTTTTTTTCCCCCCTTCATTACACTCAGAAAAGTTTATGCTCCAAATTTTATAAATTACTAAAATAAATAATCCACTTTAATGTTAATAATTTAATGATGATAAAATCAAATAAATAATCGTTCTGTAATGTTATGATACTTTTGAAAATCACTGACTGAAAATGTTCATTAAATAAAAAAATATATAATTTTGTTTAATTTTACCATATTTATTTCGAAGCATCACGTACTATCAATCTTATTTAATTTTACTTTATTTTTACGCAAAATTAAGTTTATAAATTTTGTGTTTAGAGTTTTTACCGTTTTACCAAAGTAAAGATGTTTGTACAAGAATTACGCGTGAAAAAATGCGCGAAATACAGTAAAAAGTGCTTTAATGAGATATATTAAATCTTATTTGGAAAAAACTGTGGCTTTCATAATCTTATCACTATAAAACGTGTCACATTTAATAATTAAAAAGAGTTATGTGATACAAACGCCACAGGTTTGAGTGTTAAAATAAACCAGATCGTCCCTATTCTTTCTTGCCGACATGTCGGTAAAAACTCTTGAAAACATAGGTCATATATATACATGACATAATAAAAGCAAAGGAAAAGACGGAACACTGTCGATGAGTGATTAGACCCATAATGAAGAAGATTTTGATTGCGTAGTATGCTATTAATGCTAACTTGGTAATATCTAAAGAACTTGGCAGTCGAGACAGTTTTAATTCCATTTTTATTTGCAACTGATATTTGTGGCTACAATCACTTGGCACTCTACTCGTGCCTTTCCACAGAAGATTTACATCTTTATTGTTGGGATAGAAAGCAAGCCAGCGAAATTACATCTTAGCACAGTAGAGATCAAAAGCTGATGTGCGTAGTTATGAAAGATGGAAGTACGCGAAGAGAAAAGTTTTGGTTTACAACGCAGTTTCAGTTCCCAATTATTACGTCATCAGACCTGCGCGGGCCATAGAGTGATCTAGAAATGACGCAATGCAGAGAAGTTATTACGATTTTAGAATAGAGAGGAAGAATTAATGTTTATAGTTATATTATAATTATGATTCATATATTTTTATCTTACATATACATGTGTATGTATGAATAAATTCAAATTCGTGAATAAATTCATAGCCAAGTTAGAGAGTCGCTATCTAAAAGTGACTACCAGATCTCCAACGAAGGACAGATCAGGCGGTTCTTCCCATTATTTTCATTGTTTATGAGCGTCAGAATTATGATAGTTTTTTACACCTCTTACCAAGTTACAGGATATTTCCCATTGAATTTCGCTAAATATTGAATACATGATGTGTGAAACACAATACAGAGAAAGTGGGGCTTAGAAATAAAAGTAGGTTTAACAATAATTTGACATCTTAGTCTCTTTTCAAAATAAAAACATCGCAGATTTAGTTTTTGTAAAGTTACTTTCTCAATAGAAACTTTGCTAATATGAGGTATTCTAACCAGTTATAGAAAGAGTAACATCGAATAATATTTTCTGTACTAAGTCAATATTTGTCTGCAGAGTGTTTAAAAAAGAAGACGAATTTTCAACTCTCGTTTTGCCTAGAAGTACCACTTATTTTTTCCATGCAATAATATAGAAAGCGGTGCTGAATTGATGCATCAGTTTAACGTACAGTTTTATCTGGTTTATAAATTGAATTAATATCTATATAATGTTGAGCCTGTTGTTGAGTAAAATGTTGAGCAGCTAGGAACTGTTTGGCACCTCGGGAAAAAACTAATTACTTGCGTATAATTAAACTAATTACTTGACAGGAGCTAAAGCTTCGAACTCAAATACCGAACCTTTCTGAATGTACCAAATGGAAGACCTATTTTAATTATGCAAATGTCCACATCATAAGCCTTTAAAAACAAATATAATATTCTATATAGAGATTTTAATTTATAATTACTGATAAAAATGTTATAGGTTAAAAAAAATCAACCGCCCAAAAACAGACGTTAATAGTTCATATAACATTATAGATCCAAATTAGCGCTTTGATGTTTTAACTTCGTGTTACTTAGGACATTCGTTTATAAATAATGGAATCTGGAAAATATAGATTTCTTTCCGTTGGTTCTGCATTTTTTTAGTTATGTTTATTTTTTAACTCATTTTGTAAAAATTTTGAGTTAGCAATATTTCTTTATTACTATTAAGTATACTGAACTAGTTTGGTTAACTCATTTTTTTACACACCCGTTTTTAACACAGTTCTTTAAATCTTATTACTGAACTTTAAATTTATTTCCAAAAATAATATAAAAGTATAAAATATATAATAATATAAAAATAAAAAATTTCTTATTCACAACCATTTTTAGAACAGTTATGTAAATCTGTTAGATGAAATTTTGTTTTATTTAAAAAAATGAAGCTGAGTCTTTCTTTAAATGAGATGTTTTCCGAAAGGGAAGTTAATTTTATTAACCGTATGCCACATTACGTCTATTGGTAAAGATTTAGAATGACGTGATACTGAAAATGATGCTGAGACGTACATTTTGAGTAATAATTTATTCACTGCTTCTGCTCCTAGCTTAACTTGCAAGCTAGTCGAAGTACAACAAGCTAGAGAATTGGAATCATAGTAAAGATTCTTGGAATTATCAATCTTTATTTCAATAACAAGTTGCAGTTGTTAATTAAAATGCCTAAATTTGACGCCACAGTAATTATACAAATTTCTATCAGAAATCGGAATTTATATTTGGTAGAAATGAATAATAATAATGTCAACTGGTATGTAAGAGTATGTTTGATAACTGATTCCAATTGGCTTTAAGTAAATCAGCTCCATTAAAAAAAAGACTCAATTAGGATTTTCCGGCAATTTTAAATTACCTGAATTATCTCACTGATATTACGAATTACAGTTTCGAAATATGTCGCGGGCACATTTAGCAGCCAACACGGTACCGAAGAAAACCTAGCTATAGAGCAAACCAACGAACAAATTTTTTTCCAATCCACCGCTTGGCCTCAAAGACGCAACGCAGTTTATTTGAGAGAACGCGTTCAAATACAGAACTGCTTTACCGAATTGATTTCAAATATTTATACCAGATAACGGGACGAAAAAACTGGTGGTCAGCAACTGTTCTGCTTTATATTATTTGTTAGATTGGATTATGTTTCATTTTAAATTGAATTTTCTTTTTGCGAATCAAAGCTTGTATTGAAAAATTCTATTTTAGAATTTTCATCCGAAAGTTTAAATGCATATCTTGAGTTGACTCAAAGAATAAAATTTTTCAATTTTGCATTCACCATACCCAGTAACCTTGCTTCTCTTTCGTTAAATGCTAGTAATTAAAATACATATCCTGTTCCCCACTTAAGGTTTTCAGCGCCAACAAATTCAAAAATAAATATAGTAATAATAATATAATAATAATAAAGTAATAAAAATGAAATAGTACTTACAAAACAATAACAATATAATACTACTACAAATAATAAAAATAATATATACATATATAGAGAGAGAAAGAAATAGATAACTAAAAAATAGATAGATACATATAAGTAAAGGCAGCATTTATCTCGAACAAATGTGAAAAAGCAATTACCATGCAATACAATGCAGAATATTTTAAATTTTAAGATTAAAAGTCCGAATATCCAGCACTCAGCTAAAAGGCTAACTGCCTCTATTAACCGGAAATTTTTGAATTTTTAAACCTCTCTCCCTTTGGGAAACTAAGAAAATAAGAGACTTGGAAGTCTTTGTAAAGGTTGTCTCCCAGGTAAAACTAGGAGTTGTAAAAGCGTAGCAAAATGGTGAACATACCAGTGATTTTGAGGGTCAGAGAAGTGAGTCTTTCAAATGAAGCCTAGACAAAGAGATTTTTGTTTATGGGTGTTGTAAATATTGGACTTGTTAAGTTTTTCGATTGGATCTTGGAAATAAGGCATTTAAAAAAAATATTAAGTGTAAGAAACTTTATATCTTGCTGTATGGCAATTAGGAAAAGAAAAGCCTAATAAGGGACTGTATAGATCTGATTATATATTTATTATTAATAATACGATAATCAGTACCACCTATAATGAACAAAAATGCAAACATAATCAGATATCAATTAGAAATCCGAAGCGTTTGAGCCAGGCCTTTAAAAAAAAGAAAAATGTTAAGAGAAAACAACAGTTTTAATAAGGCTCTGAATAATGCACAATGAATTTCCAGGACAGTAAGACAGCGGTCTCTTTTCTGCATGAAAAACTGAAGGTGTGCGTCATTGTAAATTTGATATTAATAATAATAAAAAAATTTCAGAATTTATATTACTCCCAAAGGGGCGGTTTTTTTTTTTTTTCATTTACACAGTGTACACATTTCGATAACATTTGGGCTAACATCCCTTTGGGCTAAAAATATTTAAGAACAGCATATCTTTAGAATTTTTGATGAACAGTCTCTCGCGCTGGAAAAAAACAATTTATTCCCTACAGTGTTGCCACTGCTAGGTTTGAAATCGTTCAGTTTTTTAAAAATTCATTAAAGTTTAAAAAATATGAAATAGATAATAAAACAAAGCCAAAATTCAAGATTTAGGCTTCCAGATGCCCATATTTGGTGAAGGACTAATTATTCCAAATTTGATGACTCTATGTTACGTTGTTTTTCGCAATGCGAGAAAAATGCGTACATTCATGCGGATTCTTCCTTATTTAATTTCTTTAAATATAATACAGTGCGATAGTATTTGGTGACACAATTCGAAATGGGATACAGCCATAGTGATTCCACTGAAAATGCCACTTGGAGACTACATAGAACGCAGAAGCGTTAACGTCCATTTAGGGTGATAAGAAATTCTGATTTAATTTTTCTATTCCATTTGAATTTTTAATTTTTTGGCAGAACGTAGGAAAACTACTGTCATAAACCATAAGAATGAAGCAACATTTGTATGGGAAATGCAAAAGTAGAAATTCAGCATGATAATGAGAAGTAATTCCTGATAATAATAATAAAACAAAAATCTTTATGATTCCAAAGAACTTTTTATTCTCGTAATTTAATTCTGAGTACTTAACTTAAACGTGCAGAATCTAAAATATATAAATATTGTTAAATCATTCATTCACACTAAACTACTGAATCCCAAATACATATTAAATATTTAAATATGCGCCTACGAATATTCTCTTTCACACTGAATCCGATCGAAATAAAAAAGCAATATGAACAAAATCATCGCTTTCTAATTTGAGAGGCTTTCTCTTTTTGAATGCTGATTGAATTTACGTAAAAATTAACTTAGTCTCCAATTTATTCTAATAGAAAATTTACATGTATTGTTTGTTTACTATATTCTGTTAAATATAAGATATAGTAATCGTCTATTCAGTGGCTTATTAAACTTCTGTATGAATAAGAGGTTTTAGCTTACCGTGAACGCTTTGTTTCTTTAATGGGAAGTCTACGCCCCATTAAATCATAACCTGTATATGAATTTGCGGAATGCTACTCATTCTACTTGGTTATACGTATCGTCACATGGAATATTGTCATGTATACTTATTAAGAATTTATCGTTTCTGTCTTTGAGTTTATAGGGCTTTTTACAAGATACTCTGAGTTATATAAACGGTGTTCCCATGGTCCATGATAATGCTATGGTCCATATATAGCTTTAAAGGAGTTCCTGAATTAATCCTAACAGTGTTAATTTAAAGCCTAATTTCACGCTTCGCATAAACTTCTGAAATGAGTGTATTGCTAATTTTTAATTGAAAAAACTTGTAGGTTTATGCTTAATTCAATGTAAAAACAAATCTCAATAAAGATTTTAGTATTAAAAAAATTCCGCTGATTTTACAAAACGTGATGGATTGCCAGCACACATATTGTAAATCGAAATTCCCGAATTTCACCGCTGGAACGTCTTGGATAAAAACATCCTAGAACCTACATCCCGAACAACACAAAAGGTCTATAGTGATTACAAATCCAGCTCTTTGATTCATAAAAACCGCGCAGTTTTATTCAAACTAGATTGCCACCTCTTCACATCTACCTCGTATGGATAACTCTCATCTTCGGACTTCATCATATGTCAGGCCCAGTCGGGATTCTCAGAGGATACTGGCAAGAGCAGGAACGAATCATCCTGCTGAATACCAGGAAAAACGCCAAAGCATCAAAGCATAAACGTACCTAGACGTTTGTGAAGCAAATAATATATTTTTTATTTTTTTATATCATATGAACCTACAAAAAACTGGTAAAATGTTTTAAGAGACGGTGATGTTGGAATATTATACACTTCTTTAGACACACTAGCGAATTACTTGAATATCCCCTCATTGATCAATATTTAATTTTAATATTCTGTTTTCAATTTTTACGTGTGAGACTTAGTTTATGTGTTCCAACTATCTACATTTGTGCTTTGAATTGACATATAGTAGCACGTAAATCACCAACTTCGTATTGTCTCCTGTGTTTGGCGAATAAGGCCCCAGAATTCGTTTACCACCTACTTCATATTAGATATTAAGTACAGAGGACATATAGGTGGTCCTCGTAATTGAAGGAAAAGCTAAAAACGGAAACATTGTATTTTTCTTTTAAGGCATGTCAACGCAATCAGCTTTGAGTACTGTTTTTTGTAATATTCAATATGATGTGCAATTACCTATCCGCGATTTTTCTTAAACATTTCAGCTAAACTTCATTCACTAATAATAAACATGTGTCTACAAAATTGAAAACAAAAATTAGTTTTTTCTCTAAATTTCTTAGAGACTGCTTTGAAGAATCAGCAACAGAAAAAATAGCACGCTAAAGAAATGAAGTATATAATAATATTGTATCCAGTTCATGACTAATGTATTAGAAAATGTTTGGAGGACGTTTTAGAAAAATATAAACCACAACGCATCTAAATCTCAATTGTTCCTCAGATTTATGTGTCACAAAGTTTAACTGTGTTAATGTAACCTAATTAATTGCTATTAAGTCTTTATTTAGGCGAAATTACATAACTTGCTTGTTGATCATGTCTAAGCACTTCTTTTAATATCAGATCTCAGGATGCTGATGTATAGATAAGCTTGCGAATACTTCATTTACTGAGTTCCGAATATTTCATTTACAGAATATCAGATACTCGTCAGAATTTCTATTCAGAATAGTCCATAAATATTTACAGTAATCTAATATGAAAAAACAGTAGTTAATCTTACATCATTATCCCTCTTGTTTAGTATATTACTACTACGCCTTAATAAGGGATTTGGATATGAAAACAAAGTAAATGGATATTCTTTTCGAGTAAGCAACGTGTAGTTTTACTATAATCTTCGACATCGTAATAGTTTAAAATGTAAACTTTCCACTTTAATGGCTATACAATGTTTTTACGGAAGAACAATTCTAAATATTCTTTCATCATTTACCAGTTAATCTGTAACTCCGAAATAATAATAGAGGTGTTTTAATAACGGCTTTCATTGCAGGAATACAATTTATCATGTGTTGATTGCTGTTACGTGATCCAATTTTTATCGTTATTGCTATTGGTTATGTCTTGATGGCCGATGCGTGATGCTCCTCATGTCTCGACTGCTGTTGCGTTATCCGATTCTTCAGGTCTACTGTCTATCGTCTCCTGGCGCATTTCATCATCTAGTGGGAGGGACTGAATTTTGTTTGAGTGTTAGATCTCTGGATTGGTGGATTAACAAAACATATAAACTTGATATATAGTAGTTCTATACATAACAAGTAAGTACATCTTAACTAAGCAAACTCAGAATACTACACATTCATAAGTTTACATCCCGTATAAAAATGCATTCCAAGAAAAGTTTATTTAATATCTTAATTATTCATTATATTTAATTAAATTATAGCCCATAATAGTCAACAAAAGCATACATTTATATTCGTTTAAAACGTGATTCTGCTCCTTTTTTATTTTATTAATTTTCATTCAAAGTCCTTAACAACAAATAGTAAAAAACCATATTTCACACTGCCACTTAACAAAACTATTTACACATCTTTTTCAGACTTCTAAAACCTTTTTACTTCTTAAAATATTTCCATATTCTAAGATCCATAATCTATTTTTCTGATTAAGAAGCCTATCTATATTTTAAACTACACAGGTCTTGTCAAGACTTGAGAGTTTTACACTAAGACCCAGTTTATATTTAACACTGGCATTTTTACAATTGATACAATCAAAATCACTCCTACATTCCCGTTATTTTTGTCCTGAACTTACATATCGATCAAATCGAATTTCTTTCTGATGAAAATGTCCATAACCTTGGCATTAAAATATTTTATCACGTCATGATAATCTCTTAATGATATTCTTTAGTCAAGATATTATCTTAACCCTTTTAAACTCAAATTTCCAGTTTTAAGAACATTTGTATAATTTTTTGCCTGCAATTCAGCAAAGCAACGTAATTCCTCATTTTTAACTTTTATAGAAAAGGAAAACCATCATCACAAAATTCTTCGTTTTGGTTTGATAGCATCTTCAACTTCATCACAAGCCGTCCATGCATTAACATTTTAAGTAATAATCTTATATTATTTTCAGTCGTTAACTTTGGTTAAATTTCATCTTTTAATAAAGGATTTAACTTTATTTATTCCCTAAACTCTTCACGTGCATTTCATGCATGCATATAACCAGTATACCACTCCTGATTTTTTCTTACATTCTTGATTCCAGTTTTTAAGTTTCGTGGGATCTATTACTTCCGCAACATTTGATTTTGCTTCTTCTGAAAAACTCTTGCTTCCATTCGGATATAATAACAAAACATGCTCTTCTCTTTCCTTTTCTTCATCACGTTTCAGCGAAATCATTTTTCATGTGACTTTTGCACTTTTAACAACTCAGCCAAGGAGAGTTCAGTATTCTTTCTTTGTCCGAATCCCATTTTTTTCCCAGTTTCATTCTTAGAAAACTCCGTTCTAATGCTAGTGAAACAGTCATACTAAATAAGGTCTTTTGGGCAAAGATAATCTTCTTTTTCAGTTCCACTTATTCTAGTTGACCCTTAAACCAATGTCGAGCCAATGTTAATAGTCGAGCCTCATTCACCTGCTCAGTGTTCATCAAGAACTCAGGATGTATGCCCTTATGCATTTTTACGTCTATTTTCTCCACTTGGTATTAGCCACCGCTCGTAGAGGGCGTTGTCCTAGACCACGACAAGATCCGAAATTCTTTGTATTTTTTTTATTTTTTGTTCCCAAAAATAGCTAAAACACATTATCAGATTTCACCTAGAAGAAAACCATTTTCAACTCTCAAATACAACAACTTTTCCTGGGTGACTGTATAGCAAATAACGGAATTGGTACTGTTGCTGACTGGCTATAAGCAACCAAAGTAATACGCAATGATCGCAAAGAAATAACATTCGAAAATGCGCAAAGTAAAAATTAACAGAAGCTAACAACGATCTTGCGCTCTTTATAGTTGGCAATACGTTGTTTCTGAGATCAGTTCCAATTATCTTTGCACCTTATGCTTTGCCAAGGAGATTAAAATGCACTGAGGAAGATTTTCTAACATTTTTCAAATACACGTATATAAAACGTGTCTAGCAAATGGCGATCATGCTGGCAAAACATGAGCATGCCTATAAAACTAAAAACACTACTATACTATTTCTATATATATATAATATATAAACTATATATAAAACTATTTATAAAATAACTATATATAAAACTATATATAAACTATATATAAAACTATATATAAAACTATTTCTTATTCTAAAACTATATATAAACTATACTAACTATGTATAAAACTATATATAAAACTATTTCTTATTATATAAACTAAAAACATGAGCATGCCTATAAAACTATAAAACACTGAACTATACATTTTTCTATGACATTGACTGGAAAAAAAAAAAAAAAAACTCTAAAAACCGATTTTCAAAGCAGGAAATATCTCTGTTAAGCTAGTCTGTTATCTGATTATTCTTGATGTGAAGTTTGTATTAATTCTCAAGTTAGTTTTACAAATTCCAATGCTTATAAGTTCAATGCTTATATCTTTTAAAATTATAAATGAGTATTATAGCACAGTTTCTATAAAGGAATTTTATTTCAATTATATTTCATAATACATCGTGGTGATAAACACTTTTGACTCCTTAAAAATGTTTATACATTTAATTCTAATATTAAAATTGTATTTAACCGTAATAATTAATTTTGCTTCTTTTTTATAGTGATTAATTTTTTAAATTTATTTTTAGTTCTGAATAAGATTTTTCTTTTATTTACTTCTTTTATTACTTTGATTTTTCTGTTATTACTTTCTTTTATTTTATGTTAATTTAATTTATTAGCCTTAAGGGGCGGTAGCCTAGAAAGGCCGTTAGTTTCGAAGCGGCATTTTGCGCTGTTTTACTATAAATGTCCGTGTTTCCTTGCAAATTGTTGTTACCAAATATTATCGCCCTGTATTATTTGTAAAGAAATTAAATAATGAAGAATCTGCATGAATACATGTATGTTTCTCGTACTGTGACCAAAACGACAGTATCTATAGCCATCAAATTTTAATAATGTAATCCTCCACACGAACATAGGCATATGGACGGCCGAATTTCGAATTTGTTTTAATCTATTTCATATTTTGTAAAACGTTAACGAATTTTTGATTAACAAACTCAACGAGTTCAGAGCGAGCACTGTACGGAAAATAACAGTTTTATCTCCAGTGCGGAAATTCTAAAGATATGCTGTTTTCAAATGTTTGTGGTTTACGGGCGAAGGACATGATATTCAATAAATATAGGTAACACACAAAACTTTAAAAAAAAGAGTGCTTCTAGATTTTATTTTAATTTTTTTTTCTCTTCATTACACTCAGAAAATTTTATGCTCCGAATTTTATGAATTATTAAAATAACTAATCCACTTTAATGTTAATAACTTAATGATCCTATAATCAAATAAAATTGATCGTTTTGTAATGTTATTATAGTTTAGAAAATCACTGCCTAAAAATGTTCATTAAATTAGAAAAAAAAATTATCGGATCTTGTTTAATTTTACCTTATTTATTTCAAAGCATCGCGTAATATCAACCTTATTTAATCTTACTTTATTTTTACGCAAAATTAAGTTCATAAATTTTGTGCTTAGAGTTTCAACCGTTTTATCAAAGTAAAGAAGTTTGTACAAGAATTACGCGTGAAAACAAAAATGCGCGGAATTCAGTAAAAAGTGCTTTAATGAGATATATTGTTGCGCGCGTAGGGGTTCGTTACGAAATGGATGCACATGTCCGATGAAAAATGGACAAAATTTTATTATTATCACAATATACAACAGTAGTTATCTTCTAACTACTCAAACGTTCAATAGAACTAAATTCAAAACAGCTAAAGATAGCTAATCCGCGAATTCGCTACAATCAACAGGAGCAGTTTTCTAAACAACAACAACCAAGTAACAACTACAAACTGAGAGGTTTTCCTCCTTTTATAAGATTTAAAAATTGCGTGCGAGAATTTTCTAGTACTTTCTCGAAATCAAAAAGAGATATTTATTAAATGTTTAATGCACGCGCTCTTGTATTTTCAATTTTCCGACTTAGCTTTCTTATTATATTCGTCACTCGCTGCACTGCGCGGGAAATAAAACCATTTAATTTATAATTGAACTAACATTAGCTTTTTAATTACAAAATTCGTAAAACTGCCCTCTTCCCAAAAATTGCACGTTCCAGGCAGTACATTATTCACGACGTCATTCAGCCTGTTTAGGACCGTGTACGGACCATCCCAAGGTGACTGTAATTTCGGATAAAGTCCTTTCCAGCGAGTCGGCATCCACAAGCACACCTTGTCTCCTTCGTGGAATTGATGTTCAGTAGCTCTTGTGTCGTATTGAGTCTTCACTTTCTCCGTCGCCAAGTTGACTCGCTTTGCAGAACGGTGCATCCCCTCAAATCGGGGCTGGACATCTTGGATGTGTTCCTCAGGCGATGAAGGCGCATCCGCAGGGCGACCAAACAGGCGGTCACAAAGCAGACGAAGGTCTCGACCGAAGAGCTTCTGAGATAGAGAATAGCTGGTAGTCTTGCGTTTCTTTTCGACTCTAGTATGATTTTGGCAGCTTCCCGAACTGGGCCTTTTGGACAAGGCGTCGACATTTCAGGCGAGGATCCCTGTTGAGGATGGATAGTCATGTCAGCAGTTGCTGAAAGCAGTTTGTTGTCTTTGAAGTCTAAGGAAAAATTGTATTTCCTTAAAAAGTCCAACCCGAGTATGCATGGATCTGTAATATCCGCCAAATAAGTCGTGTGATGGTAGGCGGCATATCCAAACGTGATGCTCACGTTTAACTTCCCAGCTATCTCGATCTTGTCACCAGACGCAGTCTGAAGGGTAACACAGCATGGCGTCCAAATAAGTTTATCTTTAAATCGTTCAGCTAAATCTTTCCTAATGATGGTAACATTAGCTCCTGTGTCAATGATCATATTGCAAGCAACTCCATCGATATGCCCATTGATGGACAGTCCGTTACTGTTGCCGCTCCCTCTACAAATCTTGAGTGCTTTAAAACAAGGTTTTTCATTATCTAGCAACCTCCGTTCCTGGATATGGTCATTAATTTGTTTCCTGCGTCGTTGCTGAGAAATGGTCTCAATGTTCGTACCCTGGGGTTTTCTGCAATTCTTTCGTAGGTAGCCTTCAACACCGCAGTTCCAGCACTTTAGGGTCGGTTTCTTTTCACCACTATTCCGTCTCAAGGCATTCACTGGTCTTGTCAACTCATCCGTTTTATTATTCGTGCCCTGGGGTGTTCTGCAATGCCGTCATAGGTGACCTTCAGAACCACATCTCCAGCACCTTCGAGCCACTTTGTTCTTACTGCTACTCCGTATCAAAGCGTCGACATGTCTGGATAAATCATCTAAACGCGCCATCAGTTGATCCACTGGCTCGTGGAATCGCATAGCTCTGACTAGGTAGCGGTCTCTATGAGTTGCTTGCTGGGCTGCCTCGAATTTCATGGCGTACAACACAGCACTTTTTATATCCTTCACATCCGCCATTCGTATAGCTTTCTGTAATTCAGGATCCCGGATGCCGTCGATGAAGTATTGCAGAGACAGGATTTCCCTTGTTTCTGTCGGGCACTCCGAAAAGGCGAGCTGGGACAGCCTTTCAACATTCGTGGCGAGCTCTTGAAGTGTTCTGGTGGGCTTCTGTTGACGGGATTTTAGTTGAAGACTGCTGTAGTCTTTTAAACATTTCTCGCCGAAGCGCAGCTCCAAAGCGCCGGATAGAGCTTCGAAATCTTGCCTTTGATTTTCGGGAAGTGTCTGCAGGATATCCGCTGCGTCTGCTCTCAGAGAAGCGGCGAGATGACAGGCCTTAGCTTGGGAATCCCATCCATTCGCATCCGCAAAGATAGAAAATTGTGTCTTATACACTTGCCAGGAGGTCTTCCCATCATATCAGTGTAGATAGTTTCAGAACGGGACGAGCAGGCATCGATGAAAGTTTAAAACCATCCGGATTTTTACCTGCCGTCGCTACGAATTTCTTTAAATCATCTACTTCTTTGGTGACCGCAGAAACTCTATCATTAATTTGCTGTTCCAGGGCAGAAACTCTCTCTTCTATTTCTTCTTTACCGAAGAAACTTTTTCTTGAATGTTTCCAACTTTATTTTCAACTGCGTCAATACTGCTTTCAATAATTTCGAATTTATTTTCTATTACGCTGGTAATTTCTACTTCCATCTCCTCTTGATCTGCTTCAATCTTTTCTTGAACAATCTTCATTTCTACTTTAACTGCTTCCTGTCCCGCATTAATCACTTCCTTAACGGATTTTTGACCAGCATCCATTTTCTCTTTAATTTCTTCTTTAAAAGATGTTTGGCCAGCTTCCATCTTTTCTCGGAATGCAGCAAAAGCACTGATGAGTTGCCGCAATTGTTCTTCCATCGCTCTTGTTATTGGCATTCAAACCCCACTCCTGACACCAAAAATTGTTGCGTGCGTACGGGTTCGTTACGAAATGGATGCACAAGTCCAATGAAAAATGGACAAAATATTATTATTATTACAATATACAACAGTAGTTATTTTCTAAGTACTCAAACGTTCAATATAACGTAATTCAAAATCGCTAAAGAAAGCTAATCCGAGAATTCACTACAATCAACAAGAGTAGTTTTCTAAACAACAACAAACTAAGTAACTACTACAAACTGAGAGGTTTTCCTCCTTTTATAAGATTTTAAAATCGCGTGCGAGAATTTTCTAGTACTTTCTCGAAATCAAAAAGAGATATTTATTAAATGTTACATGCACACGCTCTTGTATTTTCAATTTTCCGGCTTAGCTTTCTTTTAATATTCCTCACGCGTTGCACTGCGCAGGAAATAAAACCATCCTATTTAAAAAAATCTGTGGCTTTCATAATCTCATCACTATACAACGTATCACATTTAATAATTAAAAAGAGTTATGTGATAGAAACGCCATAGGTTTCAGTGTTAAAGTAAACCAGATCGTCCCTACTCTTTCTTGCCGACATGTCGGGGACGCGTGCCGCGCCGACTGGGTTAGTCTATCTCTTATAAGGTCCATGCTTGCAGTGCTAGAAGTAGGAATTGAACTATTACTGTTAGAATTTAGAGTGAATTTTTTTAGCAATTAAATGCTTGGGGAGGATTCGAAATCCATCAGCATCTACAGGTCTGCTTCTTTTTCTAGGATCAGATTTTCGAGTTTTTTCACTAGGGCTAGGAGGGGCTGGCAAAATAGACTGTTGGTTGGAACTCTTAGAAGGTTCATTTGCTGGATTTTTAGCTTTTTCAAGAGTTTCAAGGAAATCAGCTTCCGTGGCAGGTAGGGTAAAGAGATTTACTCCAAGGCTTGTATAAAGCTTAGACAAGGAATTTAAAATGTTCTCACCTTCTTGAGCATCATATCCTTGTTTGGGTTGTTCTAACGATTGAGACATTGGATTTGAAATGAGAGATCGGTGTGGAGATTCTTGAGTGCAAAGATTTGGAATGCATTTTTGGTAAATACAGTAGGTGGTGCAGGAGCAGAAGTGTCCATAAGATTAGCTGTATTAACACGCATTGGTTGTTGAGAGTTGATCATAGCTGAAGAGGTGACTGATGACGGAGCCGCATTCGGGTTCGAACATTAGCTGCTGCCGAGCTCAGAGCTCATGAGCCTACGTCCGTCACAATCGGCGTCCATGACGTGAATTTCCTCCAACAAACCCTTACCGAAAGAATTAATATTGCTTTGATGAATCATTCCATTTAGCATTTAGCTTTAAATAAATTCCTGAATAAATCGTAACTCAGTTTTGCATCCAACTTAATTCACGTTTTGATAAGCAAAGTATACATTAGGATTTTTGAGTTTTGTTACATTTTCAAATTAACTGACATAACAAATCAAAGTTCCAAAAAAATATCGCAGACGAATTTAGCAGCCAACGCCATCCTAAAACAAAACGAACTACACAGCATATAATGATGTATTTTTTTTCAAACCACCGCTTTGCTTAAAAGAAGCAACGCAGTTTCATTTAAAAAAGTGATAAACAATATAATATTTTAGTATTGATTGGCATTGTTTTTAAGCATTTATACCGCAAAAGGTAACGAAAAAACTGGTGGTCAGCAATTTGCCAATGCTTTATATTTTTTATTAGATTGTCTTATATTACATTTTAAAATCCATTACTCCTTCGCGAATCAAAGCTTGTATTAAAAGATTCGATTTTAGACTTTTCATCCATATGTTCGCTTAAAACACAAAGAATATATCTTTCCAGTTTTGCATTCACGAAACCGTGTAAGCTTGCTTCTGTTTCGTTAAATATTAGTAATTAAAATCCAAATCCTGCACTTTATTTATGTATATATATATATGTAATTTAAAATTAGAGGAAAAGAGGAAGAAGAATACAGTATCCCAAAAAAATTTAAATGGACTTAAAAAAGTACAATTGTCAAATTTTAGAGGCAAGTAAAATGTAAATTGAAATGTTAGAATACATTGAAATTTTCTATAAATATTTTTAAATAAAATGAGAAATAATTATAGATATTTTAAAGTAAATAATTATTTATATTATTTCGAATTGGCTCATCAAGGGGTAAAAATTAAAAAAATTGGTACAAATATGTTCTTCTGACCTCGCGTTTCGTTCAGCTTGACAAGCGGCAACAAACTCAAAAAAAGTATAAGAACTACAATAAAAATTTAATAATAATAATAATAGTAATAATAATAATAATAATATTAGCAATAATACAATAATAATAATAATGATAATAAAGCTCCCGAGAAGGAAGGCTGAGCCGTGGAAGGGAGGCTTATCTGCAAATGAGGACAGGGAGCCTTATCAGGAGGTGGATGGGAGTAGCGTAGTTGCTACATCATAGAAAAAAGATATGCGCTTAGAGAGTTTTTTTTTTTTTTTTTTTAAATTTCATTGGTTCCAGGGTAGTCATTATAAATGAATGAAGGATTTATTAGTTTTCTTAAAATGAACAGCTATTAGATATAACATGATATTTGGCTGATTTACCGAAGGTGATTTCCTTCGTTAATAAATTTTTAGCCTTTGTGCTTTTTCTTCGTATTCCAGCTATTTTACTACGTATATGATGATTATTTCCAAGGAACCCTTAATGACGATTATTTTTTAATTTAATGATTGAGTGATCCTATACACTCAAAATTTTACCTTATTTCTTAAATCTTCTCTTCTTGATATCAGATATACTTTTCGCTACCTTCATTACATTACTCATTTTTATTATTAAATTCATTTTACCCAGAGTTTTTTCATACATGTTAGCCATACTTTTAACTTATTTGGTATATTTTACGAGTGTAATTACTAAAACACGCGTTTTTATGTGTTATATTAATTAATGTTAGATGTAATTTTTTTTACTTTTTTCGCTCTTTTTAACGTTAGTGATCTTCAACATAGTCTGTATTTTAACATAATTCCTATATTTTCCGATCATATACTTGACTTGCATTTAATTTTAGATGTAACATTTCTAGCTAGTTTTGTACATTTTAACCTTCACACTGTTTCATATACTCTAATTTTTAACCATTTTATATTTTCACACTATATACATGACTTTTACTTCATTTCATTTCTCTCATTCCTTTTAACCTCCATAATTTCCAATATAGTCCTGATTTTAACATAATTCCTATATTTTCACATCATATACTTGATTTTTATTTAATTTTAGGTGGGAATTTTAACTTCTTTTCTATATTGTAACGTTTTCACTTTCCAACATACTCTGAATTTTAACTAACTTGCTATATTTTCACATGAATTTCATTTAATTTGTAACGATTTTCATACGTTTCAACCTTCGTAATTTCAAATATATTTTTAATTTTAGTTTAATTCCTCTATTTTCTGACCATATATATGAATTTTATTTAATTTTAGATGTAATTTTTAACTTGTTTCGTACATTTTAAACTTTCGTAATTTTTAAGTACTCTAATTTTGAACTTGCTTATTACATTTTCCTACCACATACCAGACTTATTTAATTCTAGATGTAAATTTCAACTCCTGTTCTATTTTTCATCGCTTTTAGTTTTCACCATACTAAGAATTTTAACTAATTTTTTATATTTTTACATGACTTTCATTTAATTTGTAACGACTTTCATACGTTTCAACCTTCCTAATTTCAAACAAGCTCTTAATTTTAGCTTAATTCCTGTATTTTCTTACCATGTACGAGTATATGAGCTTTATTTCATTTTAGATGTTATTTTTAACTTGTTTCGTACATTCTGAACCTTCGTAATTTTGAATTTTAAACTTTAATTTTAAATATTTTACTTTAATTTTAAACTTGTTTATTACATTTTTCTACCATATACCTGACTCATTTAATTTTAGACATAAAATTTAACTCCTTTTCTATTTTTTATCGTTTTTTGTTTCCAACATACTAAGACTTTTAACTAATTTGTTATAATTTCACATGACTTTCGTTTAATTTGTAACGACTTTCATACGTTTTAACCTTCCTAATTTCAAACAGACTCTTAATTTTAGCTTAATTCCTCTATTTTCTTACTATGTGTATGAGCTTTATTTCATTTTAGATATTATTTTTAACTTGTTTTGCCCATTTTATACCTTCGTAATTTTTAAAGTACTCTAATTTTGAACTTGTTTATTACATTTTCCTACCATACGCATGAACTTTAGATAATTTTAGATGTCATTGTTATACTTTTCTGACACTGGGTTTCTTTCTAGTTTCCAACATACTCTAAAATTTAACTCTGTTTTACAATTTGTAATTGTAATTGCACTTTTTATTTTACTATTTCAGCTAAATTAACATGCTTAAATTTCTTAAACATGGAGATAGATTTCGATTAAGCATTTTATTTTACAACCTTTAACTGCTATTCATATCCAATTCGTTGAATAACCCTTACTTACTCCATATTTTATAGTACTATTTTAATTTGCCAATTCTACAATTTAACATTCTGTAGTACTCTTACCATTACTTATCCTATTATTTTACTTCATTATTAACTTCATTTCAACTTTAACATTTCCTGCATATTCTGGTATTTCCTTTTAATTTTTAACAGCCTTACATCCAACCTTATGAAAATGAATCATCTAAAATAAGAAGGGGTAGTTTTATTATCTTAAATCGGTAAACAAATGATTAGGAAAGTGACAGCCTGTTAAACTTACCACTACTAGGATATGTACATATCCTTGTTTAACAAGGCCTCACTTCCCTAATCTCTTGTTTACCAGTTTAAGATAATAAAAGTACCCCTTCTTATTTTAGATGATTCATTTTCATAAGGTTGGAAGTATTGGACATTGTTTTGGAAAACGTAATGCTACATTTCTAAAAACATGAAATGTGCTTAATATATGAAATATGCATAGAATTATATAAAATGTGATTAATTTTTTTACCAGTTTAATGTATTCTTTAATTAGGTCATTGAGTATTGTAGTCTATGTTCTGTATGTAATATAGATTATCCAGCTTTTCTTATAATTTGCACTGTGTAACTGTAGTATTATGTGAAATTTATGGATGCTGAGCTTCGAACATGGAACTTACAATAGTTTTGTGCAGTAAAAAATGGTTAGTAATATGGGTATAAAATGTCAGTAATTCTTTGTAATAGTTTGCATGTGAAAAATATAAACTTCTATTTCGGAAAAAATACCAGAAATGTATCAAATCATGTAATAAATCTGGTTGGTCTTCAAGTTCGACAGAAGTGATATAACTTCGGATATAACTTTACATAAGAAAATCTAAAATTTCCAATGGGAATTCATATTTTGGAAAATAGTTTTCTATTTTTGATACAGTTTCACTGCACTAAGTCTTCTAGATCTTATGAAATATCATTGTTATTCACAAATTTTCATGAAAGATGAAAAATATTTGATTTTTTCCTTGAAAGGTTTAGCGTCATTCAGTAAGCACCTGCAATTAAACTCGTATGGCACTCTCTAATTAATGTGAAATGATATATATTCTTTGAAAAAGATTGGGCTATGTTCTTAGAATCTACGAAATAGTGAAATGTTTGGTATGAAATGATAAAAATCTTGCATGAAGTTCGGTATATGTTCACTCTCATTATTGAAGATCTCTTCCTAAATTCTAAAATAGTGATGTTTTTACTCTTATTATTTTCAAAATTTGGTATTTCATGAATTAAATAACTGTATAGATGTACTAAACTTGATCGAAAATTCAAATATTTTATTAATTGTTTGGTTTTATTTAAATGGTTTAGAAGTAAATGAGTGGTATGTTAGGTAGTTTCTTTCAGAAATATATCCGAGTTTGAAAACTCTGTAGATAATTTGCCTTACTGAAATTGTTCTAAATTTTTAAAAATATATGGGTGATATGATGCTATGTTATCATCTAGAGTGTATTTTCTCTTTGCAAATAGTGTATAGAGTGACAATAGGGATTGAATCTTCTTTCTATAGCAGAATTTATTAGTATCTCTAGAAGAGGAATTAGAAGAAAATTTCCTGTTTTTTAAAAAATAATGAAGTATCTGGTTGTCATTATGGTGGAAAGTGTTATTCAAAAGTTTCAGAGTGGTAAAATATGATTCTAAATGGCGTTTTCTGAAAATAATCAGTGTATTTCTCAATATTATAAATTAAAATAGTCAAAACTAGAAGTCTTTTTACACAATGTGAGTATGAAAGTCATTGAAAAATCTGTTGCAGTCGTATAAAATTTAACTCGAAGGTGAAAATTGTTGCTTGCAGGATAAAACAATATCAAAATTTGGTTTGAAACTAAATCACTGAGTGCTACATACAGATGTGATCGCGATTATTTTCAAGGTCTTTTAGTAGAAGATATCCTGTTTTTTAAGTATAATTATTTTCCTTTTCCTATGAAAGTAAGTCTAAAGCTAAAACTTTGGAAAAGTGAGATATCTGGATTTTCATCTGTTAGGAGAAATGCGCATGCTACATAAAAATAAAATAGGGTATCACTTAATTTTCTTGTTACTACAAAAGGGTAGATTTAGAAAATAAAAGAGCATTTCTAAAAAGTTGGTTCATTACCTTACTCTTACTTCTTAAAAGTTGGTAAGTTATAAGAAAATTCTTTTTAACCGTATACTGCTTATAAGAAATGATTTGTTACTCAGGTTTTACATTAATGCATTACACGATTTTACATTTCGTTTAAGTATTGGTAAGGTTTTACTGTTCCTAACGAGTGGAATTTCTTAGTGTGTACGTGAATATTTAATTGCATTTTCCTTAACAACGCGTGGGAGTAATTTAATAATGCATCGCATAAATATTCTTTTCTTTTAAAAATCCTAGTTGAAAGTTAATTAAAATTATTTAGATTAACATTAAATGTATGTAAAGGGCTAATTGTACTATAGAAAGGTTCATGACTTTTCTGTGTATACTGACGAGGGTATATAAAGTGAACTTCAGGTTTTTCCAACTGATAGTAAATCTGGAACCAATAAAAATGTATTAAAACTCATTTTTAGGTAAATATATTGCTTTCTATCGCACATTTTCTAAACATTTGTTGGGAATTCTGGGTAAATAACTTAAATTCAGTAAAGATTATATCCTGATTTGGGTAAAACCTTAAATATTCTACAGTGAAAAATGTTTATTTCATATTTAGTTCTTAATATTAAGAAAATAGTTCTAAGATAGTTATTGTGTACTGTGGGAATACTGCAGGAAAAGATGAATGATTTAGATGGTCTTTGGAGATTTTCACTCAGAAAAAGGTAATATTTAGCAAATTGCAGTTCTCGAAAATGCATAGAAAGTTCCTGTAATGCACACATATATGTACAATTATAAGAAAACGCAATACTTATTTGGGTGTAATTTTTTTATTGAAAATGAGTTATTCTTTATTAAATGTGTATTAGTAAGGAATATTTAACTGCTATGATGAGTATTGTACGAAGAAAGTTCAATATTTGTGATGAAGAAGGTTAAAATATTCGAAATTACAATGGAGATTTGGGTCAAATGTCTCTTACTCTTTCTCTCTTTGGTTCCTTCTGTAAATATAGGTATATTGGCAATGATATATGTTGTGTAAAGGTATGGTAGTGTTTTACAAGACTTCAACCATAAGAAAATAAATTGGTAAATAAATTAATGCAAACTGACATTTGCGAAAAGAACATTTTAGTCTAAGAAATTAAAAAACAGACTATATATGATATTGTCTAGGGAAATTAAGTTGGAACTGGACTAAGTTACAAAAAAATGTGTTAACACTATGCGTTAGAAATAAATGTATACCAATAAAACAAACTTTCAAGAGATCAAATTGTAACCAACGGGTAAAATCGATTATCTTTCATCTCTTATTCAATACTGTAAATGTATTAGGACTTTCTTTTGGATATGTAACCTAAATAATCGTCAATTTCACAGGAAAATCAGTCATGAAGGCAAAAATATCCATACTTAGTGTAGGAAAAGGTAATAAAGTGAAAATTTGCATAATCGAAACATTTAAAGGGATGTAGAATGCATTCAATTAGTACAAATTACTGAATTAAAAGGTACTGAGCGTTCAAAATAATAAGAAAGAACTTTGTATGAGTACATGAAAGAATGAATATGGGTCTAAAATTATGGATGAAAGTTGAGATTTCATTCTAAAAATTCGGAATCTATCAAACTAGCTTAATGAGAATCATGATTCAAAACTGAGCATTGGTAACACTGAAGAGCTTAAAAACATATATTCAGATATAGAGAGTATTAAGAATTAAAAGGAAATGCCAGAATATGCAGGAAATGTTAAAGTTTGAAAATGCGAATGAAGTTAATAATGAAGTAAAGTAGTAGGATCAGTCATGGTAAGAGTACTACAGAATGATAAGTTGTAGAATTGGCATATTAAAATAGTACTGTAAAATATGGACTAAGTAAGGGCTATTCAACGAATTGGATATGAATAACAGTTAAAGGTTGTAAAATAAAATGGTTAATTGAAATCTATCTCTATTTTTAAGAAATTTAAGCGTGTTAATTTAGCTGAAATAGTAAAATCACAAGCGCAATTACAATCAAAAATTATAAAACAGTTAAACTTTAGTGTATGTTGAAAACTAGAAAGAAACCCAGTGTCAGAAAAGTATAACAATGACATCTAAAATTATCTAAAGTTCATGCGTATGGTGGGAAAATGTAATAAACAAGTTCAAAATTAGAGTACTCTAAAAATTACGAAGGTATAAAATGTACGAAACATGTTAAAAATAATATCTAAAATGAAATAAAGCTCATACACATAGTAAGAAAATAGAGGAATTAAGCTAAAATTAAGAGCCTGTTTGAAATTAGGAAGGTTAAAACGTATGAAAGTCATGTGAAATTATAACAAAGTAATTAAATTTCTTAGTATGTTGGAAATTAGAAACAATAAAAAACAGAAAAGGAGTTAAATTTTACAGCTAGAATTAAATAAGTTAGGTAAAAAAAATGTAGAAAAATGTAATAAACAAGTTTAAAATTAAAGTAAAATGTTCAAAATTAGAGTTCTTTAAAAATTACGAAGGTTCAGAATGTACGAAACAAGTTAAAAATAACATCTAAAGTGAAATAAAGCTCATATACATGATAAGAAAATAGAGGAATTAAGCTAAAATTAAGAGCCTGTTTGAAATTAGGAAGGTTGAAACGTATGAAAGTCGTTACAAATTAAATGAAAGTCATGTGAAAATATAACAAAGTTAAAATTCTTAGTATGTTGAAAACTAAAAACGTTAAAATATAGAAAAGAAGTTAAAATTTACACCTAAAATTAAATAAAAATCAGGTATATGATGTGAAAATATAGCAATTATGTTAAAATTAGGACTATATTGGAAATTATGAAGGTTAAAATGTATAAGAGAAATGAAGTAAAAGTCATGTACGTAGTGTAAAAATATAGCAAATTAGTTAAAACTCAGAGTATGTTGGAAACTAAAAACGTTAAAAAATAGAAAATAAGTTAAAATTTACACATAACATTAAATAAACGTCAGGTATATGATATGAAAATGCAGGAATTATGTGAAAATTAGGACTGTATTGGAAATCATAGAGGTTAAAATGTATGCGAGAAATCAAGTAAAAGGGCATGTATAATATAAATTGTTTAAATATAATGAATAAAATTAAATAGTGTGAAGGTTAAAATGTACAAAACAAGCTAGAAATGTTACATCTAAAATTAAATACAAGTCATCTATATGATTAGAAAATGTATGAAATAAGTTAAAATACAGAATATGTTGAAGATCGCTAACGTTAAAAAGCAGGAAAAAAGTTAAAAATTACATCTAACATTAAATAATATAACACATAAAAATGCGTGTTTTAGTAATTACACTCGTAAAATATAACAAATAAGTTAAAAGTATGGCTAACAAGTCTGAAAAAACTCTGGGTAAAATGAATTTAAGAATAAAAATGAGTAATGTATTGAAGATTAGGGAAAGTATATGTGATATTATGAACAGAAGATTTAAGAAATAAGGTAAAATTCTCAGTGTATACGATCACTCAATCATTAAATTCGAAAATAATCCTCATTCAGGGTAACTAGGAGATAATCATCATATACGTAGTAAAACAGTTGGAATACGAAGAAAAAACACAAAGGCTAAAAATTTATTAACGAAGGGAAATCACCTCCGATAAATCAGTAAAATATAATCTCTTATTAAATTGTGAAGACATGTAGCAGTTTTGCAGATATTCAGTCATAGGATAAATACAAGTAAGAAAATAAATATTTTCCAAAAACTGTTACGGAAACATTTTATTTTATATCCATTTAAGGAAATGAACTGTATCAGTCACTTAAAACACCTACTTGATATACGTTTTTAAGAATTCAATAAGAAGTAAGTACACATTATCATATAACTACTAAATCACCTAATTAATAAAACCTAAGCACACGTCCTTTTTCTGTGACGTAGCAACTACTCTATTTCCATCCACCTCCTGATAAGGCTCCCTGTCTCCATTTTCAGATAAGCCTCCCTTCCACGACTCAGCCTTCCTTCTCGGGAGCTCCCTCAACTCCAGATCCCTAAGATCCCGAGCCAGAACTGTCATTTCTCCCTACTCATTACTCTTACTGCTTAAGTCTTCATAAGAATACTCTTTTTTTACCGTTTACTGCATATAGGAAATGATATGTTACTCAGGTTTTACACTAATGCATTGCAAGATTTTACATTTCATTTAAGTATTAGTAAAGTTTTACTGTTCCTAATGAATGGGATTTTCGTAGTGTGTACGTGGATATTTAATTGCATTTATCTTAGTAATGTTTGGGAATAATTTGATAATATGTCGCATAAATATACTTTTCTTTTTAAAATCTTAATTGAAAGTTAATTAAAATTAGTTAATTAGTATTAAATTGTTAATTGTACTGCAAAATGATTCTTGAGTTTTTTGTATATACTGACAAGGCTAGATGAAGTTAACTCTATGTTCTTCCCACTGATAGTAAATCTGAAGCCGATAAAAATCTGTTAAGACTCATGTTTAGGTAAATAAGTTGCTTTCTATAGCACATTTTCTAAAATTTGTTGGAATTCTGGGTAAAAGAACTTAAATTTGGTAAAGGTTCTATCTTCATTTTGCATAAAACAGTAAATATTCTACAGTGGACAATGTTTCTTTCGTATTTAGTTCTTAAGAAAATAGTTCTAAGATAGGTATTCGGTACTGCGGGAAATACTGCAGACGAAGATGAATGATTTGAATAGTCTTTCTAAAAAGATTTCGGAAAATTCGGACGTCACATATTCAAAGAAAAAATCTGATGTGTACAACACATGACTTCCTTGTATTGGAATATTAAATTATACGCATTTTTCCTTGCATTTCATTTAAACTTATTGAATTGAATTAAATCTACTTCGCCGACAGCGCATAAACCACAATAGAATAAATGCATTCTTTAAAATTCACTCTAGTATTTGTTTACCATAGCGACACTCTGGCGCTAGATTCACTTAACAGTATTAATAATTATATAACAGTTAACTTATATAATAAATATATAACGCAAAATAAGTTAACTGTTACATAATCCAATAATTATATAACAATTAACGTATATATTTCGTTCATATTATAACTCATAATGCACAAAATTTATATCATTTAAAGAATAGAATTATCTAATCGTTGCCACATGTTCTATTCAAATACTATAATAAAGCTAGAATGATGTATAAAAGAAATTAAGCAAACAAAACAAAAAAGTAACAGTTTTTCACAGACGATTGAGTATTTCTCATTTAATTAATTCAGTTCTCACTTCGCGAGAAGGCAAAAATACATAAAAACTCAAAATATCTATATTAAAAATTACGAAGTAAATCTCAAACACTTATTTCCTAGAAAAAATTCCAGAAAGAATTAAGCATGATTTAATTGGCAATAATAAATGAATGCGTTATCTTTGTTGTTGCGAAGCTACGTTTCTCTAGATTGGCAGCAAATCCACTAATCTACTGTTTGAAATGTAAACAATCAATGGTGGCCATCAAAAAAAGGCTTAGCGGCACTTAAACAACTTTAAAATTGTTGATAATTCTAAAAATATGGCATGCCTATTTAATAAAGGCATAAAAACCTTAACCGGAAGATAAAAACAACATAATTCAATCATTTTTAAAGCAAAAAATATACAATTTACAAACATATAAGAGTAAAGATCCTGAGATAACTGAGCCGGGTAACAGAGTGGATATATATACAAATATATTTATATACGTTTGGTGCGGCCGATTGCAACCAAAATACGAGGTGCACATGTACTTGTTATAGCAGTCCTATATACAAAATTTCAACGTTCTAAGGCTACTCGTTTTTGAGTTAGGCGAGATACGTACATACGTTCGTACGTACGTACATACGTTCGTACAGACGCCACGAAAAATTCTCTTCAGAATTAATTTTAAAGCAGTTTTATAATTTTTTTTAAGGAAAAGAGTATTTTATTCTGTCCTTACGTACAGATATCACGCAAAAACATCGTTAAATCGCATTCGATAGCGGTCAAAAAGGATATTTTCGTTGAAATATGCTGCCTGAAACTTTTAGCGATTACAATACTTCCTTTTTACTTCGTACAAGGAAGTAAAAAGTCTACAAGCTACAAGTACAAAGAAAGAGGAGAGACGAAACTAAGGCAACAAGTAGTTCTTTTCATTCAAAAGCGGGGAGGCGATTTTATGGCTTATCCATCACTCTAAGGGGAAGCAAACATACTGCCTTAGGCTGAGCCATCTTAGAGAGATTTCAGAAAACGAAAGCGATTTTTTGGAGGAGTTTGTTAACTGACAGCACGGCCATTTTCAAAGCATTTCGTTCCTAGGGGCGGGCTCGTTAATGGGTTAAAAGTTCTTACTTACTAGCATTGATTTTTACACGCCAATTTGTGCACCAATCTTCTACAGCATAGAGGTAATTTTGCATTTTGTCTATTGCATGTTTAGCTTGGATAGAAATTATTGCAATCGCCATATCATCGGCATAACATGCTAACAGAGAGTAATTGTCCAAACCAGGGTGTGGAAAATCTGATATGTAGAAAAGATCAGCACTGGTCCGAGAATACTTCCTGTGTGACGCGGGGTCTTATAGGTTTTGAATTGGATTTTTCATTTCCTTGAGCGACGAAGAAAGTGCGGTTCTGCAAAAAAGAGAAGATCAGAAGAATGAGTTCTCTTGGAAGTCATAAATTGATAAGCTTGAAGACGAGCCTCTCATGCCAAACGCGGTCAAAGGCTTTTGCCACGTCCAGCATAAGGAGCGCAGCACTTTGCTTGTTATGGAATGCAGATCCCACAAATTCTACAATTCTAACAAGTTGTCGAGTAGTACTGAGGTTTTTTCTGAATCCGTTCTGATCATTAGGTAGCAGGTAAAGAAAAGGATCCAATCTTGTTAGTATATGTCTTTCATAAATTTTTCCAAGGCTGGATAACAAACTGATTGGACGATAGCCATCAGGTTTGGTCACATCCTTACCCGGTCTGGGAAGAAGAGAGATCTTGGCCTGCTTCCAGGGATCAGGGAAATAGTTGAGAATAAGGCAAGCGTGGAGAATGCTGGCGAACTTACTGATAAGATTTCTAGGTAAGAGGTTACGAAGCATTTTATTAGGAATTTGATCACTTCTAGGAGCTTTTTGATGTTGAGATATCTAATAATATTAGTAATTTCCATAGGAGAAGTAAGCGTTGGGGTGTTATGAGCCGAAGAAGATTGAAGGCAGGAATACACATAGCTTTCCAGAACATCTTTAAAGGTCTGATTCATGGGCTCCATATTACGAGTAAACTGCATTTCCAGGTATTCAGCGAAAATATTAACTTTATCTTTAAGTGAGCAAGCAATTTTAGTATCCGTATGAATAGGTCTATGGTTAATACTACTTCTTTTAATATTTTGAAGATACTCCCACAAAGAACCGTGATTAATATTAAGTTTAGATATAAAATCTTCTCTTGTTTCCTTTTTAAATTCAGTGATAAGCTTCTTGATTCTTCTATCAAAAATATTGATTTTTTTTTAAGGGCAAGGTCCCAGTTACGGTGCCAAAGCTTCAGCAATCGGTTTCTTTCTTTTAATAATGTCTCTGATACTGCGAGGGAGTCGAATATTATTGTTAGTTAATTGAATGGTAACTGTAGCATCTCTGAAAGCTTTCAGTATACTGTCAGTGAAGATATGAATGGCAAGATCGATATCCTGTTTGGTAGAAAGTGAAGTGAAAATAGGAGGATGTTTGATTAAGATATTGTGAAAAGTAATCCAGTCAGTATTATTTCTGGTAATAGGAGGGTCTTCACATGAAGACATGAAGAAACATGAAGAGAAGCAATGACAGGTACATGATTAGATGTAAGTTCTGCCTTGACTTCCATGGAAATAGAGATAGAAGAATTTGTAAGAATGATATCCAGGATGTTCGAGAGATTTGTTGAGGCAGGACGATAAAACTTGGATCTTGGATCATGGGCGGAGCGAATATGAAGACCTCGCACCATGCTTAACCGCAGCGATGTCTGTTCAAGGCTGGCCGTCAGCATCAACGGAAGGGATACTTACTCGTCGGAACTAGATTAAAATACAATGCGTTTTCAATGGCCAGACAAACCGAGCCCAGAGAAATACTTACATTAAAATTTATATTTCATCACGCTAGACAAACATAAATGGGAAAAAATACGCAGCTTTACATTTTCATTTGACAGGCGCATATCAAATATCAAGATTTTCGGAAAAGGTGCCAAAATTATTGTATTTTCGCATCTTCTTAATCAGTTCAAACATTATTGTTTATGTTCATAAACTCAACATTATTGTTTTTATCAGAAAAGCATTAAAGCAGGGGCATCACACACCCTCATGAAATCAAGAATGAATGAGATACAAGAAGTGAGTGGGAAGTCCCAGAGAAATATTAAGATACGCCCCCATGATATACTTTACGTTGTCATAGGGATTCAAGCACGGCCCATAGAAAAACGGGCACACCGAACTCTCCGAACTGGGTTGAAATGAAATGTTTTCTGAATGCTGAGATAAAGCCAGTCAAAATAAATGCATACAACAAATTTACAATTCAATAAGCTAGACAAAGATAATAAAAAAGTAGAAATAATAGGCAATCAAAATTTTTGATTTCATACACAAATATGAAAATTCAAGGTTCTCGAAAGAGAAATAAAAATTCTTGTATTTTCGCGACTCTGTTTACATTCGATATAGATATTGCCAACAAATTTTCAGATACATCATTTTGTCGGAATTTTATAAATCATGCCTACCGAGTGATAAATATGCTTCAATGCATGGTCATGCGTTGTTCATTTTCATCCTTATATGGCAGTACGTATATTGTGAACATTCTTCAATACTCGGCTCAGTGAGGTCAATTGTTTTATCATTATGTGTTAGTAAATTTCTGCATTTTTTTTTGCTTTAAAATGATGGACTTACATTATCTTATCTTCTGGATAATGTATATATTCCTTTAGTTAATCTGCATGCAACCGTTCTAGAATTATCAACAATTTAAAAGTTGTTTAAGCCGAATTTTTTTTTTTTTACAATAGCAGCCATATCTGTTTACATTTGAAACTTCGCAGAATACTGAATTAAATGAGTTTCTGCCCTTTCGGTGTCTTTTTTTCCGTTTAGGACCAAAAGTAAGCTTTCACTTTTGTACACCGAAAAATTTGCCTTCTTGGTCGCTGGCCGAGTTGCTTGTTTTTACCTACAAACTTTAATTTTAATTGGAAAAAAATCTTTTTTTAATTATTTTAACTGAATGTGCTGTTTTATACTTTTCTATATTTTTCAATTTTTAATGAAGGTATGTTGAGATTTTCAGGTATTTTTGCCTTGTAAGAACTGAATTAATTGAATAAGTAATATATCTCTAATGATATTCGAGGAAAAACGTTTAAATGAAATGCAGCACAAAATTCGTACAGTTGGAATATTCCCTATAAGGAATTCATGTAGTGTACCCATCAGATGTTTTTTATTGTTTGTTGGATAAATATGCAGCTTCGTGACTGGAGTACGTGGAAAATTAAAAGTTCTTTTTTGATTACAGTGGGGGACTCACCGGCAGCCGAGGAATAAAATTGTTGATCACAAGATATTTAATCCAGTTCGTATCAACAAAGGATGTAGGATGGATTTTCGTGGAGACAAAAAAAGAAGAAAATTTGCAGACAATACTAGATTAATACGTAACTCCTTTATAATACGTTTTAACATTTGAAAGTTTAGCAAAAAGCCTTTACAGTATTTTAAATACTCCAATTGTTAAACTTTTCAGGTGAGGCTATAGAAATATGGAAGCATTATTGAGCTTTTAAGACTTAATGTTTTCAAAATTTTTTAAATCTTCAAACTGTTAATTGTTTTCGCTATAGGAATGTGCATCTATGTTATATTCTTGAAAATGCATCCACATATAAAGATTTTAGAATTCCTTTAAAATTCTATCGATTTTATATCAAGTCTTGAATCAGCCTGGCACGCGCAGTAAATCATATGTACGAAGAGCGTTCTTAAAAGCTTTTGCAATGAACAACAAAAGGAAAAGAACTACAATTTATGCCATAACCACCATTTTGTCTTAAACAGACAAGGCAGTTCAGTTTAATATGAAATCTCTAAATAATTTGCCGCAACTCCGTAAAAATAAAAATTACATATGGAAAAAACGTATAAGGAAAAACTACTGATTAATAAATTTCTTATTTTTTTCATAATGAACATAATTTCAAATGGTAAACATTATTTTGAAAATCCATGGAGCCATTAGATTTGAAACATCTTTCCATGTCAGCTATATTTCATGAAGAAATCTTAAAGTCTTTGAAATTTGAAGAACGAATTTTCCGAACGATTTCACTGTCCATCCTGTATAAGGCGCATTCGTTTGTTTAAATTTTTGTGAAGTATTACCACAGATTTTCTTAAACGGTCGAGAATATCATGCATTTTTTTAAACCGAAAGGAAGGATTTGTCAGATTGGCTGCTCGACCAAGTCTCAGATTTAATGTTTTTATATTACCTCTAAAAGTCTGATATAATTTGCGTGTCTTACTATGTACGGAAAATTTATTCTGACTGTGAAAAAAATTCATCTGCTTTTTGTTACAAGACTTTTTTCTTAAATTTAATTTTTTATGTACTGATTTAATGCCGAAAGTTCCTTGACATATCGGTCACCATTATACAAGCTGCAATAAAAATAAAACACAACTGTGAAAATAAAATTTTTTAGTAACGATGGTAATGCTAATAAATAATCTAGTCTACTTTCAAATCTTTGAATAAGAATTGTATTACCGTTTGCAAATATTCAGACGCGGTACTGAAGCTTGTTTTTAATGGTAATAAAAAATATGTAAAATTGGGCTAAAAGCCATTAAAATCTTAAACTTTCCCAAATTCTAGCTATACAAATTGATTTAATAATAAAGTGTAATTTAATCCTAAATTACATATAAAAATCTCTGATATGTATTTTTATATGAAAGAAGTTACTCTTAATCTGTAATAATTTCATAAGATTACTTTATAATACAGAAAGATACATTAAATCAAGCTGAGTTTTAGACTAGAAATGAGCAAATTTTCCAAAAATGATTTTTGTTTTTACCTCAGTTGATAATACTTAAATACTAATAAACTATTTTTAAATACATTAATTAACCTATTGAACAGAGTCAAAGAGAAACATTTTGCTTAGCTTAATGATCAATTTACAATAACAGCATTCCGTTAACATGCAGTTATATATGAAATTTAGGAAAAGGAAATAATTTGTTCAACTTAATATTTAGACAAGCAAATGTTATCTGTTTTTTAAAATTGGACTCTAATGCATTAGAATAAAAAGGAGGATACCTTATAAATATACACATCGCTGTTTAAAATTTTGTCTTAATATCTTATGCTTAAGTTTTACAGATATCAGAGTGAGAGTTATTTTAATGAAATGCAAGGGAATGTATTACTACATTTTATTTTGAAAACGTCTAGAATGAAATATGATAACAAAATATAATATCCTAATTTACTAAAATAATGTAAGGATAAAGAACATAATATAAATCAAAGGATCTTCAAAAATGCTATAGTTAAAAGCACAGAAACATTTCATTTTCAATTTCAAGGCAAATTCATTTAAGGAGGAATTCAGTCTTGTTTCGATCAGAATATTGGTGCGAAATCATAATGAAATTTCACATCTACCATGCGCCACAACTTTTAGTCATAAGTTGTTTAAAAACTTAACTTATGATGTTAAACAGAATGCAAATTCCAGTAGCCTAGTACTATTTGAACTAATGAACAAATTGATGTTTTAGTACATAACGATGACTAAAATATTCTGGTGTTTTGATTTAAAATAAAAGTTTAAAATAATTTAAATTGCTACATTGGTGATGATATATGGTTAACATTATCTTTTGCTTACTTTATATAAGTACTAAAAACATATTTAATACCAGGAAGTTTTATAAAGTTTATTCTGCGACACATTACCTTTTGAATAACGGGAGTCTAATTAGAACGATTACTTCGATTGCCTGCGAGTGAAGTCTGATAGAAGGCGGTGTTTGGTTGTCGACAAATAAAAGCTAAGCCTTCTTTTAGCAAATTAAAAATGTAACTCTTGTCGTGGAGATAAATATTTGCTCCAAGCTTATGTTGACTAATTTAAGTCCTTGAGCATTTTAAATAACAAAAAAAAAAAAAAAAAAAAAAAAAAAAAAAAAAAAAAAAAAAAAAACATTCCTTTATTTACAGCTGCAACTTTGGAATCAAAAATTTAATTTAATTCCGAGTTTCAGACGATCATAAAAGAATTTCGCATTTAGGAAGTTTGCAACAACTATTCATATAATAAACAACATAATAAACAATAATGTACAAATTTTTCTCCTACGGAGCACATGCCCTATGACTCGCAGCAACTCTGATATCTTAGATATTATGCTTACTTTTAATGTTTCGCTACAGCCTTAGCTCAGTGTGGACAATGACCTATCCTCCGATCATTTACCTGTCCGTTTTACCCTCTACGGGCTACGACATGGATTACGACCCATGAAGATTCGGACAAACTGGATTCAGTACCAGAATGAAATTAATAATAACATCACTTCTAACGCAAATCTTAACTCAAAAGAGGAGATAGACACTGCTATACAAAACTTAAATATTAAAATCCGGAGTGCCTTAAAAAATGCGAAGTTTGTTAAAAATGAAGACATAACTCTTCCCTACAACATCAGATTAAAAATTAAAGAGAAAAATAGACTTCGGAAGATTGTTCAGAGAACTCAAAATCCACAGGATAGAAGAAATTTTAATAAATGCAATAAAGAACTTAGGCTCATGATGATTAAGTATCGCTCAGAGGCATGGGAAAATTTTGTAGACAGCCTATCCCACACAGATTCTACTGTTTGGAGAATTAGTAAAGCTCTCAGAAAGGAGGAGAACAATATTGGCCCAATTAAACATAACAACCAAGCTTTTCATAAAGCTGAGGATATTGCAAACATCTTCGCTAGTGATTACGAAGACCAATTCACGTTAAATCAGTACCGCAACCCAAATGATGTTAACATCGAAAACCACGTAAAAGATTACATTGCTACTAATAGTCGTAGCGTAGGAAATCTCATCACCCCTCGACAAGTAAAAGATTGTCTTGATACTTTGAACCCAAAGAAAGCGGCCGGTTATGACGGGATTGGTAACAAAGCCGTCAAGAACCTGAACAGGAAACGGATAATCCTCATTACAAAAATTTTTAACGCCTGCTTAAATCTGAACTATTTCCCTCGTATCTGGAAACACGCTCCCATTATCGTCATAAGAAAATCAGGAAAAGACGGGTCAACTACGAGCGGTTATAGACCAATCAGTTTGCTCCCTACTCTTGCTAAATTATTTGAACGTATTATTGTAAATCGAGTTAATAACTTCATTGAAAGTCACAACTTGCTAAAGAATTACCAGTTTAGCCTCAGACCAGGTCATTCTACAGTATACCAAATCACAAGAATTACAGAAATTATCGGACAACATCTAAATAAGAAAGAAACTGTTGCTGCTCTATTTTTGGACATCGAGAAGGCTTTTGACAAGGTTTGGCATGCTGGCCTCCTTGTCAAAATGATAAATTATCAATTTCCTCCGGACCTTATTACGACAATATTCAGCTACCTAGACAGGTAACGGAAGACGGGGACGTCTGGTGTTTAACAGTGGTAAAGAAGCATATGTCCCACTCCTTCCTCTGTGTAGAAGCAGCAACTTTATTTAAATTAATAAAAGTATTTACAGTGCAACAAGGGCAGATGAGCTATTGTGTTACATTGCAGTTCAGGATACATTAGCATGTCATAAATAGTCAAGTGCAAGATATAAAAAAAAAAAGTCTTAAATTAAAAAAAAAAAAAAAAAAAAAAAAAAAAAAAAAAAAAAAGAAAGAAAAGAAAACGAAAACAACACATTAATCACATAAACATAAAGCGTAATTAGATACCAGTACCCTTCACTCAATACATAAACTTGAGCATATTGCAAATGCGTGATAGTGTTGTATATTGGGAATACTGAGGTATCTAGAGATTCTATACTTACTACAGGGTGTACAGACAGTGAACAAAAGCTTAGTAAAAGCATGATACTTGATAAAATACAGGACAAAATACATGCAATGCATTGATACAATACATGAGACGCGGAATACATTGATAAAATACAAGAGACATGAAATACATTGATAAAATACATGAAACATGATGCAACTTTAGAAATAGTACACAACACTAAAAATGTGATCTACAGAGCGGAATACGTATACAAAGGTATTAACAGAATACAAAGCAGAAGATAGTGCATTAAAGATTTAAGTACAATGGATATATACATAATGCGCAGATGCTATTGCAAAGATAATTTGAGTATGATAGAATTTGCGCAGTTCGTATAAATTACAGGAACAAATGTTATAATGAATGCAGATACATTGTTTTACATGTGCAAGTGCTAATACTTGAAAGGAAGAATCAGCTGAGACACTGATGGACGCTGATAGAACTGAGACACTGAGGGACTCGTCTTGGTACTGATGGTACTGATGGTAAAATACATTTATTGGTGTATTAATGACGAACTGAGAGGCGATTGGCGGATTCAGTGAGGAGAGCAGATGTCCTGACCCATCGCCCTAGTGATGCTGACAATTTGACAAATTTTGGATATTGCAGGCTTATGTGTAATAATAAATCTATTAAAAGCTTCTCTATTGGAGGTTTGGCTGGGGAGATGATGAGCAGTTGTCAATTCACATTCATAGAGGTAGTGATCCGGGGTGCCGTGACCTCCGCAGACGCATTGGTCAGTTAGGGATATGTTGCGTTGGAAATAGTAAACAAAAGAAAAATTAAGTTTTTAAATTTCTACTCTAAAATAACTCAAGTAGTGTTCGAGTTAGAAATCTAGACGGAATTTTAATTTGTCGTCCACTTCTAGTCACGACAGTCTTAATGTCCTTTGATAAATCTGCAGCTGAATTATTTTTTGGTAATTTTGAGACTAAACTGTCTTCACCCTGCGTCTCAGTTTCATTTGCCTCATCTGACTCCAAAGATGAAGGTATTTCGAGAGGGAAAATTCTCTGGATTGGTCGAACTAATTCTCCAGACATGGTTTTGACACGAACTACTCGAATGTTGCCGTCTTTTCCGGGATATAGTTCAATTACTTTTGCTAGAGGCCACAACACCTCGCGTTTGTCATCACATTCGATAAGAACTATATCACCGATTTTGATCTGTTGAGAAATCGGCACTGTAGATAGACGTTGCACTAGCAGGCCGAGATATTCATTTCTAAATCTGTTTCTCAAGAGCTCTCGTAAATTCTGTAAATGTCTCAGTCTCTTGTTGAAATCAACTTTATCAAGATGATCCAAATCAGGAACTCCAAAGACTGGAATTTCACCTAAAAACAAGGACGGTGTCAAAGGAATGAGATCATCAGAGTCCTCTGACACATGAGTGAGTGGTCTGGCATTCACAGTTGCTTCGCAGTCGCACAGCACACTCATCACTTTATCAATTCTTCATAATTCAGACATGACTGGCCTAGGACTCGACGCAAAAGCTTCTTAATCATTTGAATAAGTCGTTCCTAAAAGCCACCCCACCATGGTGCTGCGGGTGGACTGAACTTTCAGTCGATCTTGTTTGTGGCGGCTTCTATCTCAATGGTATTCCAATTAATCGATCTCAAGAGATTATTGGATCCGACAAAATTCCTTCCCTTATCGCTATAAATTATCGATGGCCTCCCACTACGAGCAATAAATCTTCTAAGACCAAGTAAAAATCCTTGAGTTGAAAGGGATAAAATCAATTCCAAATGGACCGCCCTGAAAACTGCACATGTGAAAAGTAAAATCCAAGCTTTTCTTTTATCCTTCAAAATTAATGAGCCAGCTAAATCCACGCCGACAATCTCGAAAACACGAGCCTCTCTAACTCTGTTTTCTGGTAGAGTAGCAGGCACAGTCTGTAGTCGTTTACCTCCATGTCTCCTGCACCTGACACATGCATATAAAAAGCTTTTCGAATCGTAGCTCTACTTTTCAGGATCCAAAACGTATCTCTAAGTGTTGACATCAGTACGTGAATTCCTGAATGAGACATAGAGAGATGTTTATCAATTATCAATTTCTCCACAATCTTATGATTCTTCGGAAGTGACATCGGATAAATAAAATTTTCATGGTCTTTCCTTTCAGTCAACCTAGACCAGACACGTAAAATGCCTTCGTCATCTTTGAACACACTTATTGACTTCAGCTTCTTAATATCATCAGATGAAAAAGAATCATGTTGAATAATCTTCACGATAGATTTCTCAGCCCTTATCAATTCATAAACTTTTAACTCTCCTGATTCTCTTTCTTCTTTCCTCTTTCGGGTATTTCCTATGAATCTGTGTATCCACCCAATCATTCTAAGTATTTTCTTATACTTTGAAAAATAGCCAAAGAATTGTGAAGACATATCGCTAACATTGCTTAACGAAACTATAACTGCTTTACGTTTTTCAGTATTAACCTCTTCTTTATTATCGATTTGGATAGAACGAGGCCATTCTTCTTCCGGCAGTGCCAACCAAGGTGGGCCCTCCCACCATCTTGATTCAATGAGTTTCTTCACAGAGCATCCTCTTGATGGCATATCGGCTGGGTTTTCCGCACTTGGTACATGATGTCAATTTTCACGATCCGATAGGATTCTAATTTCTGAAACTCTGTTATTCACAAAAGTGCTCCAAACTTCTACGTTCTTTATCCAGAACAGTGCTGTTGGCGAATCGGTCCAGTAATATTCCTTTGAAATTTCGACCTTAAGGTTCTTCTTGCAAATGATGCTAATCGCACCCCAATAAGACAAGCAAGCAATTCAAGTCGTGGTATACTTATTTTTTTCAAGGGAGCCACTCGTGCTTTGGCTTGCACTAGGGTCACTTCTTTATTTTGACTTTTCAAATATACTGCACTTGCATAAGATCCCTGTGAAGCATCGGCAAACGTATGCAAACTAAAAGATTGTCCTTCTGTCAATGAAAGTAGTCTGGGAATCTTCCCAGAGGATAACAAGGGCAATTCTTTGACCCACTTCAAGAATTTTGTTTTAATATCTTCAGGTAGCTCTGCATCCCAGCTCAATTTAGTCTCCCAGCTCTTTTGCAAGTATAACTTTGGAAGGAGTGTGAAAGGGCATGTTAACTCTATTAGGTCAAAAGCTCTCTGTACAATCGATAGAACGTTTCGTCTTGTCACTGAGAGATCAATCAAGTTGACATTAGGGATGTCACAAAACAAAGAATCTTGATATTTATCCCACAGAAGACCAAATACTTTCAATGGTTCGCTCATTGTAGATTTTCCACTGTACAGTTCTGTTTGCTCCCACCCTCTTAAGTCAAAGTTAGCACTTGCCATTAACTGAGTTGATTTTGCAATAAAGTATTGTTACGAATTTGGTATTTAAAAAGCTAATGTTAGTTCAATTACAAATTAAATGGTTTTATTTCTCGCGCAGTGCAGCGCGTGACGAATATTAAAAGAAAGCTAAGCCGGAAAATTGAAAATACAAGAGCGCGTGCATTAAATAAATAAATATCTCTTTTTGATTTCGAGAAAGTACTGGAAAATTCTAGCGCGTTATTTTAAAATCTTATAAAAGGAGAAAAACATCTCAGTTTGTAGTAGTTGCTTAGTTTGTTGTTGTTTAGAAAACTGCTCTTGTTGATTGTAGCGAATTCACGGATTAGCGTTCTTTAGCTGTTTTGAATTACGTTCTATTGGACATTTGAGTAGTTAAAAGATAACTACTGTAAGATATTGTAATACTGCATGATAATTTGAGAAAATTTAAGCCTTTTTGTTGGGATAATAATAAATTTTTGTTCATTTTTCTTCGGAATTGTGCATTCATTTCATAACGACCCCGTACGCACGCAACAATTTTTGGCGTCAGAAGTGGGATTTGAATGCCAATAACAAGAGCGATGGAAGAACAATTCAGGCAAATGATGACTGCATTTGCTGCTTTCCAAGAAAAGATGGAAGGAGCCTTCAACTCCTTTAAAGAAGAAATTAAAGGCGAGATGAAATTGGGCCAAGAATCCGTTAAGGAAAGAGATGAAGGCCATTCAAGCTGGTCAATTAACTTTTAAAGACGAAATAAAAGCCGTACAAGTAAAGATTGAAGAAAGTCAATACGAAATGAAAAGAGAAATTGCCTGCATAATAGAAACCAAATTCGATGATTTGGTAGGTAGAATAGATGTGGTTGAAAATAAAGTTGGGCAAATTGAAGAAAAGGTTTCTTCTGTCAAAGATGAAATAGAAGATAGAGTGTCGGCTGTGGAGCGAATATGCAAGGATTTGTTGAATAGCATCTAACTGAAATTGCTGATATCAAATATTATAAACCTGTACCATATTTAAAGAAATTAAATAATAAAGACCTGCATGAATGTATGTATGTTTTTGCATTGTGGAAAAATAATGATACCTAGAACCATTAGGTTTCGAATAACGTAGTTAGTTCTCCAACAGAAAATGGATCCCTGGAAATCCGAATATTTTGAATTTCGACTTACTTTCCTTATTCATTTCATATTTTGTAAAACGTAACGAATTTTTACATAACAGAATCAAGGATATCAAAGCGAGCAGTGGCAACACTGTACGGAATAAACCATTAACCGTATACGGAATAAAGCATTTTTAACACCAGCGCAGAAGACTGTCTATCGGGAAAACTGTCTAAAAATATGCCGTTTATAAATATTTTGTGATTTTGCTATTGAATATAACTTTATGTGGCACAATTGCCAGAACGGGATTTTTAATAAATAAAGTAAACATAAAAAAAAATTTAACAATAGAAAGACCAAAAACAATTTCGAAGACATCTTTGTAAGAAAACTGAATATTGATGTGATCGACTGAGAAAAGACTGAAAAGAGAAGAAAAGTGCATGTCAACATTTAACTCTGCAAACGTATACTTCTAAACGTATACTTCAATTCTGCTTTTACTTTTTTTTTAATTTGGCTGTTGAATTGCACATTGCGAAATTGCGAAGAAAATAGTGATTAGTAATAGAGCCAAAAGGCCCCGAAAAATGGGTTAACCCATTAACCGCCAAAACTACAAGGAATGTTTCTTTTCTCATGAAAACAATAACAAATATTAAGCATTTATAACATAAATTTACATTGAAAATAAAAAAAAAATGCTCTTACCTGTGGAAAATGAGAGTGTTGCGTTCGCGCAGCGTCAGCGGAATAAGACTACGGACGTTTAGTGAGTAGGATTGTACTCGTGTGATGTTTCTTTTGAGTGGAGCGCAGGATTACTTTTAAGCTGTATAAAGTTTTATAAATGTATAAATCACTTTACTTGTAATTAATTTAATATTAAAATATACATTGTATTTCTTTTACAAATACAGATTATTTCATTTGAAAGATTCAAGCATGAAAAGCTTGATTACAATCCTGATGTAAAGCTATGTTACATATTTTGCATCTATAAACAGTCCGACTATGGTACTCTTTACAACAAAGTCTTTTGTTATCAACGGACTTTACGATAAAATGTCCACCATCTCCATTCAGTGGTTTTTGAATGCTGAATTTACTAGGTCTTCCTGCTGCTAACCTATTTCTGGCTGATTCTACACTCTCAATAGGAGTTTGCAAAAGGAATATTGCATTCTCGCGTCCGAAATCTAAAAGAGACTATATTTCCAGTAGTAAAAAGTGGTGATATTTAGTAAGTTTAGATACGGTCTCATCTCATATAATTTATCAGTATTGTCAATTTGACTATTGTCAAATGCAAATTCTGCTTCTTATTCCTGTACTGCAAACGTGATATCGATTCTCGTACAACAGGAACAGAAATGTCCTTATCGAAAGACCAATACATTTTTTCTTGAGGTAAAGAATGATATCCTGTAAGCAATAATATTACAATAAATCTTCTCATATAGGCGCCTCAGATGAAATAAATTTTGGGCGCTTTTTTTTTTTTTTTTTTTTTTTTTTTTTTTTTTTTTTTGCTGAGGGTATATATTTATCTGTTTAACGAGAAGAGAGTAAATGTCTAAACCAAAACGAAAATCGAAAATCTGTGCACTAGTTTTACCTTGTATTTTGTCTTTTATAATTTCTCTTCTATCTCTTTCTTCATGTTGTTCCTGAGACATAACTAACAGTTCCTTTTTTATCCACTTCAAGATTTCAGTCTTCTGCATTTTAAACTTTTTAGTATGACTATAACTGCTTTTAGAAGGCTGAAACTTACTTCTTACGTGAATTTCAACTTCCCCAGCAGTATCATTTGGTAAAATATCATTATCATTATTTAAAACATTTAAAACATTGCCATTCCTTTCTTCTCCGTCACTTGATTCTGCAATTTCTGGGGGAACAACAACAATACCAGTGTCTTTCTGGTCATTATTAACATTATCATCATCTGTTTCTTCATCAAAAAATCTTTGAAGGGTTTCTTCTAATGTAAGATACCTCATTCTAGGCATTTTTAAACAACCAGAACATGAAAAAGAACATCGAAAGGAATGAGTGAAAAAGGAGATTGACTACCCGTTTCCTGCTGACGTTGCGTCAACGCAACACCTGTTTTTCTTTCCTTCCCAACACAAATATAAACATCTGACTGATGTAATGTTCTGATAAACGGTGACCTTGACTAAAAATAGATCACTCATAAAGACGGCGATTATTTCGTTAAATATTTTCAGCAAATATACCCGGTCGAAAAAATTTTGCTTAAAGTATGAGATTAATTATTATAAACAAAATGATTGTTGAAGGCAAATATTTTTTTACAGAAATAATCTTCATAATATTCCCTACACAAAATCATCTGCTGATATAAAATATCTTAGGTAGTTATATTTATATACGCATTTATTTTGACCGTTGCGTCAACGCAACATTAGCGGCTAATGGGTTAATAGGAGTGAGAGTAACAGTAGACTGGTAGACTATAAGCTCAGCGAGAGCGTAAAAACCTTAATAAACTCTTTTGAGCGACCGTTAAAATCTCAAACTTTTCAGGCATTTTTTTCTTAAATAATTATTTTTTTACAAGATAGGTCGTTATAGCTAGCGTTATGTGTAATAAATTCTTGTCGTCTAAGATTTTATATTGTTGATCTGAGTTTGCAAGGTTTCGGAATGTTCTGTCAACTATTCCTATGCTATACTCACAAACTAGAAAGTGTCATAACCTGAAATGTATATTAACACTGTTATTTATAATTATAATTTTTATAATTACAATTACAATTTGACATAATAACTCATAACTTGAGACAACTTGACAACGTGATTGGTAACAAATCAATAACAATTTCAAATTAGAGTTTAAATTCACAGAGGAGAATTAACTTGCTTTAACCCTTTTCGGAACGCTACCTTTTAAATTTGGAATTTCGATAAAACAAAAAAAGCCTACGCAGTCTAATTAGGCCTAGAGGAGTGCACAGGTACAATTTAGTGCAGATAGCACTTATTGTTCGTCGTACAATTGCAGTTCCTAATCCCTTCGAGCTTGAAAAGGTGAGCAACCTTTCATCCACCGCTGTTTTATAACTAGCCAAAAATTGGCTCTCCGAGACACCTTTTTCAGATTACGGAAGACCAATGACAAGCATTCACATAAAATATTTTATATTATTCTTTTGCGCTAACGTAAAAACCGCTGGAAATGCAAGTCTTTGAAAGAAAATTTAAAAATAAAAGGAGAAAAAAGAGGACATATTTTAATTATTATTAACAGTTATTATTTAAAGCTATCTTTTAAAATATCAGAGAGCTGTCTATAAAATTACCCATACTTTTTAAAAAGATAAACTCGCAGCATAAGATTAGAAATCGGAATTCTAGAAATCTGCTTTTCAAAATAATTTCACATCAAATACATATTACAAACAGTTTAACACTTTCCCGGATCATTTTAAATCGCAGGCGTATGAAAGGAGAAAATTCCACACTGGTAGCCCCTAATCATAAGTAGTTCGGCTGTGTCTAGAAAAGTTCAAAGTTTAATTCTCAGCACCTCAGAAGTCATGTATTGAAGGTCCAGATCTTTTGAAATTGTGTTAATAGCAATCTTTTATTTAAAATGATTAGATTTTAAGTTACTAATGCTTTTAGTTTAGACTTTGAACGATTCGAACGGCTCACAAAAATCAATTGTTCGACTTTCCGAATTTTGAATCTTTCCCAATATTCGAGGATTGATACTCTTTACCAATAAATAATAACTCGCTTCATCGACCCCACCTATAATATCTTTTATTATATGATGTTATGGGTCATTATGTAGAACATTTCTTGCAGCTCTATTTAGCTGCTTTCGCGTGATCGCATGCAAAATATTTGTGTACTTAACTTCACTCCACACATCAAACAGGAGTTTAAAACTAAAAATTCCAAACACATAAAAAATCAGATGATACAAAAATCATTCAAATATCACGCTTTTGTGAAAGTAATAAAACTAGTCTCTCCTATTTACTGTTCAACAAATCCTGGTAAATTATTTTAGTTATCGCAGCTACACATGTATTCCTTTGTAACTGATGTCTAAGCGGACTGTGTTTCTTCTGTTAACTACGATTTAACTTTAGAAGCATTAGGGACAATATGCGTCTTTTCCGAGTATTTCGTTTGGAGTTTTCTTTCCATGTAGATGTAATGATAGGCAGCTTTCGCTTTCTCATTGATAATCTTGCTTATTTTTATTTTAGAATGTTTATTGCTCTTTTACGACGTTTTTACAAAGCGACTTTAAATTAAGGAGGAGGAATTTTTCTCCTACGAAAGTGCGAAAAAGTTATCTTTCAGTACACAATTTGTTTACAAGCGCATTTTGAAAAGCGAAAACATTTATCGTAGCAGACGATGTTTCTTATCTGACATAATAAGCGGATTCCAAAATAGTTTTTTTTTATAAATACTTGCTTTTTGTGAATCTTTATCGAAATTGTTTTAAAGATGTGTGTTTACGTACCTCGTATTAGAATGGCGCCGACATGGATGACGCAGTTTCGACTTTAAACATACTTAATAAATTCAGTCGACTCTTGGTGTATTTAAATCAAACTGAAGACATTTAATGATATAACATTCACACGTAAACATTTAGTAATAATTCAGGAGTACAGATAAGCATAAAATAAGAATTACAACAGTTACAGGCCAGCTACGCTTTTAGCGACCGAATCCTACGAATGTCAAATCTCAACAGCGTGTTGCCAACGCAGGGCAACGGAAAGGTAGAAATTAATTCGACAGGCGTGGAAGTGAACATACTCCCACCCTATCAAGTTTAGTCCTTATACACAGGCAACGGTGAAAGTTTATTAATTCCTCTTTTGAAAACACAAGTTTTAGTTTTGACAGTGGCTACGCGAGCTAAGCTGTCCTTGCCCGGATGGACATCGATAATCCGTCCTATAGGCCAAGCTAGCGGTGGAGATCCATCTTCGATAATAAAAACCACCGTGTCGATTTTTAGACTGGGTCTGTTGTACTGCCACTTGGATCTCTGCTGAAGCGAAGTCAAGTATTCCTTTTTCCATCGCTTCCAGAATCCCAGACGTAGATTCTGTACAAGTTCCCACCTAGAACTCCTTGCACGTAAAGTCTGATGGGTCTCTGGAAATGAAGTGAAGACTGGGAAAAACTGGAAAAAACTCACCTGTAATCAAATGAGAAGGGGTTAAAACATTAATACAGTCAATATCAGTATCGTTCACGTAAGTAAGTGGACGTGAATTCAAAATAGCCTCGATCTGGGTAAGTAGCGTTGACAACTCTTCGTAGGTTAAAAGAGTCTCTTTCAATACTCTTCTCAGATGAAATTTCGCTGAGCGAATGCCGGCTTCCCATATTCCTCCGAAGTGGGGCGAAGCAGGCGGTATAAAATGCCATTCAATAGATGACTTAGTTAGTTCTCGGGAAACCGATTCCGTTGCATACAAGGAAGACCAAATCTGATTTAGTTCTTGTAGTTTTCGGCATGCTCCCACAAAATTGGTACCGTTGTCACTGTAAATGTGCCCTGGTGCGCCGCGACGTGAAATGAAACGTCTAAGTGCAGCGATAAACGAGTCTGCCGTCAGGTCACTGACTGCTTCTATTTGCACAGCTTTAGTCGACAAGCAAACAAACAGAGCTATATAGCCTTTCGTTGTTTTAGAGTCACGACCCTTATTGAATTTCATGGTAATAGGACCAGCGTAATCCACACCAGATGCGTAAAAAGGTCGTTCCAACGTCACATGATGTTCAGGCAAGTCACCCATCAATTGCGGATTTGAAGCAGCTTTAAATCGATGACATATTAAGCAATGGTTGACACAACTGCGTATCAGTTTCTTTCCTCCAATTATCCAGTAAGATTGTCTGATGAGGTGTGATAATAAAGAAGGACCAGCATGAAGGTAAGTAATATGAAGTTCTTTCAGTAGTAATTCGCTAAATTCATGTCGAGAAGGAAGTATGACAGGATGTTTGATGTTAAATGCTAAAGATGAATTTCGAAGACGTCCTCCCACCCGTAAGAGACCATCTTTATCTACGAATAGATACAAAGAACGTAGTTGGCTCTTCTTGGGTAAAGGTTTCTCTTCTTTAATACACTGTAAATCATCTTTGAAATGATGATTCTGAATCCAACGAATAATGAAATTTTCTGCTACTCGAATCTCTAGAAATGTTAGCGGCATAAGGCAGCTGGAGTAAATGCCACTACGTGAAATGTTCTGAGTAAAGTGATGCTTCTTGCAATTAGTAATAAATCTTTGGCAGTAAGCCAGAATACGAACAATTTTACAACGCGAAGAATAATGCTCGAACAAATTAGGTAATAAATCATTCGATTCACGTATATGAGAAATAAAAATAGGATCAGATCTTTGTTCGGCCTTTACTTCAGCATCATCTTCAGATTTTAATTCATATTCAGGCCATTTTTCCTCTTCCTGACGCAACCATGGTGGACCATTCCACCACAAAGTACAATTTGGTAGGAGTTGAGGTTCAATACCAGGAGAAGCAATATCTGCAGGATTCTGTTTAGAGGGAACATGATTCCAATGTTTAATAGGTATCACTTCTATGATTTGAGATGTTCTGTTTGCCACAAAAGTTTTCCACTTACGTGGATGAGCTGATAGCCAAGACAGAACTAACTTGGAATCCGTCCACGCAAAAATTTCAAATTCATACTTCTTTAAAATGTTCAATGGAGATCGCATTAATCTGGTCAACAAATACGCAGCACAGAGTTCTAATCGAGGAATGGATACTTGCTTTATAGGCGCGACTTTAGTCTTTGATACCAAAAGATTAACCTTAACCGTACCATTGCACCTTTGGCAACAGTAAATGGCTGCTGCATAAGCCTGCGAAGATGCATCAGAAAATCCCTGTAGTTGGATAACACTGTCCGTTGTAAGTATGACACATCTCGGAATTTCACAATTATTGATTTGACTGAATGTCTCTTGAAATTTAAACCAATCATCTGAGATATGCTGGGGAACAACTGAATCCCAGTCGCCTTTAACTAACCATAGCTTTTGATATAATATTTTAATCAATATAGTGCAAGGAGATAAGAGACCTAAAGGATCGCAAATGCGAGCAGATTCTGCTAATATGCGTCTTTTTGTTATAGGTGCGTTGATGTGCAGTGTAGCTTTAAAACTGAAGGTATCAGTAGTTGAATTCCAAAAAAGTTTTAAGACTTTCGAACTGGAATTAGGAGATATCTCAAAATCAGAATTCAATGAACAATGTTCCTTAAATTCAGTTAAGAATTCTACAGAATTTGAATTCCACTTCCTCAAATCAAAACCACGTGCATGTAAAATTGAAGATATTTTCTTGCAGACAAATACTGCATCATCAACTGTATTTGCACCCGACAATAAGTCGTCCATATACATATCCTCTTGCAATATACGAGATACATCTGATTCCTCTTTAGACTCTAAAGCTACCTGCTTCAGACATCGAGTTGCTAAAAATGAAGCAGAGGAAAGACCATAAGTAACTGTTTTCAACTTGTATGTGCGCATTTTATCACTGGAATTGTATCGCCAAAGTATCAATTGATAATTCTGATCTTCAGGGGCTACCATCAACTGACGATACATCTTCTCCACATCGGCTGTGAAAACATTTTTAGGAAATCGAAAATTAATCAAAATCTCAAAAATATCTCTTTGTAATTTCGGACCTACCCCTAAAAGAGAATTCAATGATATACTATTTTCAGATTTGCAGGATGCATCAAAAACTACTCTTAATTTTGTCGTTGTGCTAGAAGGTTTAATTACCGCATGATGAGAAAGATGAAACTTTTCTGTATCCGATCTGTTAGATAAATCATCATTAATCACAGTCATATGTCCTAACTGTTCATATTCATGTATGAAATCTTTATACTGTTTTTCAAATTCCGGATTATCTTTGAATTTTCGTTCCATGGAACGCAACCTAGAAATTGCTGCCGGTTTTGAATCACCCAGCTTCAAATGCGATTTATAAAATGGAAGTTTTACAACAAATCGCCCATCTGAATTAACAGCATGAGTGTTTTGAAAATTTGATTCACAAAATTGTTCCTCAGGTGTCAGAAATACCTTCTTCCCAACATCGACAATATCCTCCATTTCCCAGAAACGTTTAAGTTCGTAATCAATATTTGTATTATCTTCTAACTTTATGAAGTGTGCATTTGCTGTTTTTGGGCCTTCCATATTATTTCCGACCTTCCCAGCAATCACCCAACCGAAAATTGTATTTTGAGCTACAGGCTCATTTTTCGAACCATATATTTGGCCACATCTTAAAACTGAGAAAAAATAATCAGCTCCTAAAATCAAATCAATTTCTTTGGGTTGATCAAAATTCGGATCCACTAACGGAATAGATTTAATGTATTCTATAAGCTTTACATTAATCACTATTTCCGGCAATGGCAAAGTTAACCTATCCAAAATGTATGCGTTAACATCAATTACTTCATTATTTATCTTTGACCGAACTTTAAAATCAACGAAACCACGAGTTTTGGATGCTGGCACTCCGCCAATTCCACGCAAAAGTAACCTTTGATTTGTTCTTTTTAATCCTAATCTTCGAACAGCTCGTTCAGAAATAAACGAACTTTCACTTCCGGAATCCAGCAATAATTTAATTTCGATAGCTTCGCCACTGGATGAAAATGCGAGTGCGAGAACTGTAGGCAAAATCGCCGAGTTGCAATTTTGAATCGTATTACTGACAACTACCTGACCTTGACCCTCGCATGATTCATTCGAAATTCGCTCTGGAGTGCTTTCGTTTTCATTTGGCGCTTTTAAAAGCTGTACGTTGTTAGCTTTAATATCTTCATGCAACAAACTATTATGCGTTTTTGAATTACACAAATTACACTTTAACTGTGAATTACAGTTTTTGATTAGATGTGAATTTAAACATAAAAAACACAATCCTCGTTTCTGTACAAAGTTCTTTCTAGCAGTAACATCCAAATTCTTAAATTTAACGCATTTATATAACGCATGAAGTCCGTTACATTTCGAACATTTAGTATTACTAAATTTACAATTCTGTAATGTTTTAGAACTAACATTACTACTTTTATCAACAACTTTAGCTTTCGCTTCTTTATTTATGATAATTTCGAGAGAAGAACACCTTAAATTTAAAAATTCAAAAAATGATTCCAATGTAGGAAAATCATCTTCCGCTGTTTTCTGTGCCCATAACTTTCGAGTTTCTGAATCTACCTTTTGAAGCAACATAAATATTAACCATGGATCCTTAGAAGTTGCTTTGTCACCAAGAGCTTTTAAACCTCTGATAACTTCATCGGAAATATCAGCTAATTGCCGTAAATTAACATTATCAACCTGTGAAATACATTTTTGATCCATAAATGTTTTAATTAACGATTGTACGATTTGTTTCTTTTTATCGTACCTAGCGAGCAATTTTGCCCATGCTTCTTCATAAGAATTATTTGATAACGGAATATGTTTAATTATAGAAGTTGGTTCATCAGCAAGTGATCCGATTAAATACTGAAATTTCTGTATATTCGATAAAGAAGTATTATGCACTGTTGCAACAAACAAATCTTTAAAATTCATCCAGTCATTAAAGTTACCCGAAAAAATAGGAATATTCAAATTAGGTAACTTAAAGTTACTAATATTAGAATTTCCTGTCACATTTGGCACATTAGCCGCATTTAATACATCTAATAAATTTTGATACTGAAGTTTCAAACTAAAATACTTCGATTCAAAATCTTCAATTTCTGACTGTTCTTCTGGTAATTGGGCATCAAATTTATCAAAATCTGAATAAATCCTCTCCAAGCGCTCCAGATGCAAAATTACTTCCTTTTTAGATAAATCGGAAGAAATAGTATTCTGAAGCCTTGTGAAGGCCGCTTTTGCCCTACCACGCAATCTAATGACAGTAGCTTGATCCATAATAAGTAATCGAAGTATTCAAGTTCAAAATCAAAATCAATACAAAATAGATATAAAACTTCAAGAATCAAATTTAGATGTAAATCGAACTAAAAAATCATCACTTATCTGTATTTGAACTGCTGACGAATTCTTGATATGATCTCGCCGGCGTGCCTCCAAATGATGTTTACGTACCTCGTATTAGAATGGCGCCGACATGGATGACGCAGTTTCGACTTTAAACATACTTAATAAATTCAGTCGACTCGGTATATTTAAATCAAACTGAAGACATTTAATGATATAACATTCACACGTAAACATTTAGTAATAATTCAGGAGTACAGATAAGCATAAAATAAGAATTAGAACCGTTACAGGCCAGCTACGCTTTTAGCGACCAAATCCTACGAACGACAAATCTCAAAAAGCATGTTGCCAACGCAGGGCAACGAAAAGGTAGAAATTAATTCGACAGTCGTGGAAGTGAACAAACATTTTGGATTTAAAATCTTAATAATTAAATTTTTGAAGCAAATATTTCTAGAAATTCCTTCGGCGTATTCATTTATTCCATGTAGTTGAAGTTCGAGTAGAATATCTTCCTTTCATCATTCATATAATTTTTATATGTCAGTTCGCCAGACATACGAGCCAGACATACGCCAGACAGAGCCACACATACGAGTACAAAACTCAGGCATGCTGAAAGCACAGTTTTAACATTTAAGAATGCAAAAAGAAGAATATACCATTATAATAACGCGCATTTGAAATACGAGGGCAAACAAGAAAGCTGGTTGCAAAATTTTATATTTTTTTCCTGACGAATCAGAAATTATAATCATTTTTCATTAATACAAAAATAAAATATTTGATTCTATAACATATAGGCATTAAGGCGTCCTCCGCTACAATTCTTATTTTTTCTTGTTTCTACTAAATTTCGGCAGTGTACTATAACAACGTCGGATCCTTTTTGACTTTCATTTGTATAAAGTACCACAAGGCAAACAGTTGTAAAACGATTTATCTTCTTTCGCCAAACTTTCAAACTCTATTCAAAGGGACTTCACACCCTATTAAGACCTTTGTGTCAACTGACAGCCGCATGCAGAAAGGTAGAGGAAGGAAGACCAGATCGCATCGTCTAAACACGTGTTAAGCAATCTTCGCGAAATTCGGGCTTCGTGTATACACGTCTTAAGCATTTTTCGTGCGATTTGAAATTCGTGTAAAGACGTCTTAAGCATTTTTAAAGGAAATTCCAAAAACGTTTAAACACGTCTTAAGCCGTTAAAGGGTTAAAGCTTTATCATTAGTATGAAGACCACTTCCCGTGGCCAATAAAACAAAATCGTCAGCATAAGCTTCTATACTAACATTTTGTGGTAAGTTTTGTTTAAAGCTATATTAGCAATAATATTCCAGTAAAGTGGACCAGATATTAATCCTTGGGGACAACTCCTTTGGTAATTTCTGTGATGCCACTTATTACCATCATATAAGGAAACTTCTTTCTTTCAGGAAATCAAAAATTAATAAGAAGATATTTCTTGGACATTTCATACTTTTTAATTCCTTTAATAAAATAAGCCACCAAACATTGGTAAAAGCGCTCTTTGCATCTAAGGATTAAATTGAAGTATTTTTACAATTCCTTCTATCTCGAAAGATATCAGAAATTAAATTATCTATAGCTTGGGTAGTACATTTACCCGGCAAAAAACCAAACTGATTTTATTTAAAATATTATTTGATAATAAATAATATTGTAACCATTGTGTCATGAGTTTATCCAACACCTTGACCCAGGAAGGCAGTAAGCAAATGGGGTAAAAAGAGGAAGGATCTTCTTTATCCTTTCTTTGTTGAACAAAACCAAATCAGCCTCTTTCCAAAATTCAGTAAAAATTCCCTTCCAAAGACATTCATTCAAAATAGCTACAAAGAACTTTTTATTACATTCAAAGATTTCTAAAATAATATCCATTGTAAGGCCATCTTTACCAGGAGCTTTACCTTTATTGAACTTCCTAAGAGTAAATTCTACTTCATCCAAAGTAAAATCATAATCATTTACTGTCTTCGGAGGTGTCCGACAATCTAATCTAACTTGATAATAACATAATAGATCACCATAAGTAGTGTCGCAAAGAAAATGATATTGTAGGAGGTAATTTACTGTTTCGTCTGTATTCTTAGTATAAGACCCATCTTGATATTTTAAAGAGGCAATTTGTAAAGCTGGTTTGTATTTATTAACAGCAGTATAGTAAGGAATGCCAAAAGGGTGATGAGTATTCAAAGTGTCACATAGTTGCTCCCAAGCACATTTTTTACTAATGTTGATTTCTCGTTTATATTCAGCTAATTTCTTCTTATATTTAATCTTTAACAAATTTTTCTCAATACGATTGTAACATCTCTGAAATTTTCTTTAATACAGTCGACCTTGACTTCTTAAAACAGACAGTTTTTGGGAACAACAATGCACCTGTTTACCCAGAGCGTTGCTCTGTTTAAATTTGTTTATCTTCTTATTTTTCTTACAGATATCCACTATCGAGTTAGTAAGATCTTTAAAATATTTAAATCAGAAATATTTTCTAAATTTTCTTCGGAAACTTGATTTATGAAGTTATACAGTTCTGCACGAAACTTTAGCCAATTCAAAGCCCAAATATTAAAACGTTCAAATTTCTTCTCTCTAAGTAAGTTGTTTAGAAGTCCAATCTCAATGTAGCGATGATCGCTACATGATATATCCATAGAAACAGACCAATTCAGGACAAAAGAAGATCTTACAATGGTAAGGCCTATCCAGCTTTCGCCTCTGGCACGGGAAAGCGTAGCCGGGCTATCAGGACTATTAAGAACATTGAAATCGTTTGTCGAGCAGAATTCAATTATAGAATCTCATTTTGGATCTATTGAGTGATCATAAGGACACCATAGAGGACTCTTAGCACTGAAATCTCCGCAAATAATTATTTACGAGTCTTTACGCGAATGAGAAATACTGTTACTACAATATAAATAGTCACTCAAGGTTATCAAAGGCATAGGAATTTATATTGCTTGAAAATTTGAATGTGGAACTCCGAAACCAAAATATTAATATTGATGAAATGTTTGGAATCCGAATAAGAACATACTGTACAACTCAGCAGCTTCTACGGACTGTGAAGTATATTAATGAAGGCTTCCTCAATTATATGCTTTATATTTTAACTTTTGTGTATGTATAAGCTGTAAGAAACATTTGGTAAATGAAAAGCTGGGGAAATGTATTTTTAAGTCAAGTTCTGCGTTTTTATTTTGGATGAAGAATATGAAATTGAATTTTTCAACATAAGTTGTGATGTGAAGTAAAAAAAATTATAATGAAAAATGTCCAAGAAAATGCTGTCCACCAGTTCTTTCGTACCCTCTTGTGAAGTAAAACATTTAAAATTACGTGCTTTAAGTGAAACTTGTAAAATAATTCCAATCTTATTTTTTAATGAAACTGCTTTGCCTTCTCGAAGCAAAGCGGTGGTCATGGAATATAGATTAGTTCAATTTTTGCTTTGTAGCTAGATCGACTTTAGAAAGCTTTAAGCTTACAAATATATTCGCGTCATAATTCAGAACTTTGATGTAGAACGTAAATGACGACAATTCACTTAATTTAAAATTAGAGAAAATTGTAACAAACAAACAAAAAAACATAATCTAGACATTTTCCTTAAGACGTATGCTTAAACTAGCACAGTTTTTCAATATACAAACAATAAGCAATTTGAGAGCTGGAACCTTTAACGAAAAATGAAGTTAGGCCATATATAATACCGATTTTCCTTTTATTCTGGAATATATACACTGATTACCAATAAGTATTTGGACACCTGTGATAGAAAAGAAAAACTAACTTTATTCAAAATCAATAGATGGTAGAGCCTCCACGAGAGGTAATTCCAGCGTGGACCCTCTGAGGCATACTTTCCACAAGTCTTTGTATGACAGCTAGTGGTATTTTCTTCCACTCGGCTTGGAGAAGACATAGAAGTTCCTTCACCGATTTTGCACGGGTAGTGCACCCCTGAATTCGGCGATGCAACTCGTCCCAGAGGTTCTCGATAGGGTTCAGGTCTGGACTCTGGGCAGGCCAGTCCATTCGATGAACTGCATTGGCACCATACAAAGCCTTGGTTAACGTAAAAAACATGATAACTGGCATTGTCGTCCTGAAAGTAACAGGGGTCCAACCCGTAAAACTGCCACAACGTAGGAAGCACATTGTCATTCAAATAGTGCAGTAGGCATCGGAGTTGAGCTTACCATGAATGCGGACCAAGGGTCCCAGCTCATACCAGGAGAAACATCCCCAGACCATAATTCCACCTCCGCCGAACTTGACTGTTGGCACAATGCATTCTGGCAGGAGACGTTCTCCAGGTAGACGCCAGACCCAGACCCTGCCATCCGAACGGTAAAGGGTGAACCTTGATTCGTCACTCTAAAGAACCCGTTTCCACTGATCTGCGGTACTATTTCGATGTACTTTGCACCACATTAACCGAGCAGCGCCGTTGGACTTTGTTATCAAAGGCTTATGGGCAGCAGCACGACCATGAAAACTAAGCAGATGTGCTTCCTTACGGGTGGTATTCATTCAAATAATACTCCCGGATGCCTGTTGAATTTTCTCGTGGATGAGGGCCATCGGTTGGGAGCGGTTCTTCCGAATTTCTCTGGACAGCAGTCGTCGGTCTCTATCTCCCAGTTTTGTTGGTCTGCCGACTCGGGCACATTCCGACAATCACCGCTCACTTTCCACTTCTTAATCGAATAGGCCACTGTCGATTTTCGGCACTTCAGATCGCTAGATATGTCCTTTAAGGATCGGCCACATTTGTGGCACCCGATAATTATACCTTTCTCGAAATCAGAGAGCTCCGAACTGCGAGAAATCTTGCATGCGACTAAAGCCGATGCTGTTTCCTACACGATATATACCGGCGGAGTCCGTGACGTACCTTAGGACCGCAGATATCGTCATTTGCATAGGTGTCCAAATACATATTGGTAGTCAGTGTATAACGCAGGAAGGAATGATTTATCAATCAACCCAGTTAAATAACAGTACAGATTATTATCTATTTTCCGAAAATATAAATCGGGATTTCTAATAGGATTTGCTGTTTTAATTTGCAGGCAAATTTCGGCATTTTAATCAGAAAATACCGATTATTATTGAAATGATGATTAATAATGCTAAGAATCATCAACAGTCTTCAAACTCTCTAGAGCAGCACTGCAGATAAAGCTAGGAGCTTCCATAAATAATTACACTAAATTTCGTACCAACATCACTTTCAATACCAGCATTTTCGACACCTTTATCCAATGAATGTAATGCACCATACGACAAAAAATAATAACTTTCCTTTCGGAAACATTTTATTTACTTAGGAAAGGAAAAGCTGTATTATTATTGGTGCATATTGTTTAAAGCTAAAACTTACGAATTCTTTGCAACATTTCTCTCGTACAAATTAGCAGCATTAAGCACTTATTACTTCTGATTAGTTTTGTTGGTTCTAAATTCTGTAAGTGCACTAGCCTTTCGAGGAAAGAAGCCTTCGTGAAGGACGTTCCGAAACTATCTGGCTCGTACTCATTTCGTACATGAAACAAACATAAAACGCAAAAATTAACGCCTCACAGACAGCCCTTTAGCCTGGACTCAAAATCTTGTAAAACTACCAGTATTCGGCCGATCTTTACCACTTTGCCACTGTTAGACACGCGGTCTTCAAACCAGTTTTTGTTCGTAGCACACTATTTTCCGTCACTTTAGTTTTGGTGCATATGTACGATATAGTGACATGCAGTTCATTATAGGCTCAAGATTTCAACCGTAACTAATAAATATTGATACTACATAAATGTCGAACAACACAATACAACCAAATTCGAACATGAGTTCATTGCCCATAACTTATCAATCACGCAATTTTATTATTTTGTGAGTTTCAGAAATGCATATCTGTATTCAGTTGCAGATCGCGTGCATAAACATTTATACCGGAAGCTTAAATCACGGAAGGAAGTGTATATTCAGATTTATCATACGAAATAGTAAAGCAAAACAGAAACATTTTTTAAGAAATTATTAATTTTCTAAGCAACACTCCGTTAAATATTTCATTTAAATAATATTTACGAAGAACAAATTGTGTATATTAAACCGCTCTTAAAAACAGAAACTACAGGTCGTTTTCATTATTACATTTGCTATTAACTCGAGAAATAGTTATGATTTATAAAATACAATTATTGCTTATTAAATTTGCTTCTTTTCTTCTTTTTAATCAGAAATAAATTATCTTATTGTTTAATGAATGAAAACTTAATTATATTAACTTGTTTAACAGGAAAAAGAACAGACATAAAATTGCTTCCTTCATGCAGGATTTTCGATTTGCATGCCTTATTATTTTAATTCTAAAGATATTCACTCTCGGGGTGTTGAGATAAATACTGGAATTATGCATTCAGAGAAACGATTCTTGAAGGTATCAAACTGTGTTTTTGATGACTGCGATCCGATTAAGAAATGCTGTTTTTAAAGAGCAATATTGTAATTGCTTCATCAAATTTTTATTTTTGCTCCCAGGGATATTAATAAAGAACGCCTGTAGAAAATGTGTCTTTGGAAGGTTTTCCTTCGTTTGGTTTATTTAATTACGGCAAAGCGCACGACGACTATCAGCCTAAAGGGAAGGATGACTTCATAGAGAAATTTCTGAGGCAATCTGGCTCGTACCGGTATAACATACTAGAAAAATCACGGAAACGCTAGTGGGGCCAGACCGTTAGTAATCGAAGTTAAGTCGAACTGGCAGTATTGAGCCAATTTAGTGCTCGGCCGGTGTTGGGCACAGGTACTAGGAAGGATTTCCTAAATTTATATTGAAAGAATTGAAAGATTGTTAGCATACATGCTGCGGCTGAAAAGGAATCATTCGGTCAGCAACGAATTCTGTAGACCTGCAAATGTGTCGGCAAAACGTTGTTCATGAATACTTGAAGCTTCGCCAGACTTAAGAAAATTTTTATTAATTTTATTAGTTTCTTTAATTACTAAATCCATTACAAGCGCATAGTCATGTAAAATATAGCGCATATAGCTGAATCCATTAGAAGCACATAGTCACGCATGGTCCTAGGGTATATAGCTCCCCCTAGGACAGTAAATGCTTATAAGTCACATATTATTATTTCAGAAAACTTGCGTTGTCTGTTAACATGGTTGTGTTCAAAGCAAATGCGGTCGGAAATTTACGCTTGCGTTGTTTTTCAAGTCAAAGCGCTCACGGAACTCTTTTGTAAGGTACCGATTCTATGCTTGACCAGTACAATGTTTTCCAAGCGGGGCGTGTTGTCAAACGTACATTCCGCATACGTAAAGTAGTTCCGCAGGGTTAGCTCTCTATGGAAGAATGTGTTAGAGACAGAATTCAGATTAATAAAGTATGTAGAGTGTAATTTAAATAAACATAAATATTATCGTAATTAAAAGGAAAGAAACAAGCATACTTCGATGCAATCTACTCCTTGGAAATCATTGTAAGATTCATGTAAAGCGCAGTCTCAAACCGTTGGTTACCTTCCGTTATCCAGTTATTCTGTTATACAAAATTATAAGAAATTTCGATCTCAATGCCTTGTTCCAGCAACATTGAAAGCTAAGTTATTTAAGTACAGCAGCGAGTACTATAAGCTTAAGGGGCGCCACGTATTTAGTGAGGACCTTTTAGGAGGAATAAGCTGTTATTAACCCTCCACAAGAGAGAAAAACAACCATCCGCCGAGTGTGTAGGATGATTAAACTACGAGACTGCTCGGCAATCGTCCGGGAATATGGTATACAAACAAGTTAAGTTTTTGACTCACTATTTTATACCGTTCAATGTCACATATGCAAAACAGCGCGATGCACCTGTGTAATCTGTGAAAGCTATTTTTTCCAGCCTTACTTTTCGTATATACAGGTAACAGTTATAGAGAAAAGGAGACAAATTCTGTCTCCTAGAGTTTAGGTGGTATTGTCACCTACCCCGCCTATTTAGCATTTGGAACACAAATTGTGTTGTGAGACACATCAAATAGACATATACAAGATACTGTTACCGTTGTGGCTCAGCGCATTATTCTCATTACTTAATTACAGACTCTCCAAATACTCTTTACATTATTAACACACTTTACACAGAAAGCAAGTTACACAGAAAACACTTTACAAATAAATTTTGCGAGACACCCAGTTACAGCAGTACAGAGAATTTAACTTTTAGAAACAAACTCAGTAAACATTATGTTCTTGTTTTAGGCACGGGTTCCTTTTTACAAAAAAACTAAAACTAAGTAAAATTTATAAAACGAAGTATATGGCGTTGTTTAATTATAAACTTGCACTCAACTTATAAGGTATTTCTCCTGCCTTCTTAGCGAGCCTTCCTGGTGTAGAGGTCTGCACGCTCAGCGCGTAAATTAGAGGCCCGCGGCTCGATTCCCGGCGGAGGTGTTGCTAATTTTTCAATTCTCCTGCTTCCAAATATATACTTAATGTCTCTACAAGCTTGAATGTTGTTTCTAGAGATATTAAGGTGGTCTTCTTCGGTAAGAGGTTAGAAAGTAAGACAATGCTGAATGTAAAATTGGAGTGACACTTTCTCGACCAATAAAAATTTAAGATTAAGATGATTCTATTAAATCATGGATGGTATTGATTTAGTTATTTTCCTTTATTTCGGAAGACCGCTCAGGAGTTCTCTGTCTGAGGGAAGTGACGCCTTAGTGGATGATTTTCTAATGAGAAAATGCTCGTATCCAATTTACACTTGCAGAAAATCATTGAAACGCCCGTGTATATTTAGTGTTTCTTGAAGAGTTCTATTATTGCTGCTATTTTCACATATTAAAGTTTGAATTTACGTGTGTGTCCCAAATATTTTCTATTTCGGGAGCTGGAGCAGGATCTGCGAAGCGAAAGTCTCTTTGGAGCTTGTCTTCTAACCTGTCAACCTGCAATTTGAGCTTCATAATGTACGATTTCAAAATTAGGCAAAATAACAAACTTATTTTGGCGTAGATGTTGAGCAGTATAGAAAGCGAATTTTCCCATTTAATGGTATTTTTGAAGAAGCTTGATGTAATGACAAATTAAAGTTATTTATTAGAAGTTTTCCATTCAGATAGCAATATTGTTTAAAACCTGACAAATAACGTTGCTATTAGTGAAGAAATTGACAAATAGGTTATTGAGAATGAAAAGAACTTCACTAAGAGTTTAGTGAGAATTCTCTTGCATGGCAAAAACAGAACTTTAATAATGTAACTTTGCTGTTAAACAATTTTTATCTATCTGTAAATTTGGAGAAACTTTATTATCCCAATGATTAGTAAACAGAAAATGTTTAATGAAAATCGATGAGAAAAAACAATAAAACAAACAAGTAAGTTTTGAGATTTTGATAAATTTGATTTCTTTAAAATCATAAATGTTTCATTATTTCTTAATTTTAAGTTTGTAATTCCTACATTTTATGTTATTTAATTTAAATTCATGAGTTAAAATCAGGAAATTTCCAAAATTCGGAAGCACCGAAAGCTCTACGGTACCGGATGTCGGACTTTGCACTGTATCTCTCTACCAAACTATTGCAGGTTCCGTTTTCGACAGAAATATATCTCCATTTTGGCGCACAGACATTTCATAATTTGCCATAATATATTAAAGAATGCAGTAAAATACATAATAACTTTGAAGCTCATCGATTTTACCACTCGGCTGCTGGTGGCCTGCTGTGAGGAAACGTTTGCAGTTGATGTGAACTCGGACATGTGCTTAGAAAACGCTGCTGTTATATAAAATTTAATGTATGAAATCCGATACGGCTAGTCAATAGAACTTCCAAGAAAATTAATTTCGAAACTTATTCAAAACCTTTGGAGTATCAAAAATGTACAATAGTTTTCTACTTTACTCAAAGCTTTCGTTTCAGTTCATATTTTAAATCTGTAATATATTTCTTTCCTCCACCCTTTCAATGAGAACTCTTCCTTCAGTGTTAAAGATTATTGCACTCTGATGTCATTTGTGCTTCAGCTTCAAACGGCCCAAATAATGCTGGTATTAAGGATAATGATTATGAAGTAAGAAGGCGTTACCGAAGAGGCTTTAATAAGCTAGATAACAAAATAAAGTCTCTGAGGACATATGACTTTGACAAGCTAGCAAATAAAATTATAACAATCACCATTTCAGTAATGATTGGCAGTTGTTAAATAAGATTCCGAAATATGTATACATGCCAAAATATGAAACATAAATACAGAAAATTTTCTTAAAAAGCCCAATTTATGCTTCAAAAAAATGAATAATAATCTGTATTGTTATTTAACAGGGTTGATTTATCAGTCATACCGTTTAGCTTTAAATAAATTCCCGAATTAAACGTAACTGGCTAGCTTAATTAATGTTTCCAAGAAACTTCGAAAATTTTCAACTTGCTTAAATATATGTTATCTGGAAAAAACCTTGCTGGTTTAAGCACAGATTATAGAGGAAAATGTTTAGATTCATATTTTTTAGTTTGGTTACAGTTTCCCGCAATTGTAAATAAAGTGAATCGTTAGTCACATTACAAAATAAAAGTTTCTAAGTGCATGGGCGAGAGCATTTGGCAGCAGTCAGCATGTAATATTAAATGGCAGTGAACAGACTTGATGTTGAATAAATGTGGAGGCTTGCCTGCACACAGCATCATAAAGCCAACCTAGTTGCAAAATAAATTACATTGTATTATTACCAAAACCACCGCTTTCACTTATGACTTACTTTTTTCTGGTCATTAACTACTAAAGAGTTTTTGCCAGTAGATCGCATTAAAGTGCACTAGGCAAAGATATTTTCAAATAAATGGTACTAGGGAAGTACCAACACCCGTGGGCGAAGAAACTTCAGCTACGTGAGCAGGCATATCTTAATACTTACGAAAGTAGGCGTTCATCATAAAAATTGTGCAGTGGCATTAAATTGAATGGCATTAAATGCAAGCAATGGCATTAAATTGAAGCATGTAGGCAGGTTCAGTGAGTTGTATGGCAAATGCAGGTGGTGAGTGGAATATAGCTAGTAAGAGTGCAGGAAAAGCAATAGTGAGACATCATGAAAATGGCGCGAAAACAGTTTGAAGCTGTGAATGGCATAAGAGTTCAAAGTCGTTCAGAAGTATGCAGTAGCTAGATAGGCCGTAAAAAGTTCAAACGTTCGTAGAATCATACGATAAAGTAAAAATTCATACCAAATAATTTAAAAAATGAAATAGTGACATAAAAATTTTGAATAAAAATTTTCTTGATTAACATAAGTATAAGATGCAACACAAATAATAGGATAGAGTCCAATTTTAGAGTTTAAGTAAATTTTAAAATTAAAATTTACAAGTTATCACCATGACGAATTGTGATGAATTGTCCTTGGGCGTTTGACAGTGTATTCAATGGTTGGATCATAATCCAACATTTGTTTAATTGCGTTATACTGACTGTGCTTCATCTTCTTGAAGAAGTTGTGAGCTGTCATGAGTATAAAGTTGTGCACAGATGGAATATCCAAGTCGTTATGAATTATAGAGTTTCTCACGTACCAAGCTGCATTCACAATGCTACGTAGAATTTTATTTTGAAGTACATCCAATTTTTTGCGCTCAGTTTTATTTGCGATTGCCCAGGCCGGCACTGCATATAGCATGATCGGTCAAATTAGAGATATGTAAAAAATTCGAAGTCACTCCAAACATCTGAAGCTTGTACAGCATTAGCATTGGCAATCATTTGCCTTTTTAGTTTTGAATTAGCCATCAATTACCTACCAATTAAAAACGCAGTGACTCTTATAACGATCAATTCTGAAAGGTGAGAAGCAAAAATTCATCTTACATTTCAGTGACTGAAAGGCATATTGATACTACCGTTAATGAGGTTACATTACATTTGCAAATATTGATCGTTATTTTTTTATTTTAGAGAGTTTTCTAGCCATACCTGGCTGAACAACTGGAGTGGATAAATACACCAAATCTCCCACTTTTATTTCCTTATCATGAGAAATCTTTCCACGCGAATTTTCCTGCTTAACCGCAGCCTCCGTTAAATTCTGATTGACTAGCATATTTATCAAACCTAATTAGCGTTTCAAATAATTATAAAGCTATTGCATGCTTTCAGGGCTGGATATTTTTTTTTAGCTTTTCCGATACTGTAAGGAAATTTGTAACTACTTCTTTTGAGAAAATAATATTTTAAATCTGAACTAAAAGCATAAAAATTGCAAGAGAAAATTTCTTGTTTGAAATTTTCTCTTGCAATTTTTATGCTTTTTATTAGTGTAAATAAGTAAAAAATACTAAAATATTTAAAAACGAATTTTTGAAAGTTTTGTTTAAAATTCTAAATTGTGCTGCTTTTTTAAAATTATAGGTGAGTATTATAGCACAATTTCTATAACCAAATTTTATTTCAATTATATTTCATAATACATCATAGTCATAAACACTTTTGACATCTTAAGTTTTATACATTTAATTCTAATATTAAAATTGTATTTAACCGTAATAATTAATTTTGCTTGTATTTTATAATCATTATTTTTATAATTTATTTTTAGTTCTGCATAAGATTTTTTTTATTTACTGTTAATTTAATTTATTAGCTAGAAGTGGCATTTTGCACTGTTTCACTATAAATGTCCGTGTCTGCTTGCAAATTGTTACCAAATATTATCGCCCTGTATTATATTTAAAGAAATTAAATAATGAAGAATCTGTATGAATACCTGTATATTTCTCGCACAGTAACAAAAACGACGTAACTAGAGCCATCAAATTTTGAATAATGTAATCCTCCACCCGAACATGGGCATATGGACGGCCGAATTTCGAATTTGTTTTAATCTATTTTATATTTTGTAAAACTTTAACGAATATTTGATAAACAAACTGAACGAGATCAAAGCGAGCAATCGTAACACTGTACGGAAAATAACATCTCCAGTGCGAAAATTCTCAAGATATGCTGTTTTCAAACGTATGTGGTTTACGGGCGAAGAACATGATATTCAATAAATATAGGTAACACACAAAACGTTAAAAAAGGTTCCTTTTGGGCGTAATATAAAATCTGAGTGCTTCTAGATTTCATTTTATCTTTTTTCCCCCTTCATTACGCTCAGAAAATTTTATGCTCCGAACTTTATAAATTATTAAAATAAATAATCCACTTTAATGTTAATAATTTAATGATGATATAATTAAATAAATTATCGTTTTGTAATGCTATTATAGTTTTTGAAAATCACTGCTTGAAAATGTTAATTAATTTTTTTAAAAAAAATTATCAGATCTTGTTTAATTTTACCTCATTTATTTCAAAGCATCACGTACTATCAATCTTATTTAATTTTACTTTATTTTTACACAAAATTTTGTGGTTAGAGTTTTTACCGTTTTACCAAAGTAAAGATGTTTGTACAAAAATTACACGTGGAAAAAAATGCGCGAAATGCAGTAAAAACTGCTTTAATGATAAATCCTATTTGAAAAAAACTGTGACTTCCATAATCTCATCACTATACAACGTATCACAATTAATAATTAAAAACAGTTATGTGATACAAACGCCATAGGTTTCACTGTTAAATTAAACCAGATCGTCGCTACTCTTTCTTGCGGACATGTTGGTGACGCGCGCCTCGCCCACTGGGTTAGTCTATCTGTTATAAGGTCCATGGCATTAGAAAGACTGACGTGCCCTAACCACACCCAATTTCGTTTCTGACAGTCATAAATTAGTGACCGCAGATTCTTCGTGTCTTTGGTTCCTTTACTTTTCGCAGTATTTCATTTTACTTCTACATTTTTTTATATTATGTAGTTGCAATAATTTCTACATTATCTAATTGCATGCTAGCATCAAAAGTACTGTGAACAAAAAATAAATAAATAAATAAAATAAATAAAAAATAAAATAATAATAACTAAGAACTCAAACCAGAATTTGATTATAATTTAGTTGTTTTAAATATATATAATTCTTTCGGTGTTGTAAATAGTACTTATATTTTGAATAAATATGAACTTGAATAAACAATGATAAAAAGAAAGTGTAAATTCTACATCGTTATTTTTAAAACTCACACAATAAATGTCACTAAAAATCAAACTCTGTTATTATATATTTACTTGAGCACAAAATAAAATAAATTCACATACATAAAACATAGCACTTCTAATATAATATGATCACACTTTAAAGGAAACTGTTTTCTTTCCATCGAGTGCTGGCCACTCCCCCTTCCCTTGTTTAATTACCTTTTTTCTTTCACATCAGAGTTAATTACGAGTAACACATTTATTATAATTATGAAAAAGAAAATCTGAGAACTATATGTATTTCTTCGTGCACGCGACACAGAGAAAATACTCAAACTCTTCCTTAAAGACCTTTCAAACAGGAATTTTGAATATTTTACTTTTTTATGCATGTTCCAAAACAGTTTTACATGGAAATGAAACCGTAAATGTATACTGGGTGCTTCATAGATCATGGGGCAAGCTTGGAGGGGTGGTGGAGCGTACTAAAACATGCATTGTTTTATAGGAGTGTAGGGTCTGAAGTGACGGATTAAGGCAGGAACGCAAAAAACGACACGAGAGGAAAATGTGTTTATGAACAAAATAAACACAAAGTGCTTCTTTGTAGCAATACAGTATTCACAATAAATGTTCAAAATTGCGACCACCAGCAGGGTGGTCGTAATTTTGAACTTGAACATGTTTGGTAACGTCGCAGAAGAGATTGACGAACATTTTGAAAAACGACAGGCATTTCGCGCACGCTTCCAACCGCAATGGATAGTCGTGCAACGAGGTCCTCCGGTGAGTCAACGGGAATCTCGTAAATGATGCTCTTCAGACGGCCCCATAAAAAATCCAAGCTGGATAACTCTGGCGAACGGGATTGCCATCCAACGGGTCCACCACGGCCAATCCATTCGCCCAGAAATGTCCCGTCCAAATAATTGCGGACCCGCACGTGGTTATAGGCTGGTGCATCATCATGCTGGAACCACATGCGATCACGAACGATAGCTGGAATATCTAGCAGCAATTCGGGTAGCACTTGCAGAAAAATATGATAACATAAGCCATTTGTATGTGCATGTAAGAGGTATGGGCCTATGAGGTATTCGTTAACAATACCCGCCCACACATTCAGGGAGAAGCGGGTTTCGAATGCATGTGGATGTATCCCGTTGTGGATTATGAGTTGCCCACCCGTGCATGTTGTGGCTATTGAAGATGCAGTCCTGTGAGAAAGTTGCCTCGTCCGTGAATAGCACATCCGATGGGAAATCCGCCTGCGCCGCACACTGCTGCAAGAACTAATAATGGAAATGAACTCGAAGAGGGTAATCTATTTTTTGCAAGGCTTGGACTCCCTCCAAATGGTATGGTGCAAACCATTTTCATGCAATACTCTCCAAACGGTGGAATGACTCTGCTGCAGACGACGTGCAATAGATCTTGTAATTGTCTGAGGTGATTCAAGTAAAATGTTCAAAATGGATTCTTCAATGCGAGATTATCGTGCACTTCTTCCACTCCTAGTGTCACAGGTGGCTTCAAATGACCCGTTTTCACACAGAGACTCATGCAACCACTCGAACATTGTGTGCTTCGGAATACGCCTGCTCGGAAACCGTTCCTGGTACAACCGTAGCGCTGCTCTGACGTTCCCATTAGCAGCACCATATATGAGACGCATGTCAGCTCTTTCCCTGTGCGTAAACTCACCCATCACGCTCGACATCAGAACTACGAATGAGCCTCTGATGCATCGGATCGTGGTTTGTCCGGCTCACTACCGCCCTTTACCGCTGCATTGCCAGCCCAATCACAGCTCTAGTTCCTATTACTGTTCGTGTTCCTGTTTTTTTAACATTTATTGTGAATACTGTATTGCTGCAAAGAAGCACTTTGCGTTGGTTTTGTACATAAACACATTTTCCTCTCGTGTCGTTTTTTTGCGTTCCTGCCCTCACCCGTAACTTTAGACCCTACATTCGTATAGCAAAATGCATGTTTTAGTACGCTCCAACACCCCTCCAAATTTGTCCCATGATCTATGAAAGTTGTAACAATCCAATACATTTTAGGCCTCTCACATCTTCGCATAGAAAATAAGACATTGAAAACTTTAAACCAGCTGACGTTTAACCGGTAGCGTCTAGCCTTAGCATGATTTACGCGTGCACAATAGGCATATTTTCAGCATGGTAACCTTCGTCGCTTGGCCAAAGCTAAAGAACGTCTATGTATCTTTTGGCTTAGCGAATGAATTCACAATTCAGACTTCAGCAATTGCGCAAGTGAAGTGCTGCGGAATTTGTAAAATTTGTTCACTTTGTACCCAATTATATGAGCAATTATTTACTAGGGACATAAAAAAGGGTATGGGGTGAGCTTTGTGCCCAAATATGCGTGAATTTATCGAGGACATGAAAAGGCGTATGGGGAAATAGACGTCACTCTTTTTTCATTGGTGATGATGTTTATGAACTGCTTAAATTAATGCTGAAGGTTTTTGTAACGTGCAATAATCAATTTACTTAACCGTATTTTACATTTATTTCCAAATGTATTTTTGCTTGATATTTCATCTTGTATTTACTGTTATCATACAATTTCTTTTCAAATTCATGCTTTTCACAAAGGCATGTTTCATCAAAGGCAAATAATTCTTGAGAGCCTAACATAATCAATTAATTTAACCTCCTTTTACAAATTTGGTTTTTATTTCTTATTTACAGTTATCATAAAATGTCATCTTTTAACAGGCATTCAGCAAAATAACATACTTTGGACCTTTCTTTTCGTGTTCTTGATTACATTATCTTACCTTAGTGGTAATCCAAAATAGGTTTTCGAACATTCCAATCTTACTTTCCATACCAATCACGCTAAATTTAAGAAAGTAAAATTCCGTCTTCAGTATAAATTTAGGTAGTTTAATAGTTATATAATCTAAAACTCAACATATAATATGAAGACGCTAAATATAGCTTTGATGTGTAAAATCTTTCATCCCATTCGTGGGCATCTGTCTGAATTAGGCTTGGCCACTACTAAGGCCTTTTCACCACTGGTATAGGCTTCCGACCTAAAGTAACCTAAGGTAATTGCGAGAACTGGAATTGTATACATTAGATATTGTCATGCCTCGCGCTCGTTCAAACACGAGGTGGGTTCTTCTGTGTAAACTTACCATAGTGGGAAAATAACAGTTGTCCGCTTTAACATTTTCTTCACTAATTTATTACACAAATTGCACTATGGATACACCATACAACGAGTACACTGTAACATAAACTATATACAATATATATATACAAGGCGCGCAAAAGAAATTAAAACATATTTCTTTTCTCTACGTTCTCACACGGCATGCTCGCCGGTCCAACTCCTAGTGCCCTCTCCTTCCAGTCTTTCTTCCCCCCACCAGCCTGCCTCGACCGGTTTTTCCGGGGTAAGTCACTTCCGTTCTTCCTCTTTCATCAGGGGAAGGAACTTCACACCTCCCCTCTGGTTTGTAAATATTTACGACTGAGTCGAAAAATTTGAAACCCATATTATTTTGGCACTTACCAGGTAGTCCCTCTTTTCCGGGACACAGCACAAGGAATCACAGTAAAATCAGAGAGCAAAAAAAAAAAAAAGGGTCATGCTACAGTTATAAACACTAACACAAAAAAGAACACTTGAAACACATAAACATAAAAACTGCACATGTCCAAATTTCTATAGCGATACAAACAAAACATTGCAATATCAACTCACTGACACTTCTGTAAGGAATAATTCGTTTACTAATATACCCTAATAACACAATCTTTTCTAGAGTAACCACAATACAAAAAAAAATAATAAATGAAAATTACAATATCTATATACTTTTTGCCATACTAGCATTGAACATTATCCTTTCTAGTGTTACAATAATAAACAAACACACACACAAAAAAAAATATATATATATATATGATACCAACATTAGTTTCTTTTTTTTTTTCAATTTAGTTCAGATTATTGGTCACTTATACATTCGTGAGGGATCCTCGACAATGCGTCTGCATCGGAGTTTTTAGCTCCTGGTTTATGCATTACAGTGACTTGGAAGCGGGATAGAGCTAATGCCCATCTCTGTAATCTAGCATTACGGGGTATCCCTTCGGTTAAGTACTTTAATGGGTTATGGTCTGTATGCAACAAAATTTTATTTCCGTATGTCCAAGTTTCGAACTTGTCGAGAGCCCAAATAATTGCATACGCCTCTCTTTCTATAGTGCTCCATTTAGACTGAGCGCTAGTTAACTTCTGGCTAGCAAATGTTATCGGTCTAGCTTTCCCATACTCATCTCGTTGAAGTAAACACGCTCCAATACCTATTAGTGAGGCGTCTGTGTTAATTTCAAAAGGTTTTCGTATATCCGGCGTATATAAAGACGATGCCGTGCACAAAGCATCCTTTAATTCTTTGAATGCCTTCTCGGCTTCAGACCCCCAAGGTATATCATTAGGTATAGATTTTCTCGTGAGATCAGTTAACGGCCTAGCTACTTTTGCATAATTCGGAACATACTCTCGATAGTAATTATATAACCCCAAAACTGATCTTAATGCCTTTTTGGTTCTAGGTGGCTTCAAATTTTTAATGACCTGCAATTTCTCTGGATCTGGGCCATGTCTGCCTGAGCCTACTATGTGACCTAAATACTTTACCTCCGACTTGCCAAAAGAGCATTTCTCTAAATTAGCCGTAAAGTTCAATGTCTGTAAAGTACTGAGTACGGCTCTTAAATGTTTAAGATGTTCTTCCCACGTTGACGAATAGACAATTATATCATCGATGAAACTTTCAGCATAATCACTATGTGGTCTAAGAGCTTGATTCATAACTCTTTGGAAAGTTGCAGCAGCACCTGACAAACCGAACGGCATCACTTTCCACTGATACTGACCCTTCGGAGAAACAAAACTCGTCAGATGTCTACTTTCCTTCTCCATAGGGATTTCCCAATACCCCTTAAGAATATCTAGCGTAGACAAATAACGTGCTGCCCCTGCCTTATATCGAAGCTCTTCTGCGTTTTGCATAGGAAATGGGACAATCTGACTTTCCGCATTAAGCCCTCGATAATCACAACATAAACGTACGCTTCCGTCCCGTTTCGCTACACACACAATAGGGTAAGCAATCTCTGCTGTGGAAGGTTCAATTAAACCTCTTTCTAACAAATCAGCAATTTGCTTTTCCACCTGTGGCTTCAACGCCTCAGGTACCTTATAAACATGAGGTTGCTTTCTTTCAACTCCCGTTTTTAACCTGATACTGTGGGATCCTACCTTCGCACATTTAATCTCCCCGTCAAACACTACATGTAAAGATTTGATTAATCTGCTCAACTGATTCCTTTGTGACCTATCTAAATGTTTCCATTCCTCTGAAACACAGATCCTATCTAAAAGTTTGTCTACTTTAGGGTTTCTTTGAATAGGCGCGTGCTGCACCTCCCCAAATTCTGTGTCAGCCTCATAGATTATCCCTACTGCATTTATAGGCTGTATATATTTCCGTAACTTATTTTGATGCAAATGTCTAACAGATTCATCTGGCAATTTTACCAAATATGAATGTGGAGACTTTTTTGCAACTATTTCTCCAGGTCCTGTCCATTTCGAGCAAAGTTTATTTGTTGACGTTGGTATCAGTACTACTACCTCATCTCCTATCTCGAATTCATTTTCCTTAGACCTCCAATTATGATGAACATATTTCTGCTGTTTAGCTTCCGAATTTTCTTTAGCGAATTTCTCTGCCTCCTGTAACCTATTTCGAAGAGAAATTAAATATTCAGTAACTGATTCCCCAACTCCTTGTGGTAATACCGTCTCATCTACCCAACTTGATTTAAGTATCGCCAGTGGCCCCACTGGCACCCGACCATACATCAGCAAAAATGGTGAGACTCCGGTAGTTGAATTCGGTATCTCCCTATAAGCCCATAACAAATATGGTAACTGCTTATCCCAGTTTCTTCCTTGAGTATTTATCGCGTGATGCAACATTGACTTCATTGTTCCTATCCACCTTTCCACTAGCCCGTTTGACTGCGGATACCCTGGCGTAGAAAATTTTGGCGAGGCCCCTAACCTAGTTAAAAATTCTTGTGTTAGCTTAGCCTTAAAGTTCGTTCCGTTATCCATGGCTATCATTCTCGGAACTCCTGTTCGCATGAAAATATCAATGAAAGCGTCACATGTAGCTTTCGCTGTTATCGCCTTTAGTGGAATTGCCTCCGGCCATCTGCTATGTTGATCAACAACACATAACACATACTGGTGCCCTCTTGAAGATTTCGGCTCAATCGGCCCTAAAACGTCCGCATTAACCACTTGAAATGGAAGTTCTGGCCTCCCTACTGCTGTAATTGGAGCCCTATCCTTCACTTTAACTTTCCTTCGTAGCTGGCATTCCTTGCAAGCTTCGCACCACTTCCGCACCTCCTTTGACAATCCTTCCCACCAAAACGACATTTTAATCCTTTCCGCCGTCTTCTTTGCTGCGAAGTGCCCCCCTTGTAAGCTTTCGTGAGCCAACTTCACAATTTCTTTCCTGCAGCTTTGAGGAACAACTAACTGACTACATCGCTGCCCATTGACACTTCCCGTATGGTACAAAATTCCTGACTCCAGCCAATACCCATTCTTGTTCTTACGTGCATCCATGAACGCGCTTTTCAGCGAAATACATTCCGCTTGCTCCTGTCTAAAACGTTGAGTTTGCGATAAGGGTGGGTTATCAGCTGACACTTGCTCACTGCCTCCCACTTCTACTTCCCCCTCATCTTTACTCCTTACCAACGGTGTAGTACGAGCTATTTCCGTTTCACCTTCGACCTCGTGACTGGCTTTTTCTGTCGATTCCTTTCCTTCCAAGTTACTCGATACCTGACCAACTCCCAATACTAGTTTTTCTTCCTTATCTTCTCCCCAATAAATATTTCCTTGTTCCCTGAGAAGTCTAAAATCTCGAGGTGTCACCAGCGCTTCCTCGTTCAAATTATGCACTACTGCTGCATGAACGTTTACATAAGGCTGTACCTCCTCTTCTCCTGACCAGATACTGATAGGTACTGTAACTAATTGGGCTTCTACCTGGGGTCCCACGGCGGGTTGTAACCATATCAAACAATGTGCTTCAATCAACAATCAAACAAAATGTTCCAACAATGTGCTTATGCGTTGTAATTTCATTTATTCAAAACTCAGCCTAGTTATATTTATAAAATTTTCAATAGCAAACGAATGTTTTAAGAAAACAGTTTAAACGTTTTGGGTCAAGATACTTTTCAAAAAAAGTCTAATCCAAGAATTATTTATAAGGAAAATTTTTATGTAAAAACAAATGGCGCACATTTTTACGTTTGAAATTTGCTGGCATATTCCATGCCAAATTTAGTAAGAGATTTCAGGTTTTTACCAACTAAAGGAAGTCAAGGATTTCTAGAATAATTTACAAAGTCAAGGAAGAGTTCTGTCTATTGTTAATTGGTATTTTCATTTCCAAAATAGAAAGTTAAAAATTAAATTTTGAGAGAAGTCTTTTTATTTTTTTGGCACGCTGCATAATGAGTTCATTTCAAAAAAGCTGAAAATAAAAGTATCAGTTTTCTACATTTTACTAATTATTCTTTCCTCCAATACCTAGACTTCATTTCGGAAACTTTCCTTTTGGTTATAAGAAATAAATCATAAAACAATTGACTGATGTCAATCGAAATCAGACGGAGATACTTATGTTCAAAATTATTTCATAACGAGTGCAAACTTTTTCCTCATAAAATTATGAGTATCAGAGAAACACATGAAGAGCTAGGCTTCGTAATTTTTACAAAACAAATGACTTTAAATTTAAAAGTACCAAAGCGCAAACATTTACGTTTTTCAAAACACTTTTGTACTTGGAAGTCAATGCCTACCACAAACGACCAAGAACCGGTTTGAACTTTTGCAGACAGTGCACAGTCGAGTTTCGAGTACATTTCATTTTGGTTATTTGCGTATGCCATATAACCTTCTCAAATATTCTCATGCTTGTGACTCAGAATTGAATTATCATTTTAACTGATATTTTTATGTGATGTGTAACAATAATTTTGTTTATTTTTCACGATGAAGATTCAGGCCCCCTTTGCGCATACCGACTGTAATTTGAATAGCCAGTTTACAATAACAAGCTGAATAGTAACCGACCGTCATAGGGAGACGGCCGAGGCTTAAAGGGTGTGTGTGTGTATTTAATTATGGCAAAGCACACTAGGGCTATCTGCCTAAGGGGAGGGATGCCTTCGTGGAGGTCTTTCTAAGGGAAACTGGCTCGTATACACGTTACACATGGGGAAAACCACGAAAACACCCATGCAGCCAGCCCGTCCGCGGGATTCGAACCTCGGACCGAACTACCAGTGTTCAGCGACTTTACCGCTCGGCCGCTGGTGGGCCCGAGGCTTAAAGGGACGCGAATCTCTAAGTTGCAAATTGTGTAAATGCAATTTTGACTTTAAAATTATTTTATTTCCATTTCTCGTGTCAAAAATGTTTTTCTCTTCAATATTTAACTTTAATAACTTGAAACTTTAATTTAAATTTTTCTTTTCGCTATTTTTTCTTTAAAAACATTTTAAGTTCTTTCATTTTACAAAAGTAATACTGATTTTAAAAACTATAAATATTTCCTTTTGGTTTTTTATTTAAAAAAAAAATTGCTTTTAAGTGCTCATTTTATTTATTTTACAGAAATATTATATACTCTTACAAGCTAAACATATTTCTTTTTCGTATTTCCATAAATGCCATTTTTTAAAAATATTTTACTCCTTTTTATAAAGGGGTGTTGGAAACCCTATAGCAACAATGTTAAATTGGCCATTTTTGGATTACCTTTTCTGAAAATCTACTGTCCTTACAGGTTTGAAGGTTTTTGCGTAATTAAAGTACATCTATCACCTCGCGCCCTTTCAACAACGAGGCAGGTTCGTCTATGCACTCGCCATAGTAGGAAAATAATCTCTATCTTTGAAATTTTATCCTCTAATTTATTACAAATAACGGTACACAATACACAATAAAACAAATATCACTAGTATAGTATACATTTAATTATATACATAATATAAGGTGTGCAAAACATGTTTTAAGTAATCTCAACTATATACATAATATAAGGCGCGCAAAACATGTTTTAAGTAATCTCTTTCACACGGCATGGCTGCCGGTCCAATCGCTAAAGTACCAAGTCTCGTATTCACGCCACCAGCCTGCCTCGATCGGTTTTTCCGAGGAATCTCGAATTCTTTTAATACGGTGTCTTTAATCATAATATTGTTATTTCAATGAATTCATCGAGAGTCGCGATCAAACTTTTAACTTTTGTTTTTAAAATCTGCAAAATAATTTTCCCTTCTTCAGAAATTTTATAGAGATTAAGAATCACTTCCGCATGATGTAAAAAGAACAGCCATTTCTCAGCTTTCGATGGTGGGTCAATCATAACTCCTTTCATTATTTTCAAATGTTTCAATAATTGTTTCCCTTGCTCTAAGAAAATCTAAGAATCTCCTATATCTTGATAAAAATAAGAACCTTAATTTCTCATTTGCATATAAAATATACTTTCTCGGTGTCTACTGGCTTTAACGCCTGACATTCGAATCATGTTATTAACAGACATAAAAACAATTTTAATTTTCTAAATTAATATGGTTAATATATAAATTAAGAAGGACTTACCTTTGATCCCGATAGTGAAAATATCGAACGAAGAGCACAACTTGACGCTGTTAACTTTAATCATGAGCACACTGCAGTGGCACGTAACTTGACATGATTACAACACGGTAATTCACATTACCCCTGATTTAACTTTTCACGATTTCACTAGGATGATGAACACTGATGATCCCATTTTACCACTCACTGGCTGTTAACCTTTTAGCACATCACGCTTTCACAAATCGGATGAATTTATTCGCACACATGGCCTTAAACGCGCCATTTTCTTTCGTCATAAAAATCTTCTCACATCGTAGATCCATTCGTGAACTATCACCGAATTTCATTTTATAACTTTCAGTAAATTTTTACGACCATATTTATTTATTATTTTCACTATTTAGTGATTTCCTTTTTCACAACCTTAGCCTATCGACTGCGCCGATTTGCACCTCGCGCCGTTTCAACTCTCTCGAATTCTTTCCACCAGCTTGCCTCCACTCTGTTTTCCGGGGTAACTACGTCCCTTCCTTTAACCGTCTTTCGCCCCTCGCGGATAAAATGTTCTGGAAACGTCTTTCGCTAAGGGAAGGAACATCACAATACCTAGCTGAATATCCTGAAACGAGCTTTTTTATCGTTTTAAATTTTAGAGTATTTTACAGTATATTTTGTTACGCATAGTAAAATTTAGCACTGATTATAATCAAAAGCTCATTTCGGCAAATATTTGGAAACGTAGTAAATAAGGCATAAAAATTTCAGCTACCTGTGAGCAGTAGTTCTTGAGAACAGGTACTACATCGAGTATAAAAATTCACGTTCGGGGAAAAAACGCGATTTTATGTAAAAATTCTCAATTCTCAAAGCATTCAATGACAAATTAAAGCTAGATTTTGTACAGTCCTAAATTTTTAATGTCATTACAAACAAGATTTCAAGGGGTTCAAGAGGCCGTTGCCTAAAAAAAAGAAAACAATTCGTCGTTTCCGGAAGAAATGAAACTTTAAAAAATATTTTCGTTGTCACAAAAACCAAACTTTTTGAAACATTACGTTATTCAAACTCTTACGTCACTTCCGAGTGTCACGTTATCTAAGATGGCATAGGTTTCGGCTACGTACCCAAGCTTCTGGCATCTCCTGAGGGCGGTTGGTTACTACACCTGTACCAACGATAGTGAACTTCCGGTGATATCCTTCTGTCTGTACCTGAATGAAACTGGCTCTATTTGACGGTACACTAGCGAAACACTAAAAAATCATGATTTAAACGACGATGATTTAAATAATTTAACTGGAATTTTGAGGACGAGGATTTAGATTAACTGCTGATGATTTTTTATTTAGGTGATCGTGAGTATATGGTTTAGTGATGAAGAGTATAAATAATTGAGTAAGATGATAATAAAACTTTAGGTGATCGGGCTTTGTATCTAGGTGAAGTTCTTTTATTTTGACGACGACTTCAATGATGATGATGAAGATGATACATAGGATGGTTTAGAATGACTGATGTGATTTGGGTGATGATGGTTTATCTTATTCTGACGATGATCATGGTGACGCGATATACATGATGGTTAAAATGACGATGTGTATTAAGTGATAATAAATATTTAGATGAATTTGATGGTGACATAGTTTTGACTGATGACGATTTTATACATGATGTGAGAGTGATTTATATAATAATTTAGAGAAGTTAGACAATGAAGACGATGATTAAATGAGGATGAAGAAGATGATGATTTGGTTGATATTGCTTTCTATTTAGATGATCTGGAGGATTATGATTTATTTATCTCGACGATGATAATGGTGATGATGACATATACGACGGTTTAAACTGAAGGTATGATTTTGATGATGATGATTATTTAAATGATGGTTTTGAATTATCTGGTGATAATTTTATAATTTCTTTCTTGGTTATTCAGATAACAATTTTGATGGTGACTTAGACGGTTGAGGTGATGAAGACGATGATCAAATGAGAATCATATTGTTGATGGTGGTGATTTAGATGATACTGCTTTTTATTTAGTTGATTTGAGCTATGATGATTTATCTTAATTTGGCGATATTTTCAATGACGATGATGATGGTAATATATATATGATGGTTTAACATGAAAATGTGTCTTGGGTAGTTATGCTTAGTTAGATGTCTTAGATTAGCAGATGAAGTTGATTGGATTTAGAAGGAAATTTATATAGATGATGATTTCAATGAGTTAGATATTGATTTAGATGAAAGTATATTCATTTGATAATGATTATTTAAACAATAAGAGGGTCGTCCGAAAAATTACTTTGCCGTAAACCATAAAAAACAAAGTCTTATTACCTGGAAAAACCTATTGCAAAAGATACAGCTACATTTCTGCTACTTCTCAGTATAAGAAACATCGGAACTATACCAATTGTCATAGCGTCGGTTACCTATTTCCATTAGGGTGTCATAGAAGTCTGTCTCCTGGGAAGAAAGGCACCCCGTCACATTTGTCTGCAACATTTCACCTGTAGGAAAGTGTGCCCAGACAAGAACGTCTTCAGGTGCAATAACACGTGGAAGTACTTAACAGCAAGATCGGAGCCATAGAATAGATGGTCAGACATCTCCCAGCGAAACATCTGCAACATGTATTTTGTGGAATTCCCCGTATGCGTCCGATGTTGTCGTAGGACACCACAACACCAGCACTGAGCATCCCAAACCATTTGTTCTGAATGGCTCTTCAGATGTTCTCTAGTAAAGCGCAATAAAGATCAGCTTTCACCGGAGCACCACTCGCCAATACGTCAATGAGCAGAATGCCTTTACTATCCCAGAATACCGTGGACTTCAATTTCCGTGCATAGACTGAGGATCGTCCGGCGCGTGGATCCCTGTGACGCCAATCAATCGTGAGTTGCTGGTTTCTGTGGTGAAGTGAGCTACCCACATTTCATCACCTGTAACGATTCTGTTAAATTGCGTTCAATAAACTGATTTATGTATCTGCTGGCTCTAATTCTTTGTGTTTAAGTTTTGAGTATTCGAAATGGAACTCAAATGCAATCAGTCATCTATATAGATTACATACCAATTCATATATTTGAATTAAATACATATTTACTTACCGGCCCGAAATTTTCTTAACACGTTGAGCGCGTAGCCGGTCTCTGGGGACCGACAGTGAACTTTCTGTGTGGCCGGCGTCGGTTCCTGGGGACCGGCACTGGAATTTCCGTTTGTCTGGCGTCGTTCCACGCGACCGACAGTATAAGTTAAAAAATAAATATAGTCTCAATGAAATGTGATCAAATTTAGCTTTAATGAAATGTATTGAAACATTCTAAACAAAAATACGGCTTAGCTTTAAGGCTTAGCTCGCTGCCGGCTGAACGGAAAGGACAGCAAATTCGGCGCCGAACTCAACGTGTTAATTGGAAAGCTACCGGTCGGCCTTGCAAATGAAGCAGCTTAAATAATAATTAATAGGAGACTAAAATGCAATGTGTTTATTTCGCGAAATCAAGCATCAGCAGCATTAATATACATCATTTCGAAGTGAACTTCAAAGTGACGACATTCAGTAGAAGCTAGATAATGGTCATAATATTCATTTTGGGCCTTGTATCTCCTGTTTTAATTATGCAAACCAACACCGAAATTTTGGTGAGGTATATTGTGTGATATTGTGCGAATATCTCTAAAGAAAAATCTAGCGTTATTTCTTTTGATAAGAATAAATTTTAGTAACCTTTTATTGGACTTGTGTATGAAATCTGTTACGAAACCGTATGCAAGCAACACTTTTTGGGGTCGGAAGTGGAATTGAATGCGAATAACAAAAGCGATAGAAGAACAATTAAGACAGCTCGTGGCTACTTTTGCTGTATTTCAAGAAAAGATGAAAGCTGGCCAAGCACCTTTAAAGGAGAGATGAAATCCCTTAAAGAGAAATGAAAGCGAGTCAGGAATTCGTTAAGGAAAAGTTGGAATCTAGTCAAGGAAAGATTGAAGCAGGTCAAGAAGAGGTGAAAAGAGAAATTACCTGCATAATAGAAAACAAAGTTAAGGCTATGGAAAGTAGAATAGACGCGACTGAAAATAAAATTGGACAAATTAAAGAAAAAGTTTCTTCTTTAAAAGAACGAATAGAAAAGAGAATTTCGGCCATGGAACAACAAATAGATTACAGAGCTTCTTCTGTCAGAAAAACAAATCGAAGGAAGAGTTTGTGCCGTTCAACTGCAAATCGAACAACAAATTGATGACAGGGTTTCTGCAGTTGCTAAAGACGTTGGTTTTTTAAAGAAGTTCATAGCTACGGCAGAGAGCAATTCCGATGGTTATTAATTTTTATCCATGCCTGTTCGTCCGTCTCTGAAGCTATCCATATATAATGAGAAGACCTCCTGGGAAGTATATAAGACACAGTTTTCTATAGTGGCGAAAGCAAATGGATGAGATTCCCAAGTTAAGGCCTCTCATCTTGCCTCTTCTCTGACAGCAGACGGTGCGGATATCCTTCAGACTCTTCCCGAAAACCAAGAATATAGATATCAAAGCTCTATCCAGGGCATTGGAGCTGCGGTTCGGGGAGAAATGCTTATAAGGCTACATTAAAGTAGATTATCCGGTCCTCACCTCATGTGGATTTCATCAGCAGTAGGTAGACCGTATTTACATTTACATTTAATTTCTTTCAATTTAAACCGATTGATGTGGCACGGAAAGGTTCCGTCATTGGTAATTACTTGATTTAGGAAAAAATCTGCATAGTGTCTTTTTTCCGATACCTTTGGAAAGAATTTGAAAGTTACTCGACCTGTGTCATCTTCCATCCATCTTCTAGCAGGTTTCAGTTAAAATCTCAACAGAAGCCCATGGAAACACTCCAGAAACTTGCCACGGATGTAGAAAGGCTATTTCATCTCGCCTTTTCGGAATGCCCGGCAAAAACAAGTGAAATCTTGTCCCTACAGTACTTCATCGACGGCATCCGAGATCCTGAAGTACAGAACGCTCTGCGAATGGCGATGTCAAAAACTTAAAAAGTGGTCTGTTGTAGGCCATGAAATTCGAGGCAGACCAGCAAGCAACTCGTGGAGACTGTGAACAATCACAGCCGTCCAAGACTACGTTCCAGTGGATTAAGTGATGGCTCTTTCAGATGATTTATCCAGATAAGTCAATGCCTTGATACGGTGTAGGTGTGAGAAAACTTGGCTCTAGAATGTTGGAAATGTGGTACTGAAGGCCACATACGACGGCATTGCAGAATACCCCGAGGCACAGAAAATAAAACGGATGATTTGAAAAGACCAGTGAACGCCTTGAGACGGAATATTGGTGAAAAGAAACCTACCCTAAAGAGCTGGATCTGCGGTGATGAAGACCACATACGAAGGAACTGCAGAAAGTCCCAAAGCACGAAAAATAGATGAGTTAAACAGACAATCAAATGTCATGAGACGGAAAAGGAGTGATAAGAAACCAAAGTGCTGGAACTGCGGAGCTGAAGGGCACGTACGAGGAACTGCAGAACACCCCAGGGCACGGAAAATAAGACTATTTTCCAGAAAAGACGCAGGAAACAAATTAATGACCATATCGCGGAGCGGGCTTTCAATGATAGTGCAAATCTTACGTTTTAAAGCGCTCAGGATTTCTGCAGTGAGTGGCAACAGTAATGAACTATCTATCAATGGACATATGGGATGGAGCCCTTGAAATATGATCCTTGACACAGGAGCTAATGTTACCATCATTCGGAGAGATTTAGCTCAACAATTTAAAAATAAACCCGCTTGGAGACCATGCTGTGTTACCCTCCACACTGCGTCTGGTGATAAAATCCACATAGATCGGAAGTTAAACGTGAACATCACATTTGGAAATGCCTCCTATTATCACACGGCAAATATTACAGATCCTTGCATAGTTTGAATGCACTTTTCAAAGAAAAACAATTTTTCCTTGAATTTCAAAAACAGCAAACTGTTTTCAGTATCAGAGGACATGATTACCCATCATTAGAAGATCCTCAACTGGAAACGCAGATGCCTTGTCTGAAAGACCATGCTCAGAAAGCTGTCGAAATATGTATAACTACGAGTTTTTAAACGGAATTAGGGAATACTAGGTTTGAAGAGAAATGCGAGACTACCGACTATTCCCCATCTCGGATGCTCTTCGGACGTGACATACGTCTACCTCCTGATCTCTTGTTTGGTTGCCCTCCGGATGTGCCTTCATCGGCTGAGGAATGCACCAAAGATCTCCAGGCCCGTTTTGAAGTGATGCACAGTTTTGCGCAAGAGCGAATCAGCTTGGCGACGGAGGAAGATGAAGACCCGATACGACACGTGAGCTACTGGACATCTCTTTAACCAGGGTTTCTTAAACTTTTTTTCAGTCGAGACCCCTTTTTATCACTGAGATTTTTAGCAACCCCCAGTACCCCATAAAATTTACAAAACTTTTGTGGGACCCCATACACTCTAAATTCGAAAGAGTCCTATCCAACTCTAAAGGAGTGTCATCCCACCTCCCTCTAATGACAAAATGGCACCAACCTCGAAGGAGCGATATTTCGCTCTAGTAAAAAGCGGTCCCTTTTCACACGAAAACAGGAATGACTCTTTTTTCGTTCGGCATATTGCGCTGTTTTACTATAAGTGTCCGTGTCTCCTTGCAAATTGTTGTTACCAAATATTATCTCCCTGTGTTATATCTAAAGAAATCAAGTAATGTAGAATCTGCCTGAATACATGTATGTTTCTCGCACTGTAACAAAAACGACAGTATCTAGAGCCATCAAATTTTGAATAGGCGTTTACTGCTAGTCCGCGTCTCATCCACTATCATAGATTCCGCAGCCAAGTTTGTCATAGATTGTCCAGGTTCCGGTTGGTTCCTAGCAGGTATATTTTCCTTAACGTCAGTGTTTTCAGATCCCTGGAGAGTCATTTTGTGGAGTGTGGCTCTGAAACCGCGAAGTACTCGTATTTCCATACTCTCCTTATCAGTGAGTGGCTTGTCATCAGGTCTCACTTCGTACTCCGTGATTAGCACTCCGAGAAAGTCAAAGAGCTTTTCAATCATTGTTCAATAGGTAAAGAGCAGAGGTCGTAGAAACAACAGACACGTGGCCGTGCTGTTAGGTTCGCTAGGCCTTTTTACGGTGCTCGTAGCCGGGGCCAAAGCACCAACCTACTATTAGCCCCTAACAGCAAAAGTAAGTTCTCAAAATCAAGTGCAGGGAGAATCAAAGCGGGAGGCTGAAGTTCTTTCACGCTCCGCGTTGAACTCAGAATCACGTCCAAGGTCGTTCTTTCAGCAGTGAGGAGAAAAGCGTCCGTCTAACTCGAAAGTCAGGGGAGAACTAGCCTGAAGTTGAAGAGGCGTGTCTTGCCCTTTTGGATGGTGGGTAGATGCCGAACTCTCGGCCAATCACGGCTTTCGGTCTCTTCTGTGAGCTGCGAATAGAAGGATCGTAGGCAGGCATCTGTTGAAGCGCTCGGTTATCAATCTGTTCAATTTTGAGGAATAAATTTTGACTAAGTTTTTTAATAACATAATCCACAGGTTTAATGTTTAAGTCCGAATGAATCACATCTGTACGGACTTACCAGGCTGCATTTAGGGCCATACGTAGGGTTTTACTTTGAGAAGATTGAAGTTTTTCACGAGTCTTTGCAGCAGTACCTCAGATTGTACATGCATACAAGACGATTTTTCTTATTAATGATGTATAGAGAAGAATTTTGTTTTCAATTGACAGATGCTAGTTATACAGGGGATCTACTGCATTCGCAGTACTTCCCTGAAAACCTGATGTAATTCCACAATGGGCATGGTGATGAAAAATGCCAGAATAAATCCCATTGAGCAGGCTGTGAGCGGGTACACTATGTACTTTCATTATACGACTTATTATGAGAAATGAAAACAAATTTATACTGGTATGCACACAATTGCACACTAATAATAAAACGGGAAAAATTTAAATATCAGCTTCATAGCCTAAGCGATAAAATGAATTTAGCAAACTATTAATCACCCCTTGTAATAAACTCTCATAAAATATCATATCTGAAAGTTATGAATTTTTCCAAGAGCATTCTATACGTATCAATCTAATGTTCATCTTTGTAATCCTATCTGCGCCGTGACTTTAAAAAATATTTACCGGCGATTACCAAACCAATATTAATTCGTTACAGCTTATTTTATGGAATAATATATAATTGAAAAATGCCCCATTTCCCCAGAAACACTTTCATGCGAACGTGCGTTTCATACATTTCATTTTTGAAATTAATATTGTACTTAGATTAGCAGAAAAATTTAGGAGTGGTTTGTGTCTCATGATAGTTTAAATGATTAATTTAATTCTTGCGCTGTTTAAATATTCTTTGTACATATTACTGCACGTTACAAATTCTGCTTCTTTCATATTGGATAAATTACATACAACAATTACCTTTGTTAATAAAGGAATTTTACCGTTTCAAATATGAAAGTCAGAAGAATCTTAATCCCGATAGTAGAAATTTTATCTTATGGTAAATTCTTTCGAAATACTGAGCAAAAAGATAGAGATGTTGGTAAAATTCAAGCTTTGGCGTTCTTAAAAATGAATGAAACAATTTTGAATTTACATTGTAAAACAGATTCCGTTCTGTTGCGTGAAGAGAAAGCCGCGATATCGCGCAGTGGGCGACGTTTCCCTCTGAATAACGTACCATCTCGTCGGCACGTAACGTACAACGAGCATGACCGTGGCATCCCAAACTGGACGAAGAAAAGCAAGAGGGGGTATGCAAACTAGAATCCAAGAAAACCGACCGAAAGGCATTCCAGTGCTGTACACTGGAGCAGTGACCTGCTAGAGAATCATATAACATTTAACATAACTTTAAAGTAAGTGCCTGTGCTAATAAGGTGAAATAAGACAAATCGCACAAATACTTATACACGAATTCTTGCGAAGAGTAAGGAAACATTTGACAAAATACACCAATTACCAAAATGCAAATACTTAAATAAAACAGAAATATTATACATCATGAAATAATCCAGATTATACATGAAAGATGAGTAAAGAAAATACAGGTAAAATTTTTAAAAATATATACAGTAAACATTACGTACACTGGTAGCACTGACAAAATAAAAATACGTGGGAAAGTTAGAGCTCCGTACTCCGTAAAACATAATCCTCAGTGGTGAGACGAGTCGTGAGAGGTCGAATATATTCATCTTCTTCTAGAATCTGATAACTTGAAACTTGAAGACGGCTCAGATGGTCGCAACTGACAATTTTATTACAGAAGTTTTCATTCGGACAGTTGAAATAATTATCCAGTTTCAGAATTTAAATTGTTTGTGTAGAGTCTCATTGCTGACTTAGAAATGGACGTCAGTGATCACTGTGAGGTATTTATTTCGAGTAATCTGAAGCTTGGCTATACCGACCCGGGTGCTGAAATACCGGGCTGCTGAATGAACTGGGTTTCTGAAATACAAAGCTATGCAAATGCCTAAAAACTAGCTTTGGGTTGAATTTTGTTACGAGGTTTTATTTCAGATTAACTGACCGAAAAAATCGTTGAAGTTACATTCGTTCATAGGAGTATTATCCCTGTACTTTCCTGAATAATTTCACTTCTAAATATTTTACTTGTAAATGAGTTCTTCTGTCAAATTTTTAAATAACTTTTTTGTTCCCTTTGTAAGAAATTTTCCTACCGGAATAAACTTACACCAATTTTCTACACAATTTACTGTTCGCTGTGCCACATGAAATTTTGTATAATAAATTCAGATTTGTTGAATTCTTCAAGTGCACCGAGATTGTGAATTGGGAGACGGTAAATAAATCTTCAAGAAATTTAATAAAAGTGTCATCTGTAAATTCACTGCTAACGAAGATGTCAAAAATACGGACATAGGCTATACAAAGCCCAACTCTCAAGAAATCGTTCGCAATAATTCCAGTCTCCCTCTATTAGGTAACTTTATTCAGTTTTACTTTCATCCCATTATTACCTACCGAGTTTAATTTTCCTGCTTCAAACAGCTAGGAAGAACAGCACTGAGTCGAAATGGCGGAGTAAGACTTCAAAACTAAACAGCAGTCATACCAGTTGGTATTTTTCCTGCTTTCGTTTGGCCATTGACAGAACAGCTGGTTCACTGTGTTAGGTGCTCATTAGCTTTTCAGATCCTCCAGATTGGAATAAAAAAAACTGGAGCTTAGTTCCACGTCTTCCGGGAAAACACTTTTCGCCATAAAAGGTTCAAATTGTAATTTTATTTCCAGTTGAAGAAACTAGTCTGGTTTACACATACATAGTTTTGTGAAAAATTTCCGTAGATAAGAATTTTCACGCAAATTCGCACACTTCTAAGTAACTTCAGAATTTTTGGCATGGAAATTTCCAATCTAGATTCAGAAGTATCCTAGATAGAACGCGAAATGCTGCATAACCAATCCTTCTCCTCTAAGGGACGATGCAGTTTCATTAAAAACAAAATATGTATCAATAAAATGTAACGGAGAAAAGTGGCCAATTTTTTATACCATTTAAGTGCACAAGGAAACTGGTACGTAATAAACAGGAATAAGGTTTTTTACACACTGTAGAAGATTTTCTTAAAAATCCAATACGTTACCGTACGAATTCTTCTTTCCAGAAATTCCCTGTGTTGACACTTCAGCTTTGCGTCTAAACCAACAGATGTAAATTATTTCCATCAAATTGCTTAACATATAGTTCAAAATGCTTTATTAGTTGCACAAGGTTTTCTTAACGTAAGTAACAGTTAAAATATTTTTTTTAATTTGCAGGATACTAAAATTTCTGTATTAAAAATATATACTTTATCAATATATCAAACTAAGTTATCTAAGTAAGACATCTAAGTTCAATATCTTGCGAGTTTTTATTACGTCCTTTCCATCTCCATCTCAAGTTACATTCGTTTGCATGAGTATTATTCCAATATTTTCCAGTATTTCGAAATATTTTATTTCTAAACATTTGCTTCCGTCAAATTTTCCCTATACACCACTGCATCCAGAGTAAAGATTGTTTTTTTTTATTTGCTTTATCCACGATCACAATGTACATGAACTGAATTTCACTGATAATTTTCATCATCATCATCAATATTGCCGGGATATTGCTGTTTTGATGCAACGTTTCCGGCTCTTGACACTTTGGCCCGGAGAGCATGGACCTTATAAGAAATAGACTAACCCAAACTGGTTTTCTCCCTCGTCTGAGGCGTTGCCGTCTGTCACCCCTTGATCACATCCGGAGGAGTAGGGACGACTTGCAGAAATTTAACATTGGTTGCCTATTGCAGCGTGTATAATTCACAAGAAAACGCTGGTTGTAGCGCCTCATTTCACAAATTAGAATTTCTACATATTTTTATTTTTGAAATTGAGATTGATTTTTAAAAATTTAGCATATTTATCAAGCATAATTAATGTTCCAAATAATTATAAAGCTATTGCATGCTTTCAGGACTGGATATTTTTTTAGCTTTTCCTATTCTGTAAGGAAATTTGTAATTACTTCTTTTAGAAAAGAATATTTTAAATCTGAACTAATAGAAAATTTCAAACAAGCAATTTTCTCTTGCAATTTTTATGATTTTATTGGTGTAAATAAGTAAAAAATACTAAAATATTTAAAAACGACTTTTTGAAAGTTGTGTTTAAAAATTCTAAATTGTGATGCTTTTTTAAAATTATAGATGAGTAGTATAGCACAATTTCTATAAAGGAATTTTATTTCAATTATATTTCATAATACACCACAGTGATAAACACTTTTGACTACTTAACAATGTTTATACATTTAATTCTAATATTAAAATAGTATTTAACCGTAATAATTAATTTTGCTTGTATTTTATATTGATTATTTTTTTAAATTTATTTTTAGTTCTCTTTAAGATTTTCTTTACTGTTAATTTAATTTATTAGCCCAAAGCGGCGGTAGCCTAGAAAGGCTGTTAGTTTCGAAGCGGCATTTTGCGCTGTTTTACTATAAATGTCCGTGTCTCCTTGCATATTGTTGTTACCAAATATTATCGCCCTGTATTATACGTAATGAAATTAAATAATGAAGAATCTGTATGAATACATGTATGTTTCTCGCACTGTAACAAAAACGACGGCATCCAGAGCCATCAAATTTTTAATAATGTAAACCTCCACTCGAATATGGGCATCTGGACGGCCGAATTTCGAATTTGTTTTAATCTATTTCTTATTTTGTAAAATTTTAACGAATTTTTGATTAACAAACTCAAGGAGTTCAGAGAGAGCACTGTACGGAAAATAACAGTTTAGTCTTCAGTGCGGAAATTCTAAAGATATGCTGTTTTCAAATGTATGTGGTTTACGGGCGAAGAACATGATATTCAATAAATATATTTAACACACAAAACTTTAAAAAAGGTTCTTTTTGGGCGTAATATAAAATCTGAGTGCTTCTAGATTTTATTTTATCTTTTTTTTCCCTTCATTAAGCTCAGAATATTTTATGCTCCGAATTTTATGAATTATTAAAATAACTAATCCACTTTAATGTTAATAATTTAATGATCATATAATCAAATAAATATGATCGTTTTGTACTGTTATTATAATTTGTAAAATTACTGCCTGAAAATATTCATTAATTTAAAAAAAAAATATCAGATCTTGTTTAATTTTACCTTTTTTATTTCAAAGCATCGCGTACTGTCAATCTTATTTAATTTTATTTAATTTTTACGCAAAATTAAGTTCATAAATTTTGTGCTTATAGTTTTTACCGTTTTTGTACAAGGTGTTTGTACAAGAATTACGCGTTAAAAAAATGGACGAAATGCAGTAAAAAATGCTTTAATGAGATATATTAAATCCTATTTGGAAAAAACTGTGCTTTTTATAATCTCATCACTATACAACGTATCACATTTAATAATTAAAAAGAGTTATGTGATACAAACGCCATAGGTTTCAGTGTTAAAGTTAACCAGATCGTCCCTACTCTTTCTTGCCGACATGTCAGTGACGCGCGCCCCGCCCACTGGATTAGTCTATCTCTTATAGGGTCCATGCCGGAGGGCACGTGACGGTAGGTGGCAATGACAAATGAAAGGAGGTTTGGTAGTGAGAAAAAGGTGTCACAAGTGTAGAGAATCATACCGACGCAGCCTATGACCAGGGGAGGCGATGGCAGAGTGGAAATCTGACGTGTTAATTTTAACTGAAATGTGAAAGATTAAGAATAATGTTTTAAAACTGTAGCACTGGACAAAACGAAACGAGGAACATAAAATGTAATAGTACTATGTTTACTGTAACCAATTTTCTTGCCTGAACACAATTACATCAATTTTATACACAATTACAGCTCGCTCTGCCACTTGAAATTTTGTACAATAAATTCAACTCTGCTAAATTCTGAAGTGAGTAACTGCGTCGCGATACTGAATTTTGAAACAATAAAGCATTCTTGAAGAAATTTAATAGTAGTTTCATTTGTAAACTGGTGTTAACGAGAAAGTCAAAAATACCGACATAACTCATATACAACACATCTCCGAAGGAATATTTCATAATTACTACAGTCTTCCTCGTTTAAATAATTTTTTCAGCTTTTTGTTCATTCCATCATCTCAAATCTATACAGTGTAATTATTTTTCGCATCAATAAACAAGGTAGAAAAAGCTCTTAGTCGTAATGGAGACTTTAGAATTAATCAGCAGTTATAGCAGTTAGTATCTTTCATTCCGCCATCGACAGAACCGTTGTTTTACTTAGTTAGGTATTCATTAGCCAATTAGATCCCCTCAATGGACTCTGGACTCAAAAAAATTAAATCTTAGTGCAATGTCTTCCAGGCACAAAAGACCGCGAAAAATGGCTAAAATGTTGACATTGCCATTTTTTCCTAGTTGAAGAAACCGTTCTGTTTTACGCATACGTTTGTGAAATATTTCTCGGAATCAAGCATTTCGAGTATTCCTACGAATTCGCACACTTTGCACTGAATGGATAATTGTCGGCACTAAATTTTCCAACAAATGTACAGAAGTAGGATGCTGCAATACATACAGTTAATTAAAACGCAGAAAACCTCCCAGGTATGGCATCTTTCATTACAAAACCACCGCTATACCTCTAAGAAGAAACGCAGTTTCATTAAAAAAGGCGTGTGAAAACAGTTTCGACTTACGTTTTTTCAAAAGTGCCTAAAACGTTTATACCGTATAAGTTCATGAGAAAACTGGTACGCAATAATATTTTCCTATAAATAGTAATTTAATAGTCTCGCCGTCCGAAAATTTGTATCTACATTTCGGAAAACATTATGATGTCAAATGGAGGCATCTCGTACAAAAAAAAAAAAAAAAACCCCTTTCTAAGGTCAAACACGTCTTCCACGAAACTTGGCTTGTAATTCCGAAACTATATCATGAGCAAGAAATTCCTTAAATACTAATTAAAATTGTATTATTTGCGATTAAAATTATCTTCATTTTCATTCTCAATTTCTTCTTTCCACAACTGTAGAACTTACTTTAGGACAAATGTTTCGACGCGAATTTACAGCTTTCGCACACTGTTAAGTCACGCCCCATGTCGTAAGAACTCTAGCATATCAGAAAGATTATGTTTGTGATTAAGCCAAAGCCTCGAAGACTGTCTGCTCAAGGGGAGAGATGCTTTCGTCGAGGACTTTGTAAGGGAAACTGGCTCGTATACACAATAAATATCAGTTTCAGGTTTCACTTTATGAAGGATATATCGCGCAGTTGGTTCGACGTTTTCCGGCTCCATAAAAATTAGGTCCGAAGGCCACTTGACAGTCATGTGTTCCTGAGCGTGGATCTCCGAAGAGCAGCAGTGAGGGGTAGAAGGGGGGCCGTAGATTATTACAGACCAGTTAAGACATAAATTTCGTCTATCAAATTAAATAATAAGTGTGCAAAGTACATAAATATTTAGAGCAGTATATACAGATAATAATGAATACACTTATAGAGCGGGACGTCATCGCATTCGCAGGTAGAGATCGATGCATAAAACTTGAGTTAAGGGCACCTGATACCGAAATGTTCAGGATATGGCAACTAAACTCTTAAAATGTTTGTAACAGCATAGGCTATGATCAAAATGTGCCTAGAGGACATTAGGGAACGTAAAATGCAGTGAAAGCAAAATAAATTTGAGGTACCCATGAATCAACTTCTGGGAGCGATAAGATCATTGAATTTACAATACTAAACGATAGTGCGATTGCTGGTGGAAGAGTTCTAACGAAATCGGCGTTGCTTAAAGGTGTACGAGCTCTGGATGTTTTAAACTAATTTGGTACTAATTTAAGGAGGGAATGCTTCGTAAGTAAATGTTGTTGATTGGTAACTTATAACTTTAAAATTTCTTTAAAATGTTCAAACGACATCATAATTAGGATCAATAAACAGTCCGAAAGTATTCCAATATAGCAACTAGGAATTGTACTAGAATATAGCAACTAGTATATTAATTATAAAAATGTGCAATCATAGAAATGAAAGCAATACAATTGTAAAGCTATGCATTAAGAGAAAATTTTAATTATTAATTACGAAAGAAATGAAATATTTATATTAAAATATCAAAATTGTGAATATTGACGCAAATAGCGGCACAAAATTTGACTTATTGTTATCTATAATATTGACAATTTTATATAAAGGAATCCTACTGATGTAGAGTCGCTACGATTACATCGAGTTATTGCGTCACTATCTAGTTTTTGATAGAGTGGCAACATTAAGCTCCCGTGAAATAGAAGAGAACACTGGCTGGTTTGTTGTTTGTGGAATTCGATATGAAATAAGATCTCGAAGGGAAATCTAACTCCAAACGAAGAAAAAAAAAAGTTGGCACCCGAAGTTTCAAACTTTATGACAATATAAATGCAATAAAATCTTCTAGAGATAAGCGATTTGTGCTTGCTTTCAACATTCTCTTTATAGTTTCTAAAAGAAATATTTAGGATTTACTCGAACTACTCTTGATTCGCTCAGGACTATACATATTGCACACAAAATAAAATTAAAGGATATGCAAAAATATTTTAGAAAGCTTTAAAGCGAAAGCTAAGCGTAGAATTGTTCTATTCGTAAAAGAGGAAAACTGTTTGACTGCTTCGCTTTCAGGAATAGAAAGAATATAATATTTATCGGCGGATAAAAAGGTTTAATGTATTCAGAACCATGACAAATCACTGAATCTTAAACTTTTTGTTTGAGAAAAATGCATTGCAATGTATACGATCTGTTTAGTTTCGAGAATAATTGAGTATTAGCTTCTACGCAACAATCCATTTATATGCATTCAAGCGAATAACAACGCTGTGTTTTAGTACAGTACAAAATATCATTAAAAACCAGAGATAATGTATAAGCGTAAATAACAAAAAGTGCAGAAACTCCGGGATGGTAAATAAATATGTAATTAATTCAAAAATATATATTGATAATATTTTTACTTGATTGACTACATTTGCGATTAATTTAGAATATTTAGAACTTAAGCACGAAGAACTAAAGCCAGCAGATGATAAAATCATTTTATCGAACGAAATTTATCGGTTTACAAAAAATTTAAGACAAATCAATTTCAGCAAACAATCGGAAATCTATCATAGAATTATTTATTACAAAGTTCAGAGCGTTTTCTGAATTTCTTATCGATGTCGTATTTCGCATTTATTTATTTAAAAGGAAATACTCATGTTGTTACAGACAGTCAAATATAATATTCTTCCAGAGTCAAGTTTTGTGTTCTTTGAATCAGTCGGGTTTTATGTTCTTTTCATCAGTCAAGTTTCGTTTACTTTTAACTTGATATCGAAGCAATCACTTAGCGTCTGCAACAAGCATAAATCCGCAAATGTTTTTCGGTAGCTTTATATATCCATTGAAGTCGTTCATTATTTTCACGATATTTTTGTCATGGGAAACTTATTTCACAGTGTTTATATACGACGGTCATCCGGAAATTTAGTTTCCCATATCCGCCAAACGATGGCGCTGAGAAGGACCGAAACGCGAAGCCGGTAGTTTGCATGTGTGACTATCGTATGCAACAGCTGTAATTTCCTGATCGCTTACATTAACGTCATTGTAATGCTTACATTAACGCACTTAAGGTAGTGTGTCGATCGAAATCAAATTTCTGTTGCACTTTGTATAGGGATCAGACGTGATCAGCAAGCTAATGTTTCGTCGTTGGTGTGTCGGTTTTAAGAAGGTAAGCAAAATATCCATGATGAACAGCGCTGCCGTTGGTCATCCGTCTTCAATCACGGCCTTATGGAACATGTGTGTCAATGCATTCTGCAGAATCCTCACTTTACAGTTGCACAATTCAATAGCCATTTCCCTCGGATATCACGAATTGTGGTGCATGAAATCGTCCCAAACACTTCTATTTAACATAAAATTGTCAGCCAGTTGTGTGCCCAAGAACCTGACACCGCAACAACAAATGAAACGCATGACAGCAGCATTGACCTTTCTCTATCGATACTACGATGACGGTACCAAGTACCGCAAAAGAATCGTTAAAGGTGATGAGATGTGGAATGCTCCCTTCACCCCAGGAAATTAGAAACTGTCAATCAATTGGCATCACAGGGGATCCCCGTGCCAGGACGAACTTCAAGCAGACACTATATGCACGGAAATTGATGTGTAAGGTATTCTGGGACAAGAAAGGCATTCTGCTCATTAACTTCTTGGCGAGTGGTGCTACGGTCAAAATTCAGAACAAATGGTTTGAGGTGATCAGTGCTGGTGTTGTGTTTTACCCCGACAACATCTGACGCATACGGCGTATTCCATAGGTGTCTGATCCTCCATTCTATAGCTCCCATCTTGCTTTCAAGTATTTCCACTTGTTCTTGCATCTGAAGTCTTTCCTGTCCGGGCATCACTTTACCACAAGAGAAATGTTGCAGGCAACTATGACAGACTGCCTTCCTTCCCAGGCGGCAGTCTTCTATGAGACTGGACTGGATATACTTAACCGACGATATAGCAATTGGTACAGTTCCGATGCTTGTTATGCTGAGAAGCAGCTTAAATATAGCTGTATTTTTGCAGTAGGTCTTTAAAAGTCATAGTGCTTTGTTTTTTTATGGTGTGCGGGAAATTGATTTTTCAGATGACCCTAGTATTGTTTAAATAATCATGATGTAAATAAGTATCTAACCCATTGAAATCATCATCTAAATATAAATCTCCAAAATCCAATCAAATTCATCCGCTAAATTTAAATCAGCATCTAAGTCAGCTAAATAATCATAACTACGCAAAAGACATCATCATTTCAAACCATCATATATATATCATCATCATCATCATTGAAAACATCGCCAAATTAAGCTAAATCATCTTCGTTCAAATCAACTAAAAAATCAGTATAATCTAAATCTTCATCATCAAGAACATCATTCTCATTTAATCAGTATCTCCATCATCTAAACCATGTAAATGATCATCTAAATTTTTATCTAAATCACCAGAATATAGATTATAAAATTATCACCAGATAAATCAAAATTATCATCTAAATCATTTAAATTATCCCCATCATCCAAAACATATCATCAGTTTAAACCATCGGACATATCATCGTCACTAACCTCATCGTCGAGATAGATAAATTATAATCCTCCAGTTCACCTAAATAGAAGGCAATGTAACCCAAATCATCTTCTTCTTCATCGTCATTTAACCATCGTCTTCACTGCCGAAACCCTCTAAATTATTCTATAAATCACTATCATATCAGCTATAAAATCGTCATCAGTCAAATCTATATCATCATCAAAATCATCTAAATATTCATCACCACACAAAACACATCATCATTTTAAACCATCGTATCACTATCACCATCGTCAGAATAAAATAAACCACCATCACACAAATCACATCATCATTCCATACTAATCAAACGAAACTATATATCATCTACACCATCATCATTGAAGTCATCAAATAAAAAAAATCACCTAAATGCAAAGTGCTATCACCTAAAGATTTATTACCATCATACTCAATTAATCATATTCTTCATCACTATAACATATAATCACGATAACTTAAATAAAATATCATCAGCAGTTTGTGTAAATCCTCCTCCTTAAAATACCAGCTAAATTATTTAAATCATCATCATTTAAATGAAGATTTTTTTTTTTTTTGGTGTTTCGCTAGTATAATATCAAAACGAGCCAGTTTCATTTAGATACATACATGTACGGGTAAAAGTGTTGGAACTTCATTAAAGATTGTACAACTATAGCTCCCAACTACTAACCGAATAGAGCACGCACAGAAGGCCAGAAGAAGAATAAACCTGCTGATAGTTCTTTCAAGAGAGATTTAGAAGTTAGTTTTTAAGTGAGGAGGACAAAAAGGGAGAACGGTTAATAGAAGAAATGAAGAAAACTAGAAAAAGGGTCATTAGAAGGTAGTAATAATATTGTAGTGGGTAAATAAATTATTAGCCCACCGGATGAGACCAGAACTCGAAAATTTGTGCTGTTGGGAAAGGAGGGAAATCTAATAAAACAGGTTTTACATGAAGCTTGTATAGAATACTAGCAGCTTCGCTGCCAGCCTTCATCTGGCTTTTAAATGTACTGGAAAAATGGCTGAAAGAAACACCAAACGTTAAATTTGAAAACAGCATAGAATTTTACTCTGCAGAAAAACTTCATAAAAAAAGTTATTACGTATAGCAAAATTACAATGAAATAAGCAATATGCCTTAATACAAATATTAATTATCCTAATAAATAAATTAACCAACTTCCCTTTACAAAATCTTAAGAATTCAAATGGTATAAAGGATGTTAAGAACTTTGTTTCCTAAAAAAATCACTCAAAACTTTTCAGTAGTTAAAAGAGCAATAAATAAAACAAAAGAATACAAAAAACAAAAAAAATTCTGGAAAGCAAAGTATAATTAACGATATTTTATCTTATATTTTCAAGAGAAAAAAATTAATAAGCTATATCCCTTAATGCAAATAATTATTATCCTAATAAAAAATTAACCAACTTTCCGTTGAAGGAAAATAAAATATGCAAAATTTTCACAGTATCTTACAAACAGTGAAATAAGCAAAAAATAACATGAAAACAACTCAGAAAACATAAAATTCCGCTCAGAATTTTACTCTACAGAACAACTTTTGTAATTCTTAAAATATAAAAAGAAATATATGTAGAATAACACATCAAGTATACAATAACACATAATGTGCCATTATAACAAAATTTTGAATTTTCCAAATTTGGAATAAAATGCTAAAACAGAATATATCATGACAAATACAGACTAATACTTTAAATATGGGAAATAAAATATAGCTTAATACATAAAGTATTAAATAGTACATAATATATCATATAATAAAATTATAATTTTGAATAAAGTGCTAAAATATAGGATAATACATGATGTATCATATAATAAAATTAATAAAATAGAAGTATAACATGTAGAAGAGAATAAAATTGTATTTTAGAGTTCATGATCACAAATAGTTTTCAGTATTCATTAGGCAGAGTTCATAAGTCATTAAAGTGTTCATGATTACAGAGATCATAAAAAGTTCCTCGTTTAAGTTCATATATTTTACATGACTCATATAATATTCATAGCTCATTTTTGTCATGACACAGCAAATCAATATCATGACTCACCCTTTCAGTTCTAGTTTAATCTCACGACTCAATTTTTATATTTCATTCTGCTTATTATGTATTTTGTAAGGCCTTTTTTGTTACAATCAGTACAAATAAGTATTTGTGACAAAGACCGATAATTATCTTAAAATTCTACAAGGTTGAAAATTAAATATTTTATTATATTTCGTCTGTTGTAATTTTGCTATACGTAATAATAATAATAATAATATTAAAAAAAAACAATAAAAATGTTTTATATATATATGTGAAGAATTTCAATCATTTATGCTTTGTTTTTTTTTAACAGCGCACAAACGAGCAGGATTAAATAGTGTACTCAACAGCCAAGTAAGAACATGAGTTTAAGAAATTATTTATTTATTTATTATTATTATTATTATTATTATTATTTTTCAATTAAAGAATTGTGAATTGTGATACAGCTTTATTATCGCATTTTGAGCGCGTCTCATAGTTAGAACCGCATGATTTGGATATCGTCTGCTGGAAAGAATTGTATTTCCTTGTGATGTGTCAGCTTTTGTCCAGAATAAATGATTGGTGAAGAATCATAAATGTAGTCGTAGCTTAAATTATCAGACGATAACTTTAAAAAACAGGATCCATTTATTATTATTCAGGCAAAATAGCAGTTACAAAAATCAGATATACGGAGTAAATAAAAAAGAATTACTAATAACTTTTTGTATGAAGTTTACTGCATCGTGACATTTAAGAAAAAGCCCCGATATTCCTTTTGCGAGTTTTTTTATAGCCTCTGGAAAGGCGGAACTTCCAAGAAATGACGTCAGCCAATCCAGTTCGCTTTAAATATCTCGAGAATATTCTATAACTATACGTGTAGAAAAGGCGGGAAAAATAACTTTACTATGGGGCTGTGGATTTAATTCCGCGTACTTTCAAATAAGAGAACGTCGCCATTAAAAATGAAAAGACCATACAGTTAGAATTTTAAGTGTATTCTTGTTTATGGAATTTTATTATTACATATATATAAATGACAATGAAATATGCCAATCTCTTAAAAACAGTGACATAAGAAATACGATGAAAAATTGTTGCCAAACCCATATTTCTAAAAGAATGAAACTATTTAAAATGATGCGATTTCATCAAAAATCTATCAACAACGATAAGCCAGGAAAATTGTTGCCAAAATCATATTTTTAAAGATGTGAGATGTGCGAAGTGTACTCGGAAGCTTCATATAAAAATTTTTTTAAAAGTACAAAATATTATCAGTTTTCCAAAATTCTTTTTGTAAAAGCAGTCGCAAGGATGAAAGTTTAACGTGTCCAAAAATGAAAGAAAAATATACTGTAGATTTTTAAAAATAAACGTTTTTAGAAAATATCCCGTTGAAAAGGTGTTATGCTCCCTTTGTTAAATAAATTCGTATTTAATCGATTTATTGAAACAAGAAATTTATTTTAAGTTCGTAAAATATCTAAGTGCTTACGTTTCATGACGATTTGAAAATGGAGTGTGTAGAATAAAATCTCCTTTTCCTATAGCCCACTATGTCTCAAAATGACGCGATTTCGTCACAAAACATAAAATTAAAAAAAAAAATTCGAATTCGAATTTCGAAAAAATCGCTTCGAGGTGCACTGGCTCTTGTCTAGATACACCTATGTAGCAAATTTTGTAGCCGTGTGTCTATTAGCTTACGCGCAGCGCGAACGAAAGAAACACACGCAGCACACAGACAGACTCTTTCTTTTATTATATGTAGAGATATCATATGGCAAATTTGGAATAATTCTTAAAATAGAAAAAGAAATATATGTAGAATAACACATCAAGTATACAATAACACATAATGTGCCATTATAACAAAATTTTGAATTTTCCAAATTTGGAATAAAATGCTAAAACAGAATATATCATGACAAATACAGACTAATACTTTAAATATGGGAAATAAAATATAGCTTAATACATAAAGTATTAAATACTACATAATATATCATATAATAAAATTATAACTTTGAATAAAGTGCTAAAATATAGGATAATACATGATGTATCATATAATAAAATTAATAAAATAGAAGTATAACATGTAGAAGAGAATAAAATTGTATTTTAGAGTTCATGATCACAAATAGTTTTCAGTATTCATTAGGCAGAGTTCATAAGTCATTAAAGTGTTCATGATTACAGAGATCATAAAAAGTTCCTCGTTTAAGTTCATATATTTTACATGACTCATATAATATTCATAGCTCATTTTTGTCATGACACAGCAAATCAATATCATGACTCACCCTTTCAGTTGTAGTTTAATCTCACGACTCAATTTTTATATTTCATTCTGCTTATTATGTATTTTGTAAGGCCTTTTTTGTTACAATCAGTACAAATAAGTATTTGTGACAAAGACCGATAATTATCTTAAAATTCTACAAGGTTGAAAATTAAATATTTTATTATATTTCGTCTGTTGTAATTTTGCTATACGTAATAATAATAATAATAATATTAAAAAAAAAACAATAAAAATGTTTTATATATATATGTGAAGAATTTCAATCATTTATGCTTTGTTTTTTTTTAACAGCGCACAAACGAGCAGGATTAAATAGTGTACTCAACAGCCAAGTAAGAACATGAGTTTAAGAAATTATTTATTTATTTATTTATTATTATTATTATTATTATTATTATTTTTCAATTAAAGAATTGTGAATTGTGATACAGCTTTATTATCGCATTTTGAGCGCGTCTCATAGTTAGAACCGCATGATTTGGATATCGTCTGCTGGAAAGAATTGTATTTCCTTGTGATGTGTCAGCTTTTGTCCAGAATAAATGATTGGTGAAGAATCATAAATGTAGTCGTAGCTTAAATTATCAGACGATAAGTTTAAAAAACAGGATCCATTTATTATTATTCAGGCAAAATAGCAGTTACAAAAATCAGATATACGGAGTAAATAAAAAAGAATTACTAATAACTTTTTGTATGAAGTTTACTGCATCGTGACATTTAAGAAAAAGCCCCGATATTCCTTTTGCGAGTTTTTTTATAGCCTCTGGAAAGGCGGGACTTCCAAGAAATGACGTCAGCCAATCCAGTTCGCTTTAAATATCTCGAGAATATTCTATAACTATACGTGTAGAAAAGGCGGGAAAAATAACTTTACTATGGGGCTGTGGATTTAATTCCGCGTACTTTCAAATAAGAGAACGTCGCCATTAAAAATGAAAAGACCATACAGTTAGAATTTTAAGTGTATTCTTGTTTATGGAATTTTATTATTACATATATATAAATGACAATGAAATATGCCAATCTCTTAAAAACAGTGACATAAGAAATACGATGAAAAATTGTTGCCAAACCCATATTTCTAAAAGAATGAAACTATTTAAAATGATGCGATTTCATCAAAAATCTATCAACAACGATAAGCCAGGAAAATTGTTGCCAAAATCATATTTTTAAAGATGTGAGATGTGCGAAGTGTACTCGGAAGCTTCATATAAAAATTTTTTTAAAAGTACAAAATATTATCAGTTTTCCAAAATTCTTTTTGTAAAAGCAGTCGCAAGGATGAAAGTTTAACGTGTCCAAAAATGAAAGAAAAATATACTGTAGATTTTTAAAAATAAACGTTTTTAGAAAATATCCCGTTGAAAAGGTGTTATGCTCCCTTTGTTAAATAAATTCGTATTTAATCGATTTATTGAAACAAGAAATTTATTTTAAGTTCGTAAAATATCTAAGTGCTTACGTTTCATGACGATTTGAAAATGGAGTGTGTAGAATAAAATCTCCTTTTCCTATAGCCCACTATGTCTCAAAATGACGCGATTTCGTCACAAAACATAAAATTAAAAAAAAAAATTCGAATTCGAATTTCGAAAAAATCGCTTCGAGGTGCACTGGCTCTTGTCTAGATACACCTATGTAGCAAATTTTGTAGCCGTGTGTCTATTAGCTTACGCGCAGCGCGAACGAAAGAAACACACGCAGCACACAGACAGACTCTTTCTTTTATTATATGTAGAGATATCATATGGCAAATTTGGAATAATTCTTAAAATAGAAAAAGAAATATATGTAGAATAACACATCAAGTATACAATAACACATAATGTGCCATTATAACAAAATTTTGAATTTTCCAAATTTGGAATAAAATGCTAAAACAGAATATATCATGACAAATACAGACTAATACTTTAAATATGGGAAATAAAATATAGCTTAATACATAAAGTATTAAATAGTACATAATATATCATATAATAAAATTATAATTTTGAATAAAGTGCTAAAATATAGGATAATACATGATGTATCATATAATAAAATTAATAAAATAGAAGTATAACATGTAGAAGAGAATAAAATTGTATTTTAGAGTTCATGATCACAAATAGTTTTCAGTATTCATTAGGCAGAGTTCATAAGTCATTAAAGTGTTCATGATTACAGAGATCATAAAAAGTTCCTCGTTTAAGTTCATATATTTTACATGACTCATATAATATTCATAGCTCATTTTTGTCATGACACAGCAAATCAATATCATGACTCACCCTTTCAGTTCTAGTTTAATCTCACGACTCAATTTTTATATTTCGTTCTGCTTATTATGTATTTTGTAAGGCCTTTTTTGTTACAATCAGTACAAATAAGTATTTGTGACAAAGACCGATAATTATCTTAAAATTCTACAAGGTTGAAAATTAAATATTTTATTATATTTCGTCTGTTGTAATTTTGCTATACGTAATAATAATAATAATAATATTAAAAAAAAAAAACAATAAAAATGTTTTATATATATATGTGAAGAATTTCAATCATTTATGCTTTGTTTTTTTTTAACAGCGCACAAACGAGCAGGATTAAATAGTGTACTCAACAGCCAAGTAAGAACATGAGTTTAAGAAATTATTTATTTATTTATTATTATTATTATTATTATTATTATTATTCAATTAAAGAATTGTGAATTGTGATACAGCTTTATTATCGCATTTTGAGCGCGTCTCATAGTTAGAACCGCATGATTTGGATATCGTCTGCTGGAAAGAATTGTATTTCCTTGTGATGTGTCAGCTTTTGTCCAGAATAAATGATTGGTGAAGAATCATAAATGTAGTCGTAGCTTAAATTATCAGACGATAACTTTAAAAAACAGGATCCATTTATTATTATTCAGGCAAAATAGCAGTTACAAAAATCAGATATACGGAGTAAATAAAAAAGAATTACTAATAACTTTTTGTATGAAGTTTACTGCATCGTGACATTTAAGAAAAAGCCCCGATATTCCTTTTGCGAGTTTTTTTATAGCCTCTGGAAAGGCGGAACTTCCAAGAAATGACGTCAGCCAATCCAGTTCGCTTTAAATATCTCGAGAATATTCTATAACTATACGTGTAGAAAAGGCGGGAAAAATAACTTTACTATGTAGCTGTGGATTTAATTCCGCGTACTTTCAAATAAGAGAACATCGCCATTAAAAATGAAAAGACCATACAGTTAGAATTTTAAGTGTATTCTTGTTTATGGAATTTTATTATTACATATATATAAATGACAATGAAATATGCCAATCTCTTAAAAACAGTGACATAAGAAATACGATGAAAAATTGTTGCCAAACCCATATTTCTAAAAGAATGAAACTATTTAAAATGATGCGATTTCATCAAAAATCTATCAACAACGATAAGCCAGGAAAATTGTTGCCAAAATCATATTTTTAAAGATGTGAGATGTGCGAAGTGTACTCGGAAGCTTCATATAAAAATTTTTTTAAAAGTACAAAATATTATCAGTTTTCCAAAATTCTTTTTGTAAAAGCAGTCGCAAGGATGAAAGTTTAACGTGTCCAAAAATGAAAGAAAAATATACTGTAGATTTTTAAAAATAAACGTTTTTAGAAAATATCCCGTTGAAAAGGTGTTATGCTCCCTTTGTTAAATAAATTCGTATTTAATCGATTTATTGAAACAAGAAATTTATTTTAAGTTCGTAAAATATCTAAGTGCTTACGTTTCATGACGATTTGAAAATGGAGTGTGTAGAATAAAATCTCCTTTTCCTATAGCCCACTATGTCTCAAAATGACGCGATTTCGTCACAAAACATAAAATTAAAAAAAAAAAATTCGAATTCGAATTTCGAAAAAATCGCTTCGAGGTGCACTGGCTCTTGTCTAGATACACCTATGTAGCAAATTTTGTAGCCGTGTGTCTATTAGCTTACGCGCAGCGCGAACGAAAGAAACACACGCAGCACACAGACAGACTCTTTCTTTTATTATATGTAGAGATATCATATGGCAAATTTGGAATAATTCTTAAAATAGAAAAAGAAATATATGTAGAATAACACATCAAGTATACAATAACACATAATGTGCCATTATAACAAAATTTTGAATTTTCCAAATTTGGAATAAAATGCTAAAACAGAATATATCATGACAAATACAGACTAATACTTTAAATATGGGAAATAAAATATAGCTTAATACATAAAGTATTAAATAGTACATAATATATCATATAATAAAATTATAATTTTGAATAAAGTGCTAAAATATAGGATAATACATGATGTATCATATAATAAAATTAATAAAATAGAAGTATAACATGTAGAAGAGAATAAAATTGTATTTTAGAGTTCATGATCACAAATAGTTTTCAGTATTCATTAGGCAGAGTTCATAAGTCATTAAAGTGTTCATGATTACAGAGATCATAAAAAGTTCCTCGTTTAAGTTCATATATTTTACATGACTCATATAATATTCATAGCTCATTTTTGTCATGACACAGCAAATCAATATCATGACTCACCCTTTCAGTTCTAGTTTAATCTCACGACTCAATTTTTATATTTCATTCTGCTTATTATGTATTTTGTAAGGCCTTTTTTGTTACAATCAGTACAAATAAGTATTTGTGACAAAGACCGATAATTATCTTTAAATTCTACAAGATTGAAAATTAAATATTTTATTATATTTCGTCTGTTGTAGATGGGGTTACTCTGCATAGATTTAATCCAATTGTGTTAAGTTTTGGTGAATTTATTTCATATTAGAATGAAGATGTTGAAGTTTGATGACCGTTCTTTTGAATTATATATCAATATTTCTTGGTCGCGAATATCAAAAGTTTTCTTGAAAGGACATGAGAAATGATAGTGAGCACTGTCTTCTTTCTAGCCGCATATACAGAATTCAGTATCTATAAGTTTCTTTGATGAAAATAAACAGGATATGGCCCATGCCCAGTAATATAACATGTTAAAAAGGATTTTGTACTTTTGGTGTCAGTATTGCAATAGGGGTAGACCTGGTAATTTCGTCGACCTGTAGATGCGTTATTCCATTGTTCTTGGCATATTTGGGTAATCTGTTCTTTTATGGAGAGTCGAAGATAAGATTTGGGAAATTTCGTATATAGAAAATTGCTTTCTTGATTAGGAACAGCTTCTTTGCAAGTTTGTCGAAAGTTTCGTTACCCGCATTTCTACTATGGCCTCTTATCCATGATATATGAATTCTCAAATTATCTGTTTTTTTTAGAGAGGTTATTGATGTCATAAGCAATAGAAGACTGATTTTCTGGGTTAGAGATAGCATAGATGGCAGATTGACTGTCAGTATTAATATTTAATTCTATAATTAAATACTTCAATTGAATTGTTTTTAGTTTTAGTTTTTTTTTTTTTTTTTTTTTTTGCTGTTTTTATTTTTGTGTGTGATACAGCACGAGATGTCTATTGTAAGGAGCAGGGCGTTTTTCGTAATCCTCTGTGATGTATATGGTTTTGTTATAAGTAATATTATGGCGAAGTTGATGTATTGTAGAATAAATTGCTTCTTGAATGGATTCGACATGGAGTGGAATAGTTCCAGCTAAGATATTAAGAGCAGTACTGGAGGTAGTTCGAAAGCCTCTGGTAATATTATGCGTAAATTGTCGTTGTGTTGAGGTAAGAATTTTTTCTTTTCTTGTGGTCATAGGGAATGTCCAGATGGCAGTGCCGTAGGTAATCATTTTTATTGTTACTGTAATTTGGTTGATATGGCGATTTAAACCCCAGTTTGTGCCATGCACATGTCGAAGATATTGATTTATAAAATGTGTACGAATTTTAAGTTCTTTGAGATATTCGATAAAATTCTGTTTCTGATGTATTATAATTTCCTAGGTATTTGATTGATTTAGTATGCTTAATTTTTTTCACCATTTATTTTAACAGAAATTTGCTTAGTAAGATTTTGTCCAGGTTTATGATTTGTCATGATTCTAGATTTGCAGGATGAAATTTCATTAATTATTTTTTTGCATTCTTGCTGGAATATGGCTATTATTTCTTGACAATTTCTTCGAAGGATTAAATGGGACCTTCCACTGATAACAAATGCGACATCATCGGCGAAATCAGTAATTTTAGCAAAAGGAAGCCAGGCAATTTTTATAATTTTATTAAATGTAATATTCCATAATTCTGCGCTCATACATGCGCCTTGTGAACATCCACGAACTTGTTTTTTCTGATTAAAGCATTATTATATAAAATGAGACTATGGCGATTATCAAGGAAATTATTGATAATTTGATAGATATTATAAGGACATTCAATAGTTCTAAGTGCTTCTTTAATTGAGGGCTGCCATAATGAATCAAAGGCTGATTTAAGATCTAAGCTGATTATTGCGGAGTGTAGGTTATTGATTTTATTAACACTGATTTGGTTTAGGACTGCACTGGTCGCATGAATGGTAGATTCTTGCTGCCTAAATCCATACTGATTTTCCTTGATGAATTTTTGATGGTGAAATTGGTATTCAAGTCTTCCTATAATACAACGTTCAAGAATTTCTCCAAGAGCTTGAAGAAGGTTAATTGGCCGATAGGAATTAGGATTATCAGGAGCTTTTTTCTTTTTGAGGAAGAGTGTGATTTGTCCTGTTTTTAAGCAGTCTTGAGAAATACAAATTTGAAGACATTTATTGCAGATTAGAATTAGCTTACGATTAGTTTTATGTATAATTTGAATGCAGATTCTATCTGGTCCAGGAGCATTTTTGTTATTGAGTTTTTTAATAATTCGATTGAGTTCCATGGATGCAAATGGGATATCATTTTCGTGGAAGTAGATTAAAACGAATTAATCTTTGTTCAGTTGAATCATCATATATGCTTTCGTTTGGTAGAATAACATTTAGGATGTTCTCTAAAGTGATCTTCGTACCATTTTTATCATTATTTCCCGTATTAGTGACTGTAAGTTGCGTTGGGTGGAAGATTTTGTTGGTTTCAATTTTGTACAATGAGCCATACGTATCCTGGTTGTTTGAACAATAGTTGCACCATGCTTAAAGTTTTGCAGATATTATTTGCATTTTATATGAGGCTTTTCGTTTTTTGTAATTTTGAAGTAGGATGAGTCTTTCTTCATCAGTTTGCGATGATTTGAGTTTTCTTCGTAATGCTCGTGTTTTGTGTGTTTCTTTGCAGAGTTCTTTCGTCACCAGTTAATTTTTATAATAGGAATTGATGATCTTTTGAAGAAGGTACGTTGGCAGGTATCTTGAAACTTTCTGATAAGTTCCTTGGTAATATTATTAAGTTCTGTTTTGGTTGTACACAGAATAATAGAATTTAGAAAGTCATTTGAAATTGGATTGAACATTTGTTGAAATTTGTTTTCTTTGTTATTATTGATTTTAAATCATGTAAGTGCAGTAAAGGACGTATATTCAGTTATATCAAAAGAGATATATTTGTTATCAGATTCGGTATGTTCCTCTAGTATTGATCTGTTGTTAATTTTATTATCAAGATGTGTTGTAGAAATAAGAAGATCAGTCCAATCTTTATTGTAGGTATTATCAAAGGTAGGTCGGTCAGTAAAATGATTATGTAGAATGAGATTGTTTGCATTTAAAGATTCTTCAAGTATTTCTCCTCTGTGATCGGTTTGTAAGTATCCCCATTAAGTACTATGCGAGTTAAAGTCTCCACTAATAACATGCGGACTATTATTATTGTTACAAGATTTCATTTAGTATGGATAAGGTTTGATTTGGATTTTCTGACGAAGATATATAGATACTAGTAATAAGAAGCTGAGATGCATTAGTATTGATTGAAATTGTGATTATATCTCGAGCATTAATAATTATTGTAGAGTTCCATTTATTGTTTGGAATGAATATGGCTGTACGAGGAGATAAAACAGCAGTTGAAGCATGACGTTGAATAATTGCCCAGTTATTTGGAATTCTTCCTACTTTGCCAGTGATCCAATAAGGTTCTTGTGTTATAATAAAATCTACCAGATAATCTACTTGATACTGACATAGTTGGTCGGTGGCGGTCTTTGCTCTTTGAAAATTTATTTTGAGAAAGCGGATGCCATTACTATTCTTTTTATTGCTGGAAATGATCTATAGATAGTCTGCAGGATCTTGCATTATTGTTGATAATATGTATTGGATTTTACTCGTCTAACTTCTGTTTGATAAAGCTGGATGTTTACAGTCAAATTTTGTTTCATACTTTTCATTGTTAATCCAACAGTTTATGCAGTACGGAGTTTGGGAAGAACAGCAAGAAACATGATATTTTCCGCCGCAGAATGAGCATTTTGGTTTGTTTGTCTTATGAGAGAAATCCTGACAGATTTGACATCTGCGTACACCGATAAACTCGGTTATTTTATTGGTGCGCCATCCAATATATATTTGGTTTTTACTCAAAATTTTGGAAAGTTTGACCGTGACATTTTATGATCCATTTATGAGTATTATTTTTGATCATTCAGTTTAAATCAAGGTCTTAGCTCGGAAAATTTGATTATGTTTCTTGGGCTATAATTTGAATCAGTTCATCAGAGTTGAAATTTTTTGGAATATTATGAATTGTGCATTTTGGTATTCTGGCTTCAGGAAATTTTATGTTAACTATATCTTTTGCAACTGTTTTGGCAATGAGGTTATAGCTGATTTTTTTCTATATCTTCTGGGTTATGACAGTGTATTGCAAGGCCTCCTTGAAGAAGGGTGTTTATTTTTTTACGTTGATATTTAATGTTTGCAGTGGTATTATTTGCAGTGGTATATGATTTATTTGTTCTATTTCTCTTTTTCGGGTCTTGCTTCGTTTGGTCATTAAATCAATCATTCTACAGTCGTTATCCAGTTCTGGCTCTTTTCGCAGTTCATCCGGTTTCCTTTTCGGGTTTGACAGTTCTTTTCCGGTTCCAGCTTGTTTTTCAGATTTGGATTCTTTTCCGTTTTTTGCTTCTTTTCCAGGTATTGCGTCTTTTCTGACTCGTCTATATTTTCCAGTTCTGGCATCTTTTCCGACTCTTGCTTGTTTTCCTGTATTTGCATTTTTTCCAGTTTCTTCTTCTTTTTCAGTTCTTGTTTGTTTTTTATTTTTTGCATTTTTTCCAGTTTCTTCTTCTTTTTCAGTTCTTCTTTATTTTTTAATTTTTGCATTTTTTCCAGTTTCTTCTGCCTTTTCAGTTCTTCTTTGTTTACTTGTTTTTCCATCTCTTCCAGTTGTTTCTCCATTTTTAGTTCTTCTTTCTTTTCTAGTTTTTGTATCTCTTCCCGTTTTTTCTTCTTTTTCAGTTCTTTCTTTTCTAGTTCTTTAATCCATTCCAGTGTTTGCTTCTTTTTCAGTTCTTGCTTCTTTTCTAGTTTCTGTTGCTTTTCCAGTTTTTGTTTGTTTTTCAGTTCTTCCTTCTTTTCCAGTTTTTGCTTCTTTTTCTGCTCTTGTTTCATTTTCAGTTCTTGCTTCTTTTCCAGTTTTTGCTTCTTTTCCTGCTCTTGCTTCTTTTTCAGTTCTTGCTTCTTTTCCAATTCTTGTATCTTTTCCGGTTCTTGCTTCTTTTCTAGTTTTTGTATCTTTTCCAGCTTTTTCTTCTTTTTCAGTTCTTCCTTCTTTTCTAGGTTTTGTGTCAATTCCAGTTTTTTCCTGTTTTTCAGTTCTTGCTTTTTTTCCAGTTTCTCCTTCTTTTCCTGTTCTTCCTTTTTATTCAGTTCTTGTTTCTTTTCCAGTTCTTGCATCTTTTCCGTTTCTCGCTTCTTTTCTAGTTCTTTCTCGTTTTCCAGATTTTGCTCCTTTTCATGATCACAAGGAGGGTTTTCCAATCTACAAAATAATCAGTATATCTTTATTTCAGTAGTAAAATAGTGAAAGTAATGCAACGACGATCACGTTTAACATGTACAACACTTCCATATTTAGATACTATGTAACACTTTTGGCTCTTTCGTTGGGAAAAATCTCCCCGTAGATTTATTGCCTGACAGAATGCTTTTCTACAAAGGGCGAATTTGTTGTTTTCGTTATAAGGACCTAAAGCCAAGCAGAGAAGTTAAAGAATTTGGCGTGATTTGTATGCAATAAGCGACCACCATGAATCTCACGTACAAGCGTAATAATTTGCAAAGTTTCAGTGCCTTATTTTTCCTTACTTAATTTTTACATAAGTTGTAATAATAATAATAGTAATAATAAACAGGTGGCTTAAAAACAGAGGGAAACAATGGCGAAAATTGCAAAATAGGAGGAAAAAATGAAACTGAAATGAAAAATTAAACAACTACAAACAAAGGATGGAAAAAGCATTTTAGAAGATATACACGTAAGGTTCTTTCTGAATCAGCAAAACCTGTATTTAAACGAGTATAAGTTTGAGAGCTTTGGATTCATTTATCTTTTGAATCAATTACTATTTCTTACGCATGCCAGACATTTTAAATTTCTTCAATTTTTGTATAATTTACTTACGTATTTTGTATTTTAACATTTTCTTATTATTATCCCAGTAGAGGTAACCTTACACATCATTAAATTATCTCCGAGTTTCCTCATTTAAGTCATCTTTCTCTCAGATCAATCTCTTCGCATCGCTGGCTGCACAGGTTTCAAACTTTCCCTCGTTATTCCAAATTCGGAAAATATTGCTCGTCTTTTTCGTCGTCCAGCAGAGCAGCACTAGGATTTTTGCCACCATTTATTTTCAATTGAAAATTTTATTCTCATTCTTCAGTTTCATTCTTAAAGTTTTATTATTTATACAGGAAGAAAGAAAGAAATCAAACACAGTAAAACAAATTAGGAAAAGAAATATCAGTTTTCTCCTATATTTATTGTTCCGTGTAATTTCTTTTGCCTGTTCCATTAAATTTATTGAAGGAAAATTTGCTACTTCTTTCAAAATGTATTTCCTAAATCCTTATGCGAATTAAACCTTTCTGAATGTTTCGGCTACACTTTAATGGCTTTTGCAATTTAATGTTTGAATATTGACAGCTGCCTATACTGGAATATTTTCTCCATTGACCTCGAAAAAAGAAGAATTAAAGTTCCAGGAGATTTTACAATGAAGGACACATATTTCTTATTTGAAGGGCAAGAGGGAAAAAAAGATATTTTCGGATGGGAATATGTAGCATTTTAAAAACCGTGTTTGTAAATTTCATCATATAGTAGCAACACTTGAGTCATAAGTAATTATGCACATATATGAGACAGACGACGATGACGAAAAATGAAATGGCAAAACATGGCCGAAAACACTTTCCTGGCCGGTACAAACAACACAAAACACAAGAGAGAACGGACACCAGTTATGATTAGCACAAGAGAAATTAAAAAATAGGAACAAAATTAGACACTTATGGATCTCAAAGAAGGTGTTCGAAATTACGACCTGCACCCTGATGCAGGTATCACATCTCTCGCACATCGAACATAAGATGTACTGGAAAATACCGTGCATCCCCAGGACTTTCCCAGCAGCTGCCACGATATGTGCCACAAGTTCCTGTGTGACTTCTAACAGGGGTTTCGTGCACTAATGTATTGACGTACCCCGAGAGGAAGTGTAATGCAACTGAGGTCTCGTGATCTTGCTAAACAATGCAATGGACTACCCCTGCCAAACCCATGTTTAGGATACTTTCCGAAGGAACTTTCAAATACTTTCTTTGATGACGATCCCCTGTTTTTATTCTTATTTCTTAGTTTCCGATGAGCTAAGAATAATAAACAAATACCTTTACACTGTTCGTACCCTATTTTTTTTTTTTTTTTTTTTTTTTTGTGTTGTCTTTCGTCACTATGGCGCCAGGAAAGCGTTTCCGATCATGAATTGCAATAAACGATTATATATATACGGGAGTTGGTTTGTTCCCCTTGAAAAGTAAACTAATTTCCGATCAATGACAATGATTACATGTTTTTAATTTAATTTTTCCTTTTACAATTGAAATTTTGTTCTTCATGATGATTTAATTCCAGTCCCCGTTAAAACATTATTAACAATTTACTTTCAATTTACCTCAAAACATCTTTCAAAATATAACTTGCCAGTATGGATTCACTATTTTAAAATAATTCTACTTTAATTAAACTTAGGAGATAATATAATCAATTAATTAATATTGTTTAGGAAATAAATTATATATATATATATATATGTATATATATATAATCGTATATATATATGTTACCGTGAAAGATCGAAATTGGAGAATGTCGACTTTCACTGGAGAATGTCAACATTCACCAAATACGTCGGTGAAAGATCGAATATTGCATTACATTCTTGTACATTCGGACCCTCACCGGTGTGTGTCGACAATTCACAGATATGCTATGGTGTAGGTCGAAAAGAGAGGAGTATATGTACACGCTCTCATTGCAAAAGGAAGCGTTCCACAAATAAATGCAGTTGTAAAAGCAAGGGCCTCTTGGGCAATTGAAAGTGTCCTAATAGTTTAAGTTGTTTCAATAAATAAGATTTGAATCACGTAATTTAGTAAGTTTTTAACTTCTATTATTTTCCTTTCTCATTTTGAATGTACAGTGTGTTTCAAGTTCTTATATTCTTAAGTTCTTATTTTAAGTCTCAAGTGCGTTTTTTCGCGATTGAATTACGGAGAAGAAAATATAATATTCTTATGTGTTCAACTTTTACCATTAGTAGATGGTGAATGTCGACATTTACCGGCATTTGGAAAAGTCTTAAATAAGAGTATTTGGAAAATATTTCGGACATACAACAAGGGACTATGTGAATGTTGACATTCACCGGTGAAACCCGACATTCTCCAGATTTCGGTGTTTCACTGTAACATATATACGATAAACGTATATATATATATATAGTATAATTCACACACACGCATATACATATATATATATGTATCTGCGTGTGTGTGAATTAATGTTAGGAATTCTGATCGCACATATTGATCTATAATACAGAGCAAATTTGGCAGATGAATAAGATAAAATATTCAGACTTATTTCAATTCACATTTGCGGCCCCAATTCATTTGAAATTCTAAACTTACCTATTTCTAGAATATTTATATTTCTCATATTGTTGGAATAGGAAGAAAGTAGCACGACGCCCTGTCAGCGGTGAGAGAGATAGGAAATATATTGTGGTTTAGTAAGAGAAATATTTGATTCAGGAAATTTTATATTCCCACTTAGCTAAGTCATCATCTTTAACTGAAATCATGTGATGGGGATATATATATATATATATATATACATAAAAATATATTTTAATTAATTAATTTTTATTTTTTAATTTGTTATTAATTCAAAATTATTTAATTTTATATATTAAAAAATAATTGCAATGAAAATTTAGAGACTCGAAATTTTTATTATGTTTGATGAGTACATTCTCTAAACTCGAGCTAAATAATATCATAAATCTCTGTAAATCTAGAAATATATAGTCTAACAGAAACAGGTGAAGAGAACAATTTATATTAGTTTTGTTCCGAATAGACTATGGGATGGATTTCAGTGTTTACTTAATTTGTTTTACATACATATATATATGCATATTATTTATAAACATAAAGTCCTTTTTGTCTTTGTTACTCTAATTATATTAACTATTTCACACTTACTTCTCATTCACGAATTTTACAAACTGGCCGTTTAAACACGTGTATTTGGTATATTAACTTTCTGTTTAGGTATTTCATTAGTTAATGCAATAAAGTTTCCTCATAACCAAAAGGTATTACAATAAATTTGAATTCTTCACAATGTGATTTTCCAACTTAAACATTTATAAACTATTTTTGTAATGAAGGAATGAAAAAACATTACGCATTATAAATCTGAAAACGTATTATTTTCCAGACCAGCGTTTTTGTCAAAAAATTATTATATGTATAATTAAACTGGACCTGAAACATTATGTTTTGTTTTATTATTTTTTCCCAAATGACTTACGTCTCCGACACGTATTGCAATCTTAAACATTGGGGATCCAATTCTTCTAGTAATTGTTCGCTGTAGTTTATTTCTGCTTCTCCTTCTTCTTCTTCAAATATACGTCGATAATTATTTGCGCTGAAATATTTTTATTTTATTAAATATATATGTTCATATGTTTGAAGTCATTAATTTAATAAATGATTATTTATACGTTTTGTCAAAAGTAGTAAGTTACAGTTTGCGAGCATTTTTACACATTGTCAAAGATTTTTAAAGGCGCTATATTTCACGAAGAAAATATCTTTACTTATTCAAAATCTTCAAAAAACAATAAATATGGAAATGAATATTCGTCTTATTAGCCTAAATTCCATTATGAGGATATACAGGTATAATAGGAAATGAAGCTGCTGGCACCAGCAACTCAGGATGCCATATTAAAAGGTCTGATTGACTTCTATCATCTCTGATCAAACCTTGCAATCAGGAAAAAAATTTCTAAACACGTTTTAATAAAATAACAAACAGGATGGGACGAGGCAGATACAAGAAGATTGCTTCACGGTTACTTCCCGCAAGTATCCCTACAAAGAATAATTTCTTTTCCTCCAATTAGATTGGCAACAAATCATGGAAAGTTTCCATTTTATTTCCAGAGATTCTTAAGAAGGCACGTAAAATGCGAGGGCGAAAAACCTGCAAATCTAGCAAAACCTAAGCTTTATAAATGGCACTCTCCATTACTTTCCATTCTTAGAAAAAATAACCAGGATTTGCATCAAAAATTCCAGAGAAACCTCTTTCTACAATATGAAGTGTGTGTCTGCACCTCAACAATTTATGAAATATATTATTAAAAATGAAGGAACTGCGATTATAAGTATCTAATCATATTACAAGAGTGAATAAGCAAGTATTTAAGAACAAGTAAAATTTTTAATCTTTGGCTTCCGTTGACCAGGCTGATCAAATTTCCAGTCGAGCGCAATTAATCAATGTTGGGGCTCTCAACCTGATGGCTGCGTATGCTGAGACGATGACTGATCAATCGTTTGCACAATTTCCGCACAAGATTAAAAATTGCCTTCCCAAAGACTTCTTCACTTAACGGGCCATGCGTTCAAAACATAGATTTACACGTTAATTCAAATGTATACAAAATTAGGGAAAACAAAAGAAGTATTAAACGCACAATATCTCTTCGGATCTTCCTACGTTCCTGATTATTACATCTGCTGAAAACAATTTAATACGTTTAAATGCAATTACATTTCACTGAAGTAATCTATTAATTGTTTAACACTTTTCTGCTGTTGACTTCAATAAATTTATAATGCTTGGTATTTCATTTGTTTCCAGCAACACCTAGTCTCCTTTGCAAAGAAAATTAATATGAACTTTTGTAATTAAGAAATGATTTAGATGAAACATTAAATTGGACTGAAGATAATGTCTCGGTTTTTTCCGTTAAGAGAAGTTGGTGCTTTCCTAATTCGAAAAAAATATCTCTATATATATACATAGCATACATGTAATTAATTTAGACACTAAAAAAAGGATTCTTCACATGGTATCTTCAAATGGGTAGATACCATAGCTGAAAAACAAGTGTCGGACAAAAGCGGAGCTGTAAAGAGCAATTTGTTGTACTGATCTTTCCGTTTAAGTAATTATGTTATTCGATACATGTAATTTTGTTGAAATTCGTGTTACAAATTGCTTTATTCTCTGATGTAGAAGGAATTATCCCAAATTTTATTCAGAAGATTTAAATAACGGTTTCGATCACAATACGCAGCAGTTACTAGTAAAATATCTGGAGTATTCATTTTTTGACGTCATTTAAAACGCTTAATTACAGGGCCGTAGTACAATTCGCAACCCCCCCCCAAACCCAGGAGTATTGCGATATACAATAGTGACGTGATCGAAGATTCCTTGGAAATAATCGTTGTCATCAAATGACATGCATATTCTATTTAAGTAATCATAGTCATCGGCTTTTAATATTCGTTGCAAATAATCATTGTCATCGAATAATCATTGTAAAGAATCATTCTCATCGGATAATCATTGAAAATAATCTTTGTTATTACATAAAGAGGCATAGTAGCTGATGTATAAAGAACTGTACTCAAATTCTAATCAAAAGAATCAAATATGTATTGCAATTTATCATATGATCATTATTTACAGCAATGATTCTTAAATGATTTCGACCTACGGCTCCTAATGACGCCGCCGAAAACTTGCGCAACAGGGACAAAAAGAATATTTAAAAATACAATAAAAGCTTGAAAGCTAGGGAAAATGCCTGAATTTAATTCCCTTTTATTTAAAAGAAGCTTAATGTTTTTAAAGGAAATTGAATAGTGTTACGAATTTGCTATTTAAAAAGCTAATATTAGTTCAATTATAAATTAAATGGTTTTATTTCTCGCGCAGTGCAGCGCGTGACGAATATTAAAAGAAAGCTAAGCCGGAAAAATTAAAAATACAAGAGCGCGTGCGTTAAATAAATAAATATCTCTTTTTGATTTCGAGAAAGTACTGGAAAATTCTAGCGCGTGATTTTAAAATCTTATAAAAGGAGGAAAACATCTCAGTTCGTGGTAGTTGCTTGCTTAGTTTGTTGTTGTTTAGAAAACTGCTCTTGTTGATTGTAGCGAATTCGCGGATTAGCGTTCTTTAGCTGTTTTGAATTACGTTCTATTGGATATTTGAGTAGTTAAAAGATAACTACTGTGAGATATTGTAATACTGCATGATAATTTGAGAAAATTTAAGCATTTTTGTTGTGATAATAATAAATTTTTGTTCATTTTTCATCGGACTTGTGCATTCATTTCATAACGAACCCGTACGCACGCAACAATTTTTGGTGTCAGAAGTGGGATTTGAATGCCAATAACAAGAGCGATGGAAGAACAATTCAGGCAAATGATGACTGCATTTGCTGCTTTCCAAGAAAAGATGGAAGGAGCCGTCAACTCCGTTAAGGAAGATATAAAAGCTGTACAAGAGAAAATGGATGCTGGTCAAATATCCGTTAAGGAAGAAATGAAATTGGGCCAGGAATGCGTTAAGGAAGAGATGAAATCCCTTAAAGACGAGATGAAAGCAGGTCAGGACGAAATGAAAAGAGAAATTACCTGCGTAATAGAAAATAAATTTGAGGCTATGGAAGGCAGAATAGACGCGGTTGAAACTAAAGTTGGACAAATAGAAGAAAGAGTTTCTTCGGTAAAAGAACAAGTAGAAGAAAGAATTTCTTCGGTAAAAGAACATATAGAAGAGAGAGTTTCTGCCGTCGAACAACAAATTGATGATAGGGTTTCTGCTGCCGTCGCCAAAGAAGTTGACAGCCTAAAGAAGTGCATAGCGACGGTAGGAAACAATTCTGAAGGTTTTAAATTTTTATCGATGCCTGCTCGTTCCGTTCTGAAACTATCTACATATCATGGGAAGACCTCCTGGCAGGTGTATAGGACACAATTTTCTATCGTTGCGGATGCGAATGGGTGGGATTCCTAAGCTAAGGCCTGTCATCTCGCCGCTTCTCTGAGAGCAGACGCAGCGGATATCCTGCAGACGCTTTCCGAAAATCAAAGGCTAGATTTCGAAGCTCTATCCGGCGCTTTGGAGCTGCGCTTCGGCGAGAAATGTTTAAAAGACTACAGCAGGCTCCAATTAAAATCTCGTCAACAGAAGCCTACCGAAACACTTCAGGAGCTCGCCGCGGATGTTGAAAGGCTGTCCCATCTCGCCTTTTCGGAATGCCCGACAGAAACAAGGGAAATCCTGTCCTTACAATACTTTACCGACGGCATCCGAGATACTGAAATACAGAAAGCTCTTCGAATGGCAGATGTAAAGGACATAAAAAGCGCTCTGTTGTACGCCATGAAAATCGAGGCAGCCCAGCAAGCAACTAGTAGAGATCGCTACCCAGTTAGAGCTGTGCGAGTCCATGAGCCAGTGTATCAACTGATGGCTCGTTTAGATGATTTAGCCAGACAAGTCGAAGATTTGATACGGAGTAGGAGCGAGAAGAAAGTGGCTCTAAGGTGTTGGAGATGTGGTAGTGAAGGTCACCTAAGACGGAATTGCAGAACACCCCAGGGTACGGAATATAAAGCAGATGATTTTACCAGACAAGTCAGTGGCTTGAGACGGAACAGAAGTGAAAAGAAACTAATTCTAAATTGCTGGAACTGCGGAGTTGAAGGCCACGTACGAAAGAATTGCAGAATACCCCAGGATACGAAAATTGAGACAATTTCTGAGCAACGACGCAGGAAACAAATTAATGACCATATCAAGCAACGGAGGTTTCCAGATAATGAAAAATCCTGTTTTAAAGCGCTTAAGATCTCTATAGTGAGTGGCAACAATAACGGACTGTCCATCAATGGGAATATCGATGGAGTTCCTTGCAGTATGATCATTGACACAGGAGCTAATGTTACCATCATTAGGAAAGATTTAGCTGAACAGTTTAAAGATAAACTTATTTGGACGCCATCCTGTGTTACCCTTCAGACTGCGTCTGGTGATGAGATCGACATAACTGGGAAGTTAAACATAAGCATCACGTTTGGAAGTGCCGCCTACCATCACACGGCATATGTGGCGGATATTACAGATCCATGCATACTCGGATTGGACTTTTTAAGGAAATACAATTTTTCCTTAGACTTGAAAAACAACAAACTGCTTTCAGGATCTAAAGACATGACTATCCATCCTAAGAAGGGATCCTCACCTGGAAATGCCGACGCTTTGTCCGAAAGAACCAGCTCGAGAAACAGCCGAAATCATGTTAGGGTCGAAAAGAAACACCAGACTACCAGCTCTTCTCCAGCCTAGATGCTCTTCGGTCGAGACCTTCGTCTGCCTTATGACCGCCTGTTTGATCGTCGTACGGATGCGCCTTCATCGCCTGAGGAACACATCCAAGATGTCCAGGCCCGTTTTGAAGTCATGCCCCGTTTCGCACGAAAGCGAGTGAACTTGGCGACGGAGAAACTGAAGACCAGATACAACACGAGAGCTACTGGACATAGATCCAACGAAGGAGACAAGGTGAGGTTGTGGAACCCGATTCAACGAAAAGGACTCAGTCCTAAACTACAGTCACCTTCGGATGGTCCATGTACAGTGCGGAACAGACTGAATGACGTCTCCGTAAGTCTTCGAACTCTAAACCTAAAGTCGGTCATTACGACAGGTTAGCTCATTACTATGGCCATAGTACATAATGTAAATAATTGTAAATAGTATAAGACCATGGTCCATTTTGTTTTTAAATGTGTATTTGATTTGATTTGTATTTAGTATTTGATTTGCATTTAGTGTTTGATTTGTATTTGATAGCATTTGATTTGTTTTACTTATTGCATTTATTGTTCATGTTGTTTAATATTGTAATGTAATGCTTATTAATGCATTTATGCCACAGTTGTAAGTTTAGCTTCCTGTCCAGGGATTGTACTGCCCGGGACGTGCAGTCCTTGGGAAGGGGGCAGTGTTACGAATTTGCTATTTAAAAAGCTAATGTTAGTTCAATTATAAATTAAATGGTTTTATTTCTCGCGCAGTGCAGCGCGTGACGAATATTAAAAGAAAGCTAAGCCGGAAAAATTAAAAATACAAGAGCGCGTGCGTTAAATAAATAAATATCTCTTTTTGATTTCGAGAAAGTACTGGAAAATTCTAGCGCGTGATTTTAAAATCTTATAAAAGGAGGAAAACATCTTAGTTCGTGGTAGTTGCTTGCTTAGTTTGTTGTTGTTTAGAAAACTGCTCTTGTTGATTGTAGCGAATTCGCGGATTAGCGTTCTTTAGCTGCTTTGAATTACGTTCTATTGGATATTTGAGTAGTTAAAAGATAACTACTGTGAGATATTGTAATACTGCATGATAATTTGAGAAAATTTAAGCATTTTTGTTCTGATAATAATAAATTTTTGTTCATTTTTCATCGGACTTGTGCATTCATTTCATAACGAACCCGTACGCAAGCAACAATATTGTAAACAGGAATCAACAATATAAATCTATGTGGATTTTTTTTTCTTCGTAACATCATATCCTTCGAAACGGGTGGGGGAATTTGAGTTTGGAAGGAGGTACCCTCGGATTTCAAAAATCCATGGTAAAACTTTTCGACTATTGTTATCTTCCTACGACTATCACTCGAGATATTATATAAAATTTCTTAAAAAGCTAATTTTTCGCATTCATTTTTTCAACTGGCGGAAGTCTAGCGCGCTGGAGATCAAAATGCTTTATTTGGAAAATGTTGGCCCTTCTCACTTTCAAATCGTAGAGTTTGTTTAAGAGAAATTTTTAAGTTAAAAACAATATGAAATAAATAGTATTGCCGAACGTGAAAATTATTGTTATTATTATTTACGGTTATATTCTGAAGTTGAAGAAAGCACGTGATTCCATATAACGTCATTGTATGTCGAAAATCTTTAGTTAAAGTCCGTATATTAAATGAATAGCTGCTTTTGGCAACTTTTATGTTTCACCTTTAGATACGTGACACGATATGCTATCGCTATGTTAATTCTTTTATTGAGATTTTGAAAATTTGTTATATTAAAATAAATTTAAATCATAACCTCAAAATGTATTACCTGGAGTGTCAAAGGTCTTTGTTTCCTGACTTCGCAAGAAAAATTTATTTACGAACCGTTAGTTGCTTGGAAAAAATGAATACATTTCCTTCATAATGAAATTTTTCTATGCATTTTATGCTATTCTAATTTTATTTATAAAAATTTAATTTCTTTTATTGTATAGTTGCTTTCTCAGTAGCAATTTAAACTTCCGTATGTATTTAACGTATTTTAGATGCAATGTTACTTTATTACAGTTAGATAATTTTTGTTTCAATTTACTAAAATGTCTGAACTCAAGAAGACAGCACAAATGTTACAGCGAGCTACAGAAAAATGAAGTAAAAAACACTAGGAGACTCAGCAGGCAAGTACAAGAAAACTTGCATGGTTCAAAAATGAATGAAGATACAACTAGAAACTCAGCAGGCAAGCATAGTGACAAGAAAGGTTACGCATTCAAGAAACTGAAGACGAAACGAATAGGAGTTCCAGCAGACAAGCAGCAACTCAAGAAACTTCGCTTGCTCAAACTGTATCAGAAACTAGTAGAAGACACAAAAGACCTTCAGAAAACAAAGAAACACTGCGTGCTCCGGAAAGGGAAGCAGAAGCGAAACGCAGGCCCATTAGGCAAGTGAAACGTCAACAGAATATGCGCGATGAAGAGAAGAAGTTGCAAGTAAACGAAGGATACAACACTCTCCGCGTCATCGTCAGATTCGACAGGAAATACCAGAAGAGCTCAAGAAGCTGCATAAACAACTCACGACGCTGCAGATTACGAACAATTTCGGTTCGAAGAGGCAGATCTTATACGAGAAAACAAGCTTCGCATGAATGCATCACGACATACACGTAGTACTCTTCACAATGCAGGAAGTTTACTTTGAGCAACACACTGTATACATAGAGCTCTTAGACATATATTGTAAAGATTTTGCTTTGGCAACAGCCCCCTAGTAAAATGTATGAGATTTATATTGACATCTCACAGTACCTGAACGAAATTTTTCTGTTTACTTCTTCATTTACTATTTTCTTAAATTTTTATCAGTAATCCTATCTATATATTATAGATATCAAAATCAGAAAAATTTAATTAATTATCTTTAAATGTATATAAGTGATGAATACTTCGCCCATGTTCATACCGAAACAACACGATGTAATTGTAGATAGCTAGAAAGTAAAATGTATTCAGCAGGCGTACAGCAAGCGACATCTATAAATGGGGATAACCCAAGAATGTTATATAATGTTATATACTGGCAGAGTTTTAAAATAAGAACATATACATCAGTGTTTTAAAAATACGAATTTTGCATCAAACTGCAAAACAAATATCTTAAAATCTGCCTTTCATGCATAAGAGTTCAGCATTCGGAAAATTGTATTTTCGTAAACGCTTTAGCAAAAATAACAAACATTATTGCCTTGAGAAATGGATAATCTTGGTATGAATACGAATTACGCCAAGACTACCCGTCAATGGTTGTTTTGAACACGCCCTTAATGTATATATATAAAACCCTTAAAAAACGTAGAGTGAATCTACTATCCGAGTGTGTCTTTATATCTTGAGTATTTAAGAAATAAGAAATGCATTTATCTATCTGGATAAAGCTTACGCTATTGCACGAATAACAACGTTTATCTAACACTTGATATAACCAACTTCATATATATCTTGAAATAAAACATAAATTTCCTAATCAGATATTACCAGTTGCAGAAAAAATACAAAAATAATGGAATTTCTAATAACACTACAAGTAACATACCGACGAATAAATTGCGCTGCAAAACTGATGCAATCTAGAATATGTAAACCAAAAAATTTATGTACCGCTATAGAAATGCAATAGAATGAGAAATGAAACTATGATGATATTTATAATGAAAAATTTACCATAAACTATTAATATATGACATTAGTAAATATATACCTTTATACTATTCATTTAAATATTCTTTTAATTTAAATATTAAAAACTTTCATAGTATTCATTACTTACAAACGCTTTCTCATCCATCGAAGCATAGCACAAGCCATTCTCAATTCAGTGCTGGTGCACGTCAATAAAATAACGATTAATCCAAATTTTTACAAAAAAACCAATCGCTTTGACTCTTTTCTCAAAAAACGTATATCTACAAATGCAGTATTAATATATCACATCAATATAATTCGGGATCATAAAATCTCCAAACAACGCATTAAACGCAAAAAATCGCATTAAGGCAGAATGAAGAATTTTCACTCTTACAATGACTTTTACAACAGTATAAAATAGAATCGAATTTCTAAACTAAGTGTTCATTGTTACACTATATTTCATTCTTGGGGAATCTTTCATGGTTGTTCAGTAATTCTAACTGTTAACTGGTTTAAATAGAATTATGATTTCATATATATGCACAGACTTATATATGTATATACTAATACGTATCTGTAGTAACATATATCATCTTATTATATGTAGGCGCATAATTCTAAATTAATTATACTAGTCAAGATAATTTATATATTGATAGCAGCAGACTTTTAAAATTATTTATTACTATCTGCTTGCTAAAGATTATATAATTAAGTACAGTGGTACCTCGACATACAAGTTTAATTCGTTTCGTAACCTTGCTCGTATGTCAAATTGCTCGTATCTCAAAACAATTTTCCCCATTGAAATTAATCGAAATGTCATTAATCCGTTCCAGCTTCCAAAACACTACCTCAGTTGTTTTCTTAAGTGTTTTTGAATAAGAAAAATGTATTTTATTATTCGAAAACAAGAAGAAACATTTATTTATAAATAACAAGTACATATTCTATAAAAACATAATTAAAAGGAAAAGTGAAGTGCCTACGGAAGCGTTTAATTTTTGTCACTGGTCTTCGTTCTTTTTGTCATGCTCTGCTCACTTTCACCCGCAGATCGTTTAAAAAATTGTCCAAGGAGGTTTGTTTCTTCTTCCCTGTCAAGGTATTGAGGAAATGAGTTAGGCAAGTTTCGTTGAACAATTCGGATGCACGACTAGTTGCAACTTTTTCGCGGTGATTTTTATCCACGAACTCTACAACTTTCTCCCCTATTCCGAAGATCTCTTTTATATCTCTTGTAGGGATAACCTCATCCATCTCTGGCTCCTCTTCAAAACTAATTTTTTTTTGAACCACCGTATGCTGCTGCAAATGCAGATCGTGTATCTCCTCGGTTGTCAGCTCCTGAGACCGTTCCTCGACGAGTTCGTTCACATCTCTCTCATCCACTTCCAGACTCATGGATTTTCCCAGAGAAACAAGCTCCTCTACCACTGACACTTTGGGTTCCAATCCTTCGAAGGCCCTTTCAGCTACAGCCTTAGGCCACAGCTTCTTCCATGCAGGGGTTAAGATCCTCGCTGTAACACCCAGCCAAGCCTGATCAATAATTCTTAGGCATATCACGATGTTAAAGTGGTCTTTTCAGAACTCTCGAAAGGTAAGGTTTGTTTTCTCCGTCACCTCAAAGCAGCACCGAAAAATGTGCTTGGTGTACAACTTCTTAAATTTAGAAATCAGCTGCCGATCCATGGGCTGTAGGATAGGAGTGGTGTTGGGTGGTAGGTAGGGAACTTTTATAAACTTGAACTCTTCGAGTAAGTCATCTTCGAGATTTGGTGGATGAGTAGGGGCATTGTCGAGGAAGAGAAGGGCTTGCATGGGTAGGTTGTTTTTCGATAGATATTTTTTAACCGAAGGGCAGAACACCCGGTTTATCCACACCAGAAAGAAGTTACTGGCGTCCCACGTCTTCTAATTTGCCCTCCACATAACTGGCAGTTTTTCTTTTAAAATATTATATGACTTAAAGCCTCTGGGATTTTCCGAATTGTATACTAGCAGAAGCTTGATTTTACAGTCGCCACTCGCATTGGCGCAAATTGCTAGATTTAATCTATGCTTCATGGGTTTGTGACCTGGCATCGTCTTCTCCTCGGCCGTTATTCAAGTTCTATTCGGCATCCTTTTCCAGAAAAGCCCTATCTCGTCACAGTTGAAGACTTGCTGGGGGGATGTATCCTTTGGCTACTATCAGTTCGGAAAACATTTTGATGTAAACCTCAGCTGCCTTCACATCCGAACTTGCTGCCTCACCATGCCTGAAGACGGAGTGAATACCGGTCCTTTTCCTAAAGTCGTCAAACCAGCCCCCGACTGGCTTTAAACGAGTCTTCCGATTCTCATTTGTAGAAGTGTGTGGGATCTTCTTTAGCAATTAACCGTAAATCGCTCGTGTTATATAAACAACATAAATTCATACTTAATAATTACAAATGAACACCATATTTGTGAAACAACTAGAGGAAAAGTTCATTCTGTGTTATGCGGTAGGTAACTGTGTGTATAAGTCACTTAAATGAACATATCAATCAATATTTTACAATAACATACTAAGTATTGGCTGTTGTGACAAAGAAAAATTGTTCCAAACAGTTGTTCTTCCGAAACAAACCGACGTGCGATAGCATCCTTACTGTTAATAATACTGTGAAGCACTTAATTGTATGCTTTGCTAATGAATATGTACTAGGCAATTAATTGTGGTTATTATGAAAGAGGTGAAATTTCAAATACAGTTGTTTCAGTTACAATTATTACAGATATTATTTAATTTTGTAATAATGCTAATTAAAAATATGAATTAAAAAAATGCAAAAATTAGTGTATAAGCATACTAAGTAGTTCAGAGTAAGACTTGTACTTAATTTATAGTAGGCACTCATTGACACATATGATGACTCGTACACTGATATAAGTTTGGTATGCTTTTATACTGTTTACATGTCTTCTATATTCAGATTTGAATCATCATCTGCCAACAAATTCAGTTAATCAGGCATTGTTGATTTTATTAGTTTCTTGCAGATGTGTGAAATTTGGAAACATTTTTAGATTTAGTGTAGTTTTTGTTTGCTTTTCAGGTTTTCATATAATATTAACTAGAAACATTACCTCTTCATTTTAAAGGTCAAAGAGATAAAATAAAAAAAATAACTACTTAATATCATATCTAAAATGTTCTTTTATTACACAACTATTATTTAAGCCATCTAAATGGGCGCAATATTTTTATAATACTTTTTTAATTTTCCAGTATATGTTATTGAAGCCATTCAAATCCCACTTGGCCATTTTCAAGCTTACTAGTTGTTCAATGTTATGTCTGACTGTAAATACACAGGCAAAGTACGTATAATTATTATGTAATTTAACCTATCTTTCCTTCAAATATTTCTTTAAAATTACAGGAGACAGGCATACATTTGAGCTTTGATTAACAGACTTAGTGTAGTCGCCATGGCGGATAAGAAAACAGATGAATAATAGACCACCCGTAATCACCAACATATAATGCAAGGATTTGAGAATAAAGATTGCTTATTAGCATAATAGTGCACTTTATATTAGATATAAAAATTATAGAACTGAAAGATTTGTCACGTATCATATTTGCTTATCATTATATATATTGAAAATAAACAGTCTGCTTCTGCAACAGAATAAATATCGAGTATCTTGAAATGTTTTGTATACATGGAGCTTTAAAGTTCAGTACATTATACAAAGAGCAGTATATATAATGATTATCAGGTCTGCACAGAAATTTTTAATGGAAAATTCTTGTGTATAGATTTAGTTGATATTTCGTATCTTGTGTACAGATTTAGTTGATATTTTGCAAGACACGGCAATATTTCATACTTTTATTCTAATTACTGTGACAAAACAATCGTAGTATATTACATTATGTAGCTTATATTAATAATTTTCATACGTATATATGTAATATTTTGGCAGGCACAGGAATGACCAAAGCTTGACAATATAACTACATCATAGACCGGGCATTGTTATGGCTTGGTAGAAGGTTGCAAAATGACGACAAAGAAGGATTTAGCTTTTTAGATCCCACATCTTTATTCAATTCTCCCAGCAGATCATTTTGCCTTTAGATGAAATTCTCAAAATTATATATTCAGTATTGATTTAAACCAAGTAAGATTAAATTTAGACTTTACGTCATATCTGCTTTAACAAAGGAAAGAACAAAATGGGAGGAGCAGCTGCAAGGTCTTGTAGCAGCGGTAGAAGAAAGCAGTCTGACGAAAAATGGCACGTATTCAGTAGGTGTACTAGCAGTTATATAACATGTCAGAATCTTCTCGAAAGTACTGGTCTAGGTAAGATCCCGAAACTGCAGTAAGTTAATCATAGGTTGCATGCTCGCGCAGAGCAAAGCCACTGTATTTTCTATATTTTACATGTATGTAATACATATTCTTTGTGTCTTGGTGAATACATTCTTCCTCACTGGTAGGTAACAGAAACTGACGAACAAAAGATTGATGAATATTTAATAATTTTGATGAGATTATCTAGGAAAGCAAAATAGTTTAAAACGTATTAAATGTGGTTTTCCAGAATGTTTCCTAGCATAGTTTTTAATCTCAGACTAAAAGATACACATTATCTGTAAGTTCATATTCTTTTGTCATAGAGTATGCTTTATTGTAATTAGTCTTAGATTGTAAAGTTAAATTTATGAAAATATGATGAGTTAAAAATGTATTGCAGATATTAAACTAGATTTTAATTATATGCAGTTTTGAAATATTAGAAATCTTGCTTCATGTACTTATTTTTAATGTTTTTATTAAATTCTTAATTAATGTTATTATGCATGCATTAGAAAGTGAAATGAAAGAATACTTAGGGATATAATTTGGAGGATTCTGTTTTTTCTCAGTTAAACTATTCTGCATTCAAAAATTTACTCAAGGATTCTCACGAATACCAGCTCAAACAGTTCCGAAGTATTTCTGCAAAATATACGTAATTACTTAAGAATTGTATCTTTTTGATAATATTTTTTTAGCCTTTACAAGTTACTGCCAAAATTATTTTGTAAATCCGAAATCTTCGAGGGGATTAGTGTGTCTCGCATAGTTACCCTGGTGCCACATTATAACACTGAAATTGATGGATGTATAATTGAATGTTTAATCAAAAATGTCTAATTCCACTTTTATGATATTTCAAGAATTGATACTACTGAAACAAGAAATATTGGTACATTAACATTTTCTTCATATTCATTGTGTATTTGTTATGATGCATGTATTAATGTCATTACAAGTTAGCATTTGGTAATGTTTGTTTCAACAATTTAGGGTTTGATGAAGTGCCACAGAGATTATCGCTTAAAAAATGCGTGCAGTCCAACCACCAACACAAGATATTAAAAGAGCAATGAAAATGAAGATTTAACCATAAAAAAAATCTGAGTAATATTATTACTCATAACACTTAATTGTTTCACATTATTGTAAATTTATGTGAGTATTCCTGTATTCTGTTTATTTTGAAGCTTATGTTATTGTAAATTCATGTATGTGTTTTCATTCTTGCTCTGTCACGCATTTCATACAATAATCGTTTGTTGTGCATATTAATTATATGTGTATATTACATCATTGAATTACTGTATTTGAATTTTAATAAACCTTTTTACCATTCAGTAGTACTTTTCCATAAAACCCTGAACATTCTAAACATCCCATATCGCTAATCCTCGATTCTAAATAATACTTGAGTTTACGTAATTCATGTATTAATAACGAATTTGAAAAATAATACAATAGTGACATATTTTGAGGTAAAACAAATACTGCTCAATTGGACATTTTAAAATGTTTTTCCTTTTAATACAGGAACATTTTTTAAGGATTTAATTATTAGTATTTGAATATTGTATTAATATATGATTAATTAGTATTTGAATATATTGTGTGTAATGAATAAGTAAGACAGTGAATAAATTTTGAACAATAATTTCATATGAGGAAATATGATCTGCCTGGGTTAAAAAATTAATCTTTAAAAGCTATTTATGAAATTATATGGCTGAAATCTGTAGCCCAAAAGCAGTTAAAGCAACCCACCCCCAAAAAAAGAAGACATTTCAAGTAGTTTCCTCCAAAACTTGAAATATTTAAACATTACACGACCCTACATTTCTAGTCAATATAAAATACTCATTTTATCCAGTTCAGCTACTAGCCATTATATGAAATTTTCCTATATTATTAGAATGTTCCTCATGATTTTGAAAAGTGAAGACCACAAATGTTCTGCCCTCATAACTAATGATGATACGAGTATAATCAGCATGAAGTCGACTTCAGCGTAAGGAATATGGAACTATATATTTTGCTCTTTGTTTATTAATTAGCTCACTTTTAAAAAATTCATATCATACAGTAAGTAGTATTCATAATTTTTCTCATTTTCTTAATATTTCATTGAAGTATTTAAATGTTAATTTAATTAGCAAAACCTAATAATGTCAAATGCATATATTATTATACAGAATGGGATTCTGACCATAACACTCGGGCAAAGTGATATACATGTTAATTTTTCAACAAGTTTCTGCGTTATGCTTTTTACTCTCTACGCAAAGTTTGTTTTTATTTATTATTTTTTATTATTTGTAGGACCTTATAGTAATACCAGAAAGTGTGACTTTCTCATATTATCCAACAGAAGACCTATGTTCACATCTTATATTTTGAATTTACAGTTTTCTTTTGTAGATGACAGACACCATATATTCAAAAGAAATTAACATGGTGCTGGATATATGCATGTATTTTTCATATTTACAGCTGTTGCATGTGATGTTATGTAATCGGGTAAAAAATGAAAGAATTAAGTTTATTGGCACCAAAACAAATATATACTTCGATATAAAGGCTGCATAAAAATGAAAATGGCTAAATTAAAATAGTGAATTGAGGTTGTAGAGTTTTCATTTATTTTTATTAACCAGCTATTTTATGAAAATTAGCTTTTCTTTCTTCCTTTCCATTTTCCTGCCAGAATGCTAATTTTGAGTGTTTTTGAATGAGGTAGAAAGCAGTAGTATTGAAAGGAAGAGGGTTTAGGTGGTAGAATCTACTTGAATATCATACTACAATATTAGATCTGAGACAATTTGTGCAGTTACTTTCTGTGTAGCCTTCGGACTAACTAAAATTTACTTAGTTGAATTCATCTCGTTAATTTTGATTTACGCCAGAAATGCTGGCTGATTCTGTATGAACAAGTTGTGCACTCTGTTAATTTGTCTAAGTCTATAAAAGAACACCTATTCCAAATCTCTATTAATTCTATTTTAACACCTATTCCAAAACTCTGTTGTAATTTCCAAAACATAACGAGAAGTCGCTTAAGTTTTCCAGAGTTCTCACACAGTATATATTGTCAAAGTGGGTGAAACTCGTATAAGGTGTAAGAAAGATCAAAAGGAGATTTATTAAATCAAGAAAAGTAATCGATGGAAAGGGCATTTAATCTTAATAATGAAAAATCGAATTTTACACCAAATATTCAAAATTTTGTAAACGTTTTATATTTAATTAGCGAGAGTTAGAAATAAAAATTACCTTTATATTCATAACATAGGTTACATTCTGTTAATTTCCCATAAATAAACATAAAGAATGCATTGACAAAAGTATTGTACTAAGCTATTTTGGTAAAATAAAATCTACTATTTTCATTGTACTTCAAATTTAGGTTGTTTTCATGAGATTCCTTTATTAAACATTAACTTATACTTGATAATCAATCAAGTTCGAAAATCAGTTAAATATGTTTGTTTTATACATTTGTTTTATGATCAAATATTTTAATTTGGCATTTGAACATTTCTTTTTCTGTTTGACATCTCTGCTCTGTTAAGGTTATAACTTAAATTGTTACTGTGTCTCTGAAAGAAAAATCAACAGCATTCTTAAACACCATTTTAAAAATATTTCTGTGTGTAGTATTTCATCAGTAGAATTTTTTTCTGAATAAATACAGAAGTTGTTATGAAAACATTTGAAAGTACAAATCTTGAAAGAGAAACAATATTCGCAATGTTTATTCAATTATGATATATTAACAGCTATCATAACTTTGCATGCATTGTTGTATGCATTATATATATATGCATAAAGAACCAATTTTGGCAGTGAGTAGAGTTGTTACAAAATAATCACAAAGTCTAATAGAACATACTCGTCACATATACTGGGGAGGGAATCAAATTTATGTAAGTATTTGCCAGTCTTAAAGAATTTTTTTTGGGGGGATGACAAACGTACCAATTTCTTATTATTATAAAATCATTTGTTAATATTAAAGAAAAATTTATTTCTTAACTTACTAAGCCAGCTAAATCATAGACCGAAATATGTGTTTCTGCAGATATTCAAAAAGTACGAATACATTCACAGTTACAAAATATGTAAAATATATTTCTTTTAAATGATTGGAATATTCGGAAAAATATCTAAATTCAAAGAAATGGTAAAATACGTTTCACTTGCAGATTCTTTGTTATTTATTTGATTATATCACCATTAATAATAATGTTCACCCCCAGAATAAAAAAGTCTTGGTTTGCTTCCTTTGACAAGTCAATTAATCTATCATCAATGACAATATCTACCTTTTAAATACTTTTAATTTTGCTACTTAAAACTTTTACATTTTAAAATAATATTTCTACGCAGCTTCTAAATAATTTTTAATGCAACAGAAATCTAAATAACATATTTTCCACTGCCAAATTCTAAATAACTTCAAGTACTGATTAAAATTCATTTCAACAATTCATCGCTTTAAATTTCTGTTCCTTGCAGATGATACAGGAAAAACCTTTTCTAGTAATATATTTCTAATCCTACCAGGAATTATTTATAAATAACCCGATGAAAAAATTGATACAGGCATAGATGGAGGAGATGTATAAAATTATTACGAAATAATGTGAAGCAGTGTTTGAATTAAAAATGTAAGATGTTGTACTTATGAAATTCTGCACATTCCTTTGGAACTGTACGAATTTTCGCTCGGAAAAAGACTGAAATTTAGGATATATTAGTTGAAAATTTATTCATTATACTTTTAAGCAATAAAAACAATTCAGAATTTACCATACGTTCCATTCGTACATACGTAAAGAAACACGGACATACTTACATACGTAAAGAATATAGCAAGTGTTTGTAAATAACATTGAAGAAATTTTACAATTATTTAATGCTGTTTATTTAATTCTTTGAAATAAGAAAATAAAAGCGCGAAAATACGTTAACAAACTAAGCGGGAAAATCCAGTTTACGTTACTGAATTATAACATGTAAACAAATTACATCTAAGTAACGAATTATTAAGCACAATATATGTTAACAATTATTAAATGCACTTCATAGACAAATTAAAATGAAACACATATCAGAAAAATAAGCAAGGGCAATCGGTATGAACGTTAAAATAACTAATAAACAACGTTCCACAACATTGCAGTTGTAAACATCACTCGACCACACTCGACAGCCATGGAGATCATGAATAAGCTAGCGGAGGCTTGCTTTTAGTCGCCAATATTTCTATAATATTGTCGCCAATATATTGCCAAAGGTATACCATCAAGCATGCGCAGTAAGAGAAATTCACTTAACACTGTTCAACTCAATGTGCGGTCTGCTATTACGCGTGGCGGACACTTCACTAACTAAGCTAAATTAGTACTTTTGATTTACGCCACATTGAGTTTAATTTTATATGACTTGCCTACATCAAAATGTAAGTGTTAGTGAAACTTATAAATAGTTGTCGCAAACTAACTTCCTAAATGTGAAATTCTTTTATCCGCTTCCGAAACTCAAAATTATTTTAAAGTTTCCAACGCAAGGTTTGAGCTGGAAGTAAACCAGTGTTTTTTGTTATTAAAAAAGCTCAAGGACTTAAATCGGTCACGTTATGCTTCGAAGAGGTTTTTATGTACGCGGCAAAATTTACATCTTTAATTTGCTAAAAGAATGCTTAGCTTTTATTCGTCAACAAATGAGCAGATCCGCCTTCTAACGGATTTCACGAGCAGGCAATCAAAGTAAACGTTCTACTTAGCATCCAGTTCTTTGAAAAAGAAATGGGTCGCGCCAAATGGACATAGAATTCAACGCAGTTTTTGTTATCCAAAATTAAAGCATAGGTTGATCAAAGTTAAATAATATTTAATAGCTCTGATTCATTGTTAAGGTAATGTTTGGTCACATTTAAGGCTCAGACTGGAGTAGAAAGACTTTGAAATATATTATCCCCGCACATTTAATTAATGTAACTTATATATTAAAAAATGAATCATTACGCACCATGTGTAACGGAAATTAAAAAATCATTTTATCTGAAATTTGTTAATTCACTCGCTAACCACTAAGAAGTTAAATTCGCGAAACCTCAGGAATTCTACTGATATCCCCAATTGCTTTGCAGAGAATTTGGAATTTTTTTCCTCAATAACAACTGTTCTTTTGTTTCTTACATTATCCTCCAGTTCAACATATTTTAAAGATTTATATTAAAAGTAGATGCAGATAGAATTTAAAATAAAGCCACATCAACCCGATATGGACATGGTCCAATCAGAACTGCATAGATTCCTGATGCAAAAGCAGCTTTAGCAGCGAAGAATCAAAACAAGGGCGTGAAATTGACGGACCAAAGCAAGTATGAAGGAGACCTAAGAGAAGCTGGAGGGAAATATTAATTTTCCAAATTACTCTGTCTTCATAGCGCAATGTGAGAATCACTGCCCTAATATAAGGGTTTTATGTGACATTTAATTGAAAATCCAGTTTTTGTATGCTATAGAAGCCTTTTATCTTGTCACTCTTCCTAATTGTTATCGTAAGGTTTATCCTAAGTTTATAAAAGTTAATTTTAGTTAAAGATACTTTATTGTCCTTCCTAATTTTAACTTACAATTTCCTTCCAGAATGTGTTTTTAGAATCGCGTTTAATGCAAATGAGTAAGAGAGTTATTTAAGTCGAAATTCCACTCACTTCGTTACAAAGCCCCAGAGTTTGACTTGCAAGCGTTCGCTCTTTGGCTACGTCTCTCTCTAAGCTGTTACTAAGCTCGGCCGTAATGCAGGCCTTTTAGTACTTCGCCAGCTTATTAGGCATTTCGGGGCCAACTAATTAGAATTTTAATAGTTTCGGCTATGTGTTTTTAGTTAAGTTTTATTTCTGATTACTTTGAGTTTCAGCCCAAGTAGAGGCTTTGTTGTACGCTCTGAGAAAGGAGGCGACTGTACACTGATATTTTGAATAATAAAGGGTAATTAACCCTTCTTGAGTTTACGTCTCTTTTCATGAACTAAAGCGATTATTCTCTTAGCTGTTCACGAGGTTCCTACACATTTAGCTGTTTGCTAAAAGAGAGGAACATCACATTATACTTAGAAAATCAAGTTATCTGAATTGAAGATGAGGCGCTAGCGTTCATAAGTGATCTCATTCGCGAAACATCATTCCGTTATATCTCCGAATATCCGGTTTGTTGCGTAGTCAAATCGTCATACATACATATTCAAATTTAAGTAACCGAAACCGAAAATATATCATTGTCTGCAACTTAATTTGGGTTCTTTCTTTTACAAGTCATCCTACTCACGTACTTCCTCCAGAAAAAGTCAGTCTTGCCTGCAGGAACTTTCATACTGTAAAGAGCATTAGTCACCTTTCCGTTCGGGAAAATGCGATAAAGGCGCCCATGATCGCGCTCGTTTCTGAATCAGCCTTTGACGGCCGCTAGTCTTGGAGAAGTTCTTTTTCAGAATGTTTTTAGTAAATGTAAATTAATGAAAGTAATTTAATACTTGGAAATTTAGTAATAAATACTATATATAGTAACATACAAATAACATAAATAGAATTAGTCATTTATATGACTTGGCACTGCAACAGTTGTTAGAATATTTTATGTTCCTAATAATACTTTACTTTTACAAGAGTTGGTGTGATAATGACTGAAGTCTGTGTGAACTTCCGTCATTAATTAAATGTACACATCGATTACAGATCTGTTTCTTAAAAAATTAAGTTTAAAAACAAAACCATAAAACAAAATGCAGATTAATTTTTTAACACACCGACTCAATTATTATTTCAGTATTGTAGAGAATAATATTTTAGTAATACACTGAGTCTTAGTCATGCAGGAAATCTCGCAAATACTTTGTTTCTGAAGAAAAATGCATGATATTCTCGTCCATTGCTGTTCATCCTTCCACGCATGTATTGCCTGGAAATCGCTGTAATCTTGTGATGTATCCTGCCCAATGATATATTTCCCGCAAGGGCGCATAACATAATAATAGCCGGACCGGTGGCAAACGGGATCTAAAATGGAAAAAAATGGGTGACTATGCATCAAGCAGCCATCAGCATTTATCACTGATGATCACTAAATATAATAGCAAACTTGTCATAACACTTTACTAACTTTTAAAGAAATGAATACAGCGTATAACGATTGCACTGTCAATTACGTCGGGAATTTAGACCTTCAAATTAATAAAAAAAATATCAAAATTCTATATGAAATGCATCTGTCATGGAAACAATTTTCGATTTGATGACACTGTGGATTTTCAAAATTATGTTTACTGTTTGTTATCAAAAAATTGTAATTAATTACTTGCCCACTAGTTTTTTAGTACACATCTGCGTTATATGTAGTTTAAAATCAGGAAAAACTTAAACTACAAATTTAGGCATGGTGCATTTTCTTAAAAAAAACCGCTCTGCTTATAATAGACAGAGCGGTGGCTATGTAGTAAATAATTAATTCCTATTTCTAATTCATTGCTTTGATGTGCAGGTGATCGGTGATACATAAATCACATATACTTACGTCGTACAGAAATGAATGGCGCAAATGCTGCCGCAGAGCGGAATACAATTTATTAAGAAAACCTAATAGTACATCAGTTAGAAATAGTATTCCCCTCCCATGTCAATACAATTCAGCCATCTGGCTGGGAGGTACCGAAGGAGCTTTGCTAAACCAATCTGTGAGGTGTTGACGCACCACATATGGAGAAGTGCATGCAATTCGGCAGAAGATTCAACATGTTGGCCATTGATTGCGTCCTTCATTTTCTCAAGCAAGGCGTAATCCGAGGTCCACCTACTTTGCACGCACATTTGTCATCTTTAAATCACCATGCACAATTGCCTGCAATGTTCCTTGCGCAAGCCCTGTCTCTTCCTGCATCTTGCTGAACGTTTTGCGCCTGTTCGCCATGATAAAATCCGACACAGCTGCCACATTTGCTGCTGTATGCGATGCTGCAGGTCGTCCGAAGTTGGCCGTCCTTTTTCATCATTGCTGCCCAAGTTCTCAATGACGACGGCGAAAGGGACGGGCTCTGACTTATACCTTTCGCTTACAGGCAGCTCCATCTATGCATTCTGAGTAGGTCACGCCCCCTTGTGTCTATTTCACTTGTTTTCTCTTCGCATACGGCCTACCAGCGGCCGAGCGGTAAAGTCGCTGAGCACTGGTAGTTCGATCCGAGGTTCGAATCCCGCGAAAGTTCTGGCTGTATGGTTGGTTTCGTGGTTTTCTCCATGTGTAACGTGTATACGAGCCATTTTACCTTAGAAAGTCCTCCACGAAGGCGTCCCTTAGGCATATAGCCCTCGAGACTTTGCCGTAATTAAATAGCTTAACCTAACCTAACAATTCGCATACTGCAACAGTTTCGTTGTGAGAGTCGTTGTGTCAATCATTTCTGCACGATGCATATATAATTCTACATAAATAGATTTTAAGGGCACTAACTCCTCAATTGATAAATCGACATCAAAAGACAAGTTCCGAAAACAAAAATGCATTTGCTTTAAATTTGAACAAACCAATCGTTAACTTCGACGGGCGGAGGCTACTTCAACATTGCATTATGTTCCTCGATTACAACCATTTGCTTTCCTTCCGCCTGCCATGTAGGACGCTTCTCCACCAGCTCAGCAGTTTCATTTACAATTCATCGACTGCTTCTCGAACCATATTGCTATCGGCAAGCTCCTAGGCGGAAGCGACTCAGATATAGTTCGAATGATGTCGCTTATGTTATTCCCCTGACTTCAAGGCTATCTGCACTGTTACTACCGTCTCCTAATTCCTGACGTCTTCACGAAATGCTACTCCACTGCTGCTTATGATATGAACTCTCTTCAAAATACTATGAACTTTCCCCCTCTACTTATTCGTTCTTTTCATATCCTCATTTGATCGAAAACTCGTACAACTAACTGCATTAGATTGGGTCTACTGCCCCGGTACACGCACCTCAACACATATCCAGTCGAAAAATATAGTACTTAATACCAAACCTTGTTACCGAAAATTACAGTAACGCATTTCAGAATTAAAGAAGAGTTAGGTATAGGAAATTGGTATGCAGTTAACGTAAAGAAGAAGGAAAATATTATTGTATAAAACAATTTATCCTTTTTAAAATGGCAGAATTATGCTGAGGGTTTAGCTATGATTAAATTTAAGTATGCATTAATTGCGTGCCTTTGAGATTTTGGAAGTTTCTAGTTTTTTATTTTCCTATTTAAATAAATTTAAAACTTAAAGTAATAAAATTTACGAGGTAATATATTTTTGCATTTATCTACTCCAAACCCTGAACCTTAAATCTGATTCATAATTACCTTAATTATGAACCAAAGTTAGAATTAAGCTCAATTATTAAGTGAACTCCATAACCGTTTACCCATTTAGACATTTTTAGTACACATTGTGAGAGCCGTTACTTTATCGAAGAACCTGTGTCTAAATAGAACGATTATTTCGATTGCTTGCGAAAGAAGTCTTGCGAAAGAGGGATCTGTTCACATGTTGGGAAAAAAATTAAGCATTATTTTTGCAAATGAAAGGTGTAACTCTTGTCATACAGTTGCAAATTTCTCCGAAGTATATCGTGAGTGACCAACCTGTATCTGATTAAATTTCTCGTTAGAATAAATTCATAAAAAAATTATTCAATTCTATTTTCTAAGTTTATAGGTTATGGTCTTAATCAGGCCAAATGGAACGTTTAAAGTTTTTAAATATCGAAAAATATTCATTCGTTTCCAATTGCAACTTTGTGTTCAAAAATGAAGGCAAAGAAATATCGAGTTTCGGACGAGCATAAACAAAATTTCACCGCTAGAAAATTTGCGAAAACTATTCGTAAGATTCAGTAACTCTTATATTTTCAGGTGTTCTATCCTTCTTTGTTCATGTCCCAATTTTGGCTCATTTTAGAAGGTTATACAAATTTAAATTCAATGAGGCAGAGCATAAAAGTAGGAGTTCAGCTCAGCTAGTGGAGTGTTCGCCACTGCCTCATTAAAATATAGTTCCTGCCAAATGCATCTGAAGGTCAACATTAGATAGTGGCTTTGCAACTGGTAAACTACGTAAAAGTTTAACTTAAGTTCAAAAGTCCCATATAGTAATTTTTGAACTAAACTTTATAAATATTTTCAATTAAACGACAAGAGAAACAGCCTCAGCTTTGTCATACTAGTTTTATACATTCTGGCCAGGGTAGCTTGGCTCGAAACTGGAAGGGATACTAGAAGAAGATTTGAATGTTTTGTTCATGGATATTTTACCTGCGGCATGAGAGCTTTGCAAATATCAGGGCGATTTTAAACCTCTGCTGCTGGTGGGTTCGTTTCTATAAGCAAAAAAGACTAAGTATTTAATTTTGAACATGTTCGAATAATACAAGAAACCGCATATTTACCCAAGAAAATAATCAAACGGACAGAAATCAGACTCGGACATTCCCTTGAATATTTCGTCACCTGAATGGTCACGATCTTTACCCATTGAGACATTTTTAGTACATATTGTGAGAGTCGTTCAGTAGTTACAGCATACAGACCCTTTTCTCTTTGATGCATAAAGACTCTTTTCTGTTTGTATCTCTTATGAATATCTTAGGAAACTGAAGCATTTGTTTTATTTCTTTGTGATAATAATAAATCTTATTCAATTTTCATCACACTTGTACATTCACTTCAAACGAACCCGATGTATGCACCCAATATCAGATGTCCTACCTCCAAACACAACGTGTGTTAATGTGTAAATAAGTACTTATGTATTAATAAATTGATATGTTTAATAAAATGTATTAATAAAATACTTATTGTATACTTTTAATCTGTAACTGTGCACTGAATAACTGAACAAGAGTGAAATAAGTCTTAAGTTACTCTTAAGAGTTAGGTACTCGAAGCGAAACGAGTTGCGAGGTATCACTTCTTATATATCTTTCTATCCATTCCTCATCGTATAAAGATTGTGGATGCTGAAGATCGTGAGCATTCAGGTGACGACATATTTACAACGGACAAAGCGAACTCCTCATACCCCCCTCGCAATGCGAGTTGATTGCAAAAATTTCGTTCTCTAGCATACTATCGTGTCATAGCTACAAGGGGAGCATATTTTGTAGTTTTTTTATTAAATTTAAAATATTTTCTTGCTACTTTTTAATACCTTAGAGGCATTTTGTTTGTTTTAAGGTTTGTATTGCACAGCGCATTTAATTTAAAACTCTATTAGTACCCCTTCGGAGCTCCATATGGTAATGTATTATTCCGCAAAACTAAGGAAATTTAGTTTCTAAAAATCTTAAATAGCCTAAACAAATAAAGAAAATTAGGTGGTTAATAGATATTATGTCAAAAGAACCACTTTCTCTCGATTTCCTTTTTATTTTTCAGTAGAGGAGCAACAGCTTAGAGTAAAGATAAAATAAACAAATTCACCGAGTTAACTACAAAATAATCAGTGCAGGATTTTCGTATAAGCTACACAAGCTATGACTTAGGCCCCCAACATTCGTAGGGCCACCCCTCCCAAAATTAAATATAGTATAAATATCGTATAACAGACTTATAAAGGGTCCCATATCTGAAATAGTTTAGGATCTTATCAAGTCTGAATACGGCTCTGAAAATAATTGAGCACATGCTAATTTACTGCTCAAGAAAGTTCTCCTGGAAGACTGTCCTCTTTGGAAAAGACTGTATAATTTTGCCTGAGTGGCACCAGAGTCGGAATATTCCAGAGCAAGCTAAAGCTACGTGTACGCTCCTATTATAGAAGTTATGGTGGAAATATAAATTTTAAATCTGCTATTAATATTAAATTTAGCAAAATACATACTTTGGCTCAAATCTTGATTGCTATTTCTGAAGGAAAGGACCCCTTGCCTTACTAACCTCGAAATTGACTGCGCTTTATTCACAGCTTTCTCCTCCTTTAAAATGCTGCTTTGTCTAAACTTTTTAACAAAGGCGCGACAACAAATGTCAAAACAACAAATGTCAAAACGAATGCAATCTGCCCTTGTATGGCCATGTAAATGCTCTTGTTAACATCCTAAAAAGCTCCTAAAGCGGCCTCTTGAGGCCTCAGGGAGTTGTTCCTGGTTAGTGGAGGGCGCGGGACACATGCCTGTTTACCTCTGTTAGACATCAGGCGTCCCCGTCCTCCGTTACCAACCAACCAACCAACCAACAAAGGCGCGGCGAAAACGCTCTGGATTACTAACTTGTATCTGATTGTGTTTACATTTTAATTCATTACAGATGCTGATATTGAGATAAATACATATACTGAACGATAGAGTTCTTTATTAGGTTGTTTTTTCCTAATTCGCATACAGCAAGGTATAAATTTTCTTACAATTAACTTTTTATATAATTTAAGGCCTTTATTTCCAAGATTTTGTTTTATTTCGAAAGGTTGCATACACACTATTTCAAAACATTAAACGGCTAGAAAAGCGATCTCTACAAATATATAGGGAATATTTCCGTTTAATCTGAAAGTAACAAGGCGCATTATATAATACATAGCTTCGAAGGTTAACGTTATGTTGCAAACATTTTGCCTGTAAAAAATTGGTTACAAAGAATATTTCTGTTAAGAATGATTTGTTTTCTTCCAAACATGTGCTAATTACAATTACGGAATGAAGCGCAGTGAAAACCCGGTAATATCTATTTAAAGATTTTTGATGTGACAACAAGAAATGCTGCCTGAAACTGTTTTGTAACTACAGAATCCAAGCGAAAAAAATTATATAATTAAATATTTACGTCCTATAAAACGACGTCCTATTATCCTATAAAACGCGCTTTTTCTAGGACATTTTTTTAAATTTGAAATACTCGCTTCTTTAGATCCAAAAATTCACTGGTATGTTCACATATTATTTTACTGGGCGGATGTCGGCCCATTCCGCGAATGGGCGTGCATAGATCGGGTATCCGAGAAATAACCTTTTTTGGTAGATTAAAAGAACCATTTCTTGTATAATTTAGGAACGAAGTTATCATTACCGAAAATAGACTTCAAAAAGTTACCACCACGTCGGATTACTTTGTGACGTGTTTACTACGCCTTTATAACCTGGGAAACATGCTTAACGAAGTCTCTTCTTTGCTTACTTATCCAAAGGAAGAAGAGGTTTTAAAATTCTAAAATTTGTTGTTGTTTTAGGTAGTTAGCCTTTTAGTTCAATGGCTGATATTCGGACTTTAATTCCTAAAATTTAAAGTGATTCCATGTGCATAATATTTTCACTTGTAACTACTCTTGCATGTATCCCAGGTTAACGCCTGCAATGTTGTCTGTATATCTCTCTGTCTATTTATCTTGTATGCATATATTTTGATTTTTATAATTTATTATTAATATTATTATTTTTATTTTTATATTTATTTTAAAATTTGTTGTTGTTCAAAAAATCGAGTGGAACCAAACTTGAGGCAGTACTCTATTTTAGTTGAATTTTAATGTTTTAAATTATTCGCCCTTTACGAGCCGATTTGAAGCATTAAAAACGAATAATTAATTTGCATTTTCATGTAGTGTTTATTTAGTTATGATTAGTTTAAAATTATTCATTTTTTATTTAGTTTAAAATAATTGTAAGAAATATCAACATATTTTAATATTTCAATTTACAGTTTACTTCGTTCTAAAATTTAACAGTGGCATGAGTTTTATATTTAAACTCTTTTCGAATTTTTTCCTACGATTTTATATTCTTTATTCCTTCTACTTTTAAATTTTAGCTTTTATATATAGCTAAAAGGTGTAATATGTATGTTTTAATTACTAGTATTTAACGAAAGAGAAACAAAGTTACATTGTGTGGTAACTGTAAAACTGGGCAAACTTAGTCTTTGTGTTTTAATTTAATATATGCGCTTCCAGTTTGGATGATTTCAGCGGGAAATAGAATATATCGATAGAAGCTTTGATTCAAAGAAGTAATGGATTTTAAAGTAAAAATAATCCACTATAATACTTAACATGAATAATTTCTAAATAACTGACCACCAGTATTTTATTACCTTCTTGTGGTATAAAAATTTACAAAAGTTCCGAAAACAAAACGTAAGAAGCATCGTATAGTTCTTTCTGTTAAATAAGACTGCTTTGCCGCTTACAGGCAAAGAGGTGGTTTTATAGCACGTATTAGAAATAGTTACTGGAGTTTTCAAGTTGTATTGAAGTTCATCAAACATTTTACTTTTTTCCAAAGCGATATTAAAAGTACGTTTGTTAATCTTATGCTTTGATATTTTAAATGTTTCGCCAGCTGAAGAAAACAATTGCAAGGTAATTCATATAGTATAGCATGTCCATTGTTTACCCTTACATCTATGGCAGTCTTTAATAGTTTGGTTTTATGTATCTCATGTTAATTGAACAGCCAATTTAAAATCACTAATATCAACGACTACGTAATTTAGAAATACTAATTTGTATAGCAAAAGCTCTTAATAATAGAATTTAAATGCCATTCAACAGAACATAAAATGCATCTTGGATATGGTCTTTATCCTTCTTCTTTTGGAAGGGAGCAGGAATTCTCTTTTAAATTAGTTATCAAATGATAATAATGATAGTAATCATAATAATAAACTTTTATCCTAAACTTTAATATGCCATTTGCATGTCTGTTCGTTTCGTTTGTTTTAGGTATCCTAACGTAAAACATTATTTTAAACAGAAATTGTGATATCTAATACATGGATAGATTAGGCTTTGAAAACGTAAATAAATGCAGAAGGACAAACTTGAAAGAAGCACTAAAGACAAGTAATTTTATATTATTAATTTTTTATAAATACATCAGCATTTCATCGGTGAAGACTATCTTTAATAATATAAAAATAAATTTTAATGATACAAAACATCATTTAGTAAAACTGATCTTCATTATGAGATCAGAGTTACTCCTAAGGCTTTCAGAAAGGATTTATTTAGAATTCATTATTGATTATTGATATATTAAATGTGTCTGTTTAATCAGCCCGTAGCATTTCCCATTGTTTATCCTTACATCTTATTATTCTTATCGTATTTCGAAAACGCCTATAAAAATCATAATGAAGTCATGATGATGACATTATTTTAATTATTAAGTTTTACCTTAAATTCCAAAATTTTACAAATCATCCCAAATATATGAAAGCAATAAAAAGTGAATTCATTTTTTCCAAATTTAGCTTCCGAGAATTAAATGAAGACATTAATTAATAGAATGAACATTATATGTTTATTTATTTTTAATTTCAATAACACCAAATTAAGTATTAAGTATTAAATTCAAATACTGAAAGCAAAATTCGTATAAGCAAGTTTATAGGAGTAGTAAAAATTTTAGGGAGTTAAAAATCTGATCTTTATGCTACACATGCCAATAAATAATACTCTGGTATAATTTGTCCCTTTCATAACAATTTAAACAATTACTTAACAACAAAAATTTCATTTCTCATTGTCAGTTCATGTACTGGGATTAAACATTCAAATTTTTTAAGTGTTACGAATTATATTTTTAAATAAAAATAATTAATAATATGCTCTAAAATAGTTTCCACGTAATCCCTCTTTCAACACTAATTTCTCTATTCTTTTATTCGAAGCATATTTTAGAATATTTTGAAGCATATTTTAGCATATTTTGGAGCGTATTTTAGAATCATATTTTAGAAGCATATTTTAGATGAGTATCAGACGCTTAGTCAAAGATTACTTAATACTAATTCACACTCCTTAATATACGAGAAGGAACAGCTTCATACTCGTGGCAACACCTTTATGCAAGACGGCCACAGTTTGAAATACAGAAATGTTCATAAGCATGGTCTTATAAAAGGGTTTTCCTACTGTTATGAAAACCAGTTTGTAACTTGTAAAAAGCAGCCTTTCAAAATTTCCAACCTAGGTAGTAGATTTTTGAATTTTATGCCAAGGCATTATTATAAAAATCTGCATGATTTTAATTACAGAATTTCAATATCTTTTGGCTCAATAAAAGTACTGACATCATTATGAAGCATTTCTTCAAGAAGAGAAAATGGTATTCAAATTTCAACATTTGGTATTCTGTGCTCTCTAGAACATCAATTATTAAATCCTAAATTTCATATAATAATCTCTTATATATTTATTTTTCTGTGCAATCAAATTGTACTTAATTTGTAGTATTTAAAATAAGAAGGATTACTTTATAATACAGAAATATGCAATAAATCAAGCTGAATTCTTAGAACAGAAACAAATGAGCAAATTTTCTAAAACTGAATGTCTTTTTTTTTACTTCATTTGGAAATACTTAAATATTAATAAATTATTTTAAAATACATTATTTATCCGATTGAATTCATCTGAAGAGGGACATTTTGCTTAGTATTATAATCATTTAAAAAAAAACAGCAATCATTTAAAATATAAATTTAAGCAAGCGGAGCATCTACATTTTTAGCTATAGATTCATGCATACCTAGAAGTTTCCCAACTGCTACAAACCCTATCAATGTGGTAACCGTTAGTTCTACATAGCCACCAGAGGGCATCACCTAGGCGCCGACCGCGAGAGCGAGGTGAAAGACGATGATGTCAGATAGACGTTAATTCCAAACGAAGGTGGTAACAAAAGAACTCAAATAGCAAGTGCGAGTAGACGCTGAGTAGCTATTTAAATACTTAAAGTCATGAAGAACTGTATTTGTATCTAACAACCGCGAGAACGCCCAACAGTACCGTTATTTAATTTAAAATCTGTACGTTTTCTATTATCCTTATTCATTAAATGTTTTGTGGTGTGGAAGACGTGTGGAAGTGTTATTTACTTAAGGATATCATCTTCCACTCCCCAACCACATTAATGTCACTCAGTAAAACCTATTAAAGTGAAACATTTTTTTTTTTCAAATTTGTAGCAACAGAAACAAAGTATAGAACCAAATTACATGCAGAATATGAAATATGACTCTATATAACATCAGGAAAAAGAAATTTCGACAGTTTGTGTGAAACATTGCAAGCACATCCCCTTTCATTAAATATAATGCAAGGCAGGTGAACTTGGAGCACGAGTTAATACAATGAATAAGTTATATAAATTTTGTGTTAAAATGTTTTAGTAAAAAGTGCAATGCTTTTCTTTAGTTATCTTTACAAAAAGTACCTGTAACATAATCATCTACTTTAAATATTATTTTAAAACATATTTTTCTTAAGGAGGATGGAGTCCCAAGAAAATATCTTATAGCTCTAAAGGTTCCGAGAGTCGACAAAGTGTGATCTGGATTACAGATTTTTCTCTAATCTAGGTTTCTAATATTTTCTTTCTTTACACAAAATCTAAGGTTTCGTCTAATTTTATTAGCAACTGATGGCACTTGCTTCTTACTGTAGCTAGAAAATTCTAATAATAAATAATTTTAAGTATATATTTGTTACTATGTTCGTGTCATGCCCACCTCTTTTGAAATATTATCCATGTATTGTAATATAATGCTGCTGAATCCATAAAATCTCTGGAAGATTGCTAGAAGCATCTGCACACCATGCAGTACTTAACGCTAATGAACAGAAAAGAAAACTCGCAAGAACGGAGATTGAGAGAGCACGAGGATGGATCAGATTCTTATGAGGTTATCATTCTTATGAATTTATCTCATCTATGCCGTCTCCGTTTCCTGCCCCTGGAAACATTCTTGCCGAAATATTTTGCTAGAGTCGATGTCCCAGCTAGTTACATGGGACATTTTGCATTTCAGATGAAAATCTTTCGCTTAAAGCTCTTTCCTTCTTAGTTCCCCAAAGAATTCGTTTTCACGTAAATCGATCTATCACGTATCACTAAAGCTAAAATTCTCGGAAAAGGTTCTTTCGACGCTCTATTGAGGATAGTAGATGGGCTACTGGTTTAAGCTCCGAAAACGTACTTCTTACGAACAGACTATGCTCAGTTTTATCAATACGAAAAAACAGCTAATTCGTGTAGTTCTCTGTAATATCATCAGCTGCATAGCAACGATTTTTCAGGTACAGTCTATTGCATTACTCCAATTTTGTGCCTAGTTCATATCCATATCTAACATACAGCACTGCATGTCTTTTTCAATGAAATCCGCTTCCTTTTCTTTAACGAGCAACAGATGCTATTTGAAAATGATGTCCCAAGTGTATCCCTACACACCTGGTGATTCATTTGTAAAGGTCGTGAAATGGTCTAGGTTTCCACAAAGCTTAATGGCTGCACATTGCTCTATCTCCGATATGAATACTTAATGGTCTGCACGTCATCACGCCACACAAGAACCACTATACTGCTGTAATCAACAATTTGAGGTACCACTGGGGGAGCTAATTCTGATGACAGAATGCCGTATGAAAAGTTCAACACGGTACCGTCAGCCGGTAGTAATTCAAAGAATTTGCTAATTTTAGTAGTATTACAGTACCTGAAATATTTTGGTACCTTTTACAATATATAAATGCATTTGTTTATTCAAATCACATTCTTTTCTTGATTTTCAAAGTGCATAATCTCTTTTACTTTAATAAAGAACTAGAAGTGTTTAAATGAAGCGACGTCATAAATACGATTAGGAGAATTTAGTGTAAAATCATATAAGTAACAGAAATCATCGAGTTTAAAATAGCTAACTTTTACACGAGAAAGGATGGATGTACTGTAGCAAATTAGTCTGCCGCACGTAAGAGCCTGGTTTCAGATCTCGGACAACGCGTGGATTTAAATTGTCCGCTCCTTTGTAGGAGGCAATTGTGGCCCACCTATTAGGTAAATAAAGTGATCTACAATAAAGTGATCACCGATCCGATATAATAAAGTGATTCACCGATTGGTCTACACGTTATGTATTATTACAGTTGGCTTACATATGATTTTTCGTTAATATAATCTTGGTCATTCATACCGAAACTTAATGAAAATTTGATCATTGTATGCCGGTGTAGAACCAACGTACTAGTAATTATGTTTTCATTAACTCAAGCATATCTGCATAAAACTAATCACTTATAATTGATATATTTATAACTTTATCCAGAGGCTCTAGGCCGATCAAATTATATTCTGCAACAAAAGTGAAACAAATGACTACAAATTCACCTGCCAGATTCCTGTGGAATTGTGGTATCACTCAGAACAATAACAGCAAGAACCTAGTTACCCAGATAAATATCTCTAAAAGTAAATGCATTTTAAGCAGCAAGCTCAGATGAAAGAACAGCATTACATGTTTCTTCAAGAAGAAATAACGTAAACTGAAAACAACGTAACATATTTCTTTAAGAATCAGTACAGATCCAAGTTTCAGACAGAGGAATTACTGTAGTCAAAACAAGTAACATAATATTATTATTTCACAATAAATTGAGATCAATTTGAAAACTCAGTTATTAGACCAAAACAAGGTTCATTGCCTTGTAGAGTCATTAGGTTTATTTTGGAAGCAGGAGAGATGAAAAATATGCAACGCCTTCGCCGGGGATCGAACCGTGGACCTCTGAAGTACACGCCCAGTGTGCAGGACCACGAAGCAAACCACGAAGGCATGCTAAGAAGGCGGGAGAAATACCTTATAGCCTTAGGTTAAAATTATATCTTTGAATTCTTGTAACCCCGTTCAGCACATAAAAAAAATTATAATAACTAACGGAAGTCGTATCTAATCATTTTTACAAAAATGTTTGTGCACACAGGAATGGAAACTTAAAATAGAACTCACCTGATATCTTTGCATATCCTAGTTTGGTAAGCTATTCCTCCACCGCAGGTTCTCGAGCATTCACTACTTTGTGTCCACGGACCCCAAGGTCCCGATTCTTGTTGTCCAATAGCAGACGCGTACCAATAAGGTTGTTGTGGTGGATACTGAGGCAGACTTGCGAAGCTCTGCAAAGGAATATAATGTAATGAACCTTTTTAACAGAGTGTTACTAAAACCAGTGCCTATACATTCAATATATGCATAATGTGTAGAAACTGAGATTGTTTTTTGTGCAAAACGAATAGTTTAGAATAACAGAATAAAAAGCAGCCGTATCATTTCGAAGGTATTGTGGCAACACAGATCTCCAAATTTCTTTCTGTGTGCTAACGCATCTCTTCTGCATTATTTATGCGAAGCTATACAAAAGGAAGAAAGCACAGGAAAAAATCAAGATCTGAGAAAGTGCGAGAGGGCATCGTAATACTTTTAATTCAAGCTATTCTGCGTCAACGATACGAAAGGAAGGTTTAAGCCTTAACTTGGAATTAATCTTAATTTCTTATTCACTTCTACGCATCTTATACTTTCGCATGTTAATTACAAAGATTTAAATACCATCAGAGTGTTTTCTAGAGTTACCTTTTAGCGTATAGATGAAATTGTAAGGACGGCTGCAAATACTGTTCATGCACGGCACTGTCGAGGCAAAAAAGTACAAGAAGCACATATTTCTGCCTGTCACCATATGCCCGAACAATATACTGAATTCAACGAGTTGTGTTTTCTCTAGGTCCTCTATATTTCTCATATTCTCGTACATACTTTTACGAACTAGATTTCACCACAGGAAAAAAATTCTAAGATTGCAAAAATTTTAGCCCAGGCAAAAATAATATTTAGATCAATAAAAATGAGTATTTTGTGCATTCAATAAAAAGTTCATAAACACTCACTTCAAAAAGTTAAGCACGGAGAGGAAAATGCTAATTTCCGGAAGCCAATCAGAATTGAAGAGGATGCAATTCGCTGCAGAGGTAGATAGAAGTTTGTAAACATGTTAGGTAACAGCCAATCGCGCTTTCATGTCAACAAATATGCAAAAAAGGCAGACTTATAAGAAGCCAGCTTAATGAAGGATTACAGAAATTGATTGTAGGTGCTGATAGAAGGTATTTAAAACTTTCGTACAATTTGTTTTCAATACATACGTGTTTCTATGACTTCCAGAAGACGAATGGAAGATTTTGAGAGCTGGCGTGCTGTGGGGCGCATTGAAGCTGGACAGTCGATCACAGATGTTGCTCTTTTCTTTGGCGTTTATCATTCTGTAATTTCACGTTTATGGAAACAATTCCAAACCACACAGACAGTTGTCCGAAGACCCGTAGCCGGTCGCCCAAGGGTTACAAACCCCGCGGAAGATCGATATATTGCTATCGTAGCCAAGCGGAATCGCAGAGCAAACTCCACACGTGTGACATCTATGGTTACAGCGTCCATTAGTAAGGCGATATCTGCAGCTATTGTACCCCGAAGATTACATATGAGTGGAGTGTACGCCCGGATACCTCGAGTTTGTGTTGCTCTATTCGTCCAATCAAGAGGGGCACGATTACAGTGGTGCCGGGAACATGTCAATTGGAATGTGTCTGACTGGGACAATGTCATGTTTATTGATGAGTCAAGACTTGCTCTGGAGCCAGATGACAAGAGTATAAGGACATGGCGTGAACAACGAACACGCAAGTCCCAAAACATCACCCATTCCGAGGCGGAAGCATTATGGTGTGGGCAGGGATTTCATTAGGATACCGCACCGAACTGCACATCTTTAAACGGGGTTCTTTGACGGCTGTCCGGTATCGAGATTAAGTCCTAGAACCCATTGTGAGATTGTATGCTGCAGCAGTAGGCCCTACTTTGTTTTAATGGCTGATAACGCACGTCCCCATAGAGCTGACATCGTCGATGACTACCTGGAGAGTGAAGGGATTGCGCGTATGGCGTGGCCAGCATATTCACCCGACCTTAATCCCACTGAAAATCTTTGGATGCTCTCGGGCATGCTATATCTTCACGTTTCCCACCTCCAGCCACTCTTATAGAGCTGGAAACAACTCTACAAGAAGAATGGCGATTGCTTAATTCTGCGGTGGTTCACCACCTAATTGAAAGCATGGTCACAAGGTGTAAACTTTGTATACATCTTGTGTATACAAAGTATTCTGATTGACCTTGTGTATACAAAGTGTATACAAAGCTTGTGAGTGGGGGACCATATACCCTATTAATGTCCTTTTATAAATTTTATGCTGTTTATTTTCATTTTATACATAATTCTGTTTAAGTCTCCAGTATGTCATTATCTGATAACTTACAAAAATTTAATATTCTTTTGATTTCTGTATATAATTATTGATTTTGTTTTATGCATAAATATATATGCTACTTTCCTGCCGAAATTTGTGTCAATCAAAGCAGTATTTGTTGATTTTTTTGCATTTTACACTTTCGTGCTCAACGTTTTGAAGTGAGAATAAATAAAGCGCCATTAAAAAAAGAAAAAAATATGTAACAGTATATTTCGTAGTCTTACCCGTACGCTGTACGGATGCCATGATAAATCATGACGTCACGTTACTAACTTATCCTTGGCTTGAATTTTGTGACGTCATCCTTACTCCATCTATTCTAACTTCCAAGATATATATGATCCTCTTGCGTTGTCATTCCGGAAAAAAATCCCAAATTTGTCAACCAAGCGTCCTCGTGCTTAACGATCTCTCACAATGTTGCCGTTCGGCAAACTATAATATATTTAATTTTGAATTAAGTCAGCCTATAATTTCTTAACAAATTTAGCGATTTAAAAGCGAAAAAGAGCTACTTGTTAATAATTTAGATCTTTTATTTTTAAATATATACATAATCGATTTTTATTAAAATGTAGCATCATTGCTTGCAGCATTATTTCATGCAGCTTTAATTAATAAAGCCTGCTTCTAATAGTCTGGCTCAGAAGCGTTTAGCTTCGTAGCACCTAGAATTATTGTTGTTGTATTAAGCCAAAAAGCTTTCTTGATCAGTATAGCGTTAATGCTGCTGCCTGCCCTATCGTTGGGCCTGGACTCGAATCTCGGAACACGCGTGCATGTTTATAAATTATATGATATATGTGATACTATATATATCATATAATTTACAAACACATTATATGATATATGTGTGTTATAGTCTTTTAGGCTGGTGTCGGGGCGAATTTCATCACAGTCTTACTAACACCTCATTTGCCCTATAATGGGTATACCACCGCGTGTATAACCTTATTGCCGATAATGGGTGAATTTTCTGAGGACGCGTATAAAAATAAGGCCCATGCCTGTATGATATGTGTTGATGTTGGTTGCACTGAGATATGATATTATGGTAAGACTAAATGTCAAATGTAAATAGATGAGTGGCATATGGTCTTAAGTTGAAATATTCGTCAAGCAATGCATATTTAAAGTTGTCTGCGTAGTGTATGGTGTTGTTAATGACTGCTTTAGTGAAAAAATTATTATTTATCTATCTGGTGTGAGATGTTGTATCTTCAATTTTGAAGTCTATATTCAAATCTTCCTTACGAATGAACCAAGGTGCACTTCTCATTTTTCATAAGAAGTTGTTTTGAAATGTTTGTAGTTTGAGAAAGTCAGTTTTGGAGACAGTACACCAAACCGGTGAAGCGTATGTCAGAAAAGGCTGAATAATACTGTAAGGATCTTAAGTTTTACTAACGTTTATTTTATTTTAAATCTTTACTATCACTTCTTATTTTCTACTTCCGGCCAGAATTATAAGCGTTAAGGTTTTTATGCAAAGTTTGTCTGGCGAACGCCAAGTATTTAAGTTGTGGCTTTTTGCCAAGCGAGAGAGAGGAAGCAGTTGAGTCAAAGCAGGCCGCTTACCTTAGAAGTTACGCAGTTGCTGTTTGCCTTCCAGGCCAGAGGTTTTAATCCTCTTGATAAATTTAAACGTATTGTAGTGTTCACAGTCTCTGTACTACATACGCTTCCTGTTAATATAAGGCCAATCTTCCACGTTTATTATTCTAAAGTTAAATTAGAGTTTAGTTTTATTTTTATACTTTTACGTTAGACCCCAAGTAGCGGGTCAGTGTATTCCGAAGTACGGAAGTTATTGTATATAGAGAAAAATAAAGGGTTTTGTATACCCTTCATGTGTATCCTGTCTACTTACCACAATTAGTGAACATAGCTTTAGTAAGCTCTCTGTTCCGAGTCAGGTCCTTGTATGTTCCCGAAGAAGGTAAGAAGGAACATTGACCCTGATAATACTTGTATAAATTCTCCTTTCACTTGCTAGGTCTAATGACGATGGGATAAGCTTTCGAGCAACCCCAGTTGCTTTCCCGATGACTGTGGAAATATGTGGGGTCAGAGTGGAATTAAAGCGAACCTATTGGTGATGAATTAATAAATAAAGATAAGCATCTCTTTGGTGACGTTGAGAGGGATCATTTTATATATGAGTCCGTTATATCAGACGCGGTCAAAAGCTTTGGCCACGTCTAGCATAAGGAAAGCCGTCGTTTGATGTTTATGAATTGCTGCACTTATGAACTCTACTATTCTGACCAACTGCATGGATGTGGAAAGCCTTTTTCGAAAACCGTACTGCTGCTCGGGCAGCGAGCTCAGTACTGAATCCATTCGTTTGTAAGTGATTTTTCGAAGATTTTGCTTAGCGTTGGTAGTAGACATATCAGACGGTAATTTTCTACCCGTGTATAATCCTTTCCTGGCTTGGGGATGAGAATTCTAGTAGCATGTTTCCATGCTTTTGGAAAATGGCTCATAAAGAGGCATTCATTGAAAATCCCACTTAGTTTGAGGATCTGTGTTCCGGGTAGATTTTTGACCATTTTTTTTTTTTGAGATATTATCTTTACCCGGGGCTATACGTATGTGTAATTTTCAGAAAATAATACTAACTTCAGTTGAGGCGGTAAAATTTGCGAAATTCGTTGTGCTGGGTTGAAAAAGCCATCTTTGAATCGCGTTATTTACATGTTCAATGAAGTTCGAGTCAAAAGGATTTGTGTTGGATGTGAATTGTTCGGTTAAATGTTTAGCAAAAGCGTTTGCCTTCTCCTCATCCGTGTATAAGTGTTATGTGTTATTCCTCAGGGGCACATTCTTAGTTCTGTTTGCTTACTGATTTCTGATAAATTTCCAAATTGCGCCATCCTCTACGTTAAGGTTATCAATGTTGTTATTTCACATGGCGGTGCAGTGTTCATCAATTAGTTTTTTTTATCTGTCTGTTCATTCTATTGATTAATTACTTTACTGTTGGGTCACGTGAATACATGTAAAGCTTATAGAGTCTGCTGCGTCCACGTATCATATTTTTGATGTCGTGGGGAAGTTTTAAATGATTTTTGTTTATGATTATTTGCGCAGTAGCATTTCCATAGGCGCTATTTATTTGATTAGTAATATTTTGAATAACTGTATCAATATCCTCTGTGGTTTTGAGGGGGGGAAGTACATGGGATTGGATTGTTTGCGAGGTTTTGGAATTTTGGCGAATCCGTAATTTTAATGTTATGTTCCTTTTCAACTTTATAGTCTCCCAAGTGCACAAAGACTGGTACATGATCTGATGATTGATCATCTATCACTTCTGCGGTGATAGGACGGTTTGTAGAGGAGAGAAAAAGGTCTAGGATGTCTGGATATTGTCTAATATTAGTGGGGCGAAATTGTGAAGTCATTAGTGCAGATAAAATGGATTGTTGAAAAGGAAGTTGTACAAAATGTCACCGTTTTTGTTTGTCTTACGACATCCCCAGCTTGTGTGCTTGGAGTTTATGTCGCCACCTAATAATGTGGGAAGGGGATTGCTTAGTAGATTAATAATTTGTTGGTCTTGGAGGTTAAGTAAGGGGGATTATAAAGGGGGCACACAGTCACGTCGCCTCAGTTTGGAATGTGCACAATGGCCCTAATCTCTTCAAATCCTTTGCTATTGTCAGCGTGATGGAAGCTTGATTTGAAACTGCTTTTTTAAATAAATGAGTGCTGCTCCTCCATGTCTAATTCTATCGCATTTGTAGCTGCGATAATTTGGCATATGAAGTGAATGTGCAGGTGTAGCGTGTGTTTCTGTGATGAGGGCAATGTCGATGTTATGTGCGTGCATAAAGTCTTGTAATTCTCCCATTTTGTCAGTGAGGTTTAGAGCATTCCATATCAAAACTGTCACAGGATTAATTTTTTGCTGCGGCCTAAGGTTCAAAAGCTTCATTGTTTATGAGCCTCAATAATTTTGGGTCTGCGATAAAGTGTTGAGAATTATGTAGGAGTGAAATGGTTATCCTGTAGATTTTTCATAACTGTTTGGGCCTCAGTAACGGCTTTGACAATTTTATCGGCAAAAATGTCCGATTTCATTGCTTGGGCGTATGATTTGTTAACGACAAATCGGTCCTCTATTTTAGGGATAGGGTTTGCAGCAGGTTTTTGCTTAGGATATGCGTCATAACCCCTCCAGTTGCTTGTATGTTTTCCTAAGCAGTTACAACATTTTGGCTCCGTTTCCTCAAGTTTGGGACAATCACGGCTTTCGTGGTACACAGTACATTTGCAGATGCGAGAAGGAGAAGTGCAATTCGGAATGTGCATGGCGGTATCGTTGAAAACGATAACATTGAGTGGGCCTACAATATACGTTTGGTAAGGGGCACTTTAAATATTGGATAGCCAAAAGTCCTGCAGAGAGGTTAGTGGTAAGGTAAAAGGGTTAGAAGAGCATCAGATCTATGCCCCACACTTTTTTCCGCCAAAATTGGAGTAGAGCTAAACAGTAATTGTAGTGGGAATATAATTGTAAAACCACTGGTGAAGTTTTAATATCCTTACCAGACCTGTTGAAAAAAGAAACCGTTGCCAGTCCACTAAGCCATATCATTCATATATTTTGCAAAGTATAGCAGTAAATTGCTTTTCTATGAAAGACAAACCAGACATTTTAAAATTAACTATATTTCTCAACGTTAATTTGGTACTTTTCTATTGTAAAGCGATTCATTAAAATTTATACCATTAGCATCTTACATTAGAAAAGGCGGAAAGGGGTTGAAAAACGTGTGTAGCTTTAAAGCGCTCTGTTGATCAGTGTTTATTAATGTTTAACAAAGTTTAAAAGTGTTTAAAAATATGTTGACCCGAAGTATCGTGTACAGTGAAGCTTTTGATAAATTTCATAACTCCATTTATTTTGTTAACTTTACTGCATGCTCATTTTAAAATTATTTTGCGATATTGCTGTTGAATTGAATTTTATGGTTTAAGTGCAAAGAACGGGATATTTAATAACTAAAGGTAATACACAAAACACTAATACACAACTATTGGACGTAATAAAATAATATCTGAAAACTTTCAAACTTTTTTTATTTTTAGTCCAAAGGAGCGATTTGCCTTGAAGGACTATTAATTTCGTTTTGGAATTTTGTGTCAAAACTTTAAAAGGCTGTATCACTTTTCAAATCATTGCCACCATATATTATCGCCTGGCCTTTCTTATATTTAAAGGAATTGAATAATGAAGAATCTGCATAAATGTATATGTGTTTCTCGCATTGTTATAAAACAACGTTTCCTAAAGCCACCAAAATTTGGATAATGTAATCTTCCATGGAATATGGGCAAGTGGAAGCCCTAATTTGAATGTGAAATTTGTTTTATTATCGATTTCAGATTTTGTAACACTTCAACGAATTTTGTATTAAAAAAACTAAACGATTTCAAAACGAGCAATGGCAACATTGTACGAAAAAGAAAACATTTTTAGATCCAGCGCGCGAGACTCTGTATCGGAAATTGTAAAGATAATGCTCATTTTAAAATTAATTTACGATATTGCTGTTGAACTTAGTTTCATTGTTTGAATTCGTAGAACATGATATTTAATACATAAAGGTGTAAGGTATCTCTCCCGCTTTCCTAGCGTGCCTTCGTGGTGTAGTGGTTCTGCACGCTGTGGGGTATTCCAGAGGTCCGTGATTCGATTCCCGGCGAAGGCGGTTGCTAATTTTTCATCTCTCCGGCTTTTCCAATTAACCTAATGTCTCTACATAGGTCCCATGGACGTAATTTAAAATCTGGAACCTTCCCCTTATCGTTGAAGGTTTTTTCAAAATTCATGTCAAAAGACATAAATTGTTTTTCCTCCAGGTCTTCAAATTTGGGTTTACAAACGTTTCTGTTGAGAACACAGAAACGAATTAATTTCGTAAACAGAGGTTTTCACTGCATCAGCATTTCCTGCGAAGCCAAGGTTTTGTCTGTCTGTTACATAGCTTATAAGAATTACTAAATTCACTACATATAGTGGCAATGGCAGACGAAAAAAAGGGAAAACTCTGCCAAGAGAGAACGCTGGTTATCATTTACAGCTGATATCGTATCTTCATATGTAGTCAACAAAATAATAGTATTTTACCGTTGGAAAACAGCTGCTACGCTCAGTTCAAAGAAGCAGAGGGGGGGGGGGAATCTCAGTCAAAGAATGTCTGTGTAAAGAAGGAAAGTCTCCATAGACGTAATGTAAACCAGTTTGTCTTCTACGCCGCTAGAAAGAAGAGGGAAAATTCGCCAAGGGATTTGGCGATGGAACCTATTCGCGAGAATTTCCCCATCTATGATGTACCGGACCTGGCCGAGACTTTTCTTCTCCGTCACGTGTAGAGGAAATTGAGAAACACGGGTTAAGCTGAAGAAGAAAATTAGGTGAAGTTTCACTTTCACTGGCTATTGAACTTGCATTATCCATATCGCAGTTTGATGTCTGTTTTTATATCCGTCATTATGGAGAGGGAAAAATAGAGTCACACAGCTTTAAACTCTTGATAAACGTGACAGTCGAACCTGTTCGAACTTCGACATCAGCTTCGAGCATTGGCGCTTTTTGGAGACAGATATTTCATGCAGCTGTTTCCCTTTTCGTTGGAAGGGAGCCACTCCTGCTGCTGCGAAGTTTTCCTTCTTAGCAATACATATTCATTGGCTCTATGAATTACAAAAGAGGTCTTTGAGCGCAAGCCAAAGTGCGAAGGAAGTCTAGAGGGGGTTGAGGAAATAAGCGATTTTTTTTTTCCAGAAGGCCAGGCGTGGGAATTGGGTTTTCTGGAGCTGGAACAGTCAGACGTTATGGGTGAGAGGGGGGTGTGTGCCACGATCATTATCACACTTTTTGAGTTTCTATAAGAGGATACGTCATATTTCTCAGTTAATTCCAGCACTTGCAGCTCACAGCAGATTTTTGAAAAATGGAATTATTTTTTTTTTGGGGGGGGGTCGTATACATCAGTTGAAAGCGTTAAAATATAAAGCTATAAAGGAACACTCTTAATAGTAGCTTGTTATACGATGGCAGTGTTCTAATCGGAGAGAAATGGACTTTTGATGAAACATTTCTTTTTCAAAACTGTTAAAAACATTCATTAATTCGCAAGTAAAACTTTAAAAACATCTTCCCTCCTCCTATTTAATAAATGAACATCTTAATATTAACTCTTTTTTCATCGCATGATGAAAATGCATGGAAACCATATAATTACTGAAAAAATCTGATGTGGACACCACATTGACTTCCTTATATGGCCCATTAAATTATACGCATACTTTGCTGCATTTCATTTAAACTTACTTCCTCGGATTTCATCAGAGATATATTTCACATTCAATTAATTCAGTTTTCACTTCACAGCAAAGCAAAAATACATAAAAACACAAAACATCTTTTATATGATTGATGTAGCCGATTGCAAAGGAAAAGGGAGGTGCACAATTGCATGTCATAGCAGTCCCATAATACAAAATTCAAACCTTCAATGGCTACTCGTTCTTGAGTTATGCGAAATACATTCATAGGTACGTACTTACAGGTATCAAGAAATAATCTGTTCTAAATCCATTTTAAATCCAATTTACAATCCTTTTGGGCCAAAACAGCCCTTTATTCTGTCCGTACCTAAAGACGTCACACAGAAACAACGTTCAAATGCTTTCGAGAGTGGCTGAAATGGATTTCCCGTTGAAATAGGATGCCAGAAATTTTTCGCGATTACAATACTTCCTTTAATTCGTACAAGCAGGAAACTATTTGTATCAATAATGTCAAATCGAAATGAAATAATTATTATATATCTCATGAAACAGGAATAAAACATGCGCCCCAGTTTAGACTAAGATGAATAAAAGATTCATTTCGAACTAAAATTAAATAAATAGGATTACATAATCCGCATAAGTAAAATGGGAAAGAAAACAAAAACATAAATCTGGACTAAGGGAAACATTAGATCGGACGCATTGTGGACATGTGTCCACACAAATCTTTGCCCGCTTTAAATTTTAGAAACCGTTAGTCGTAAACAAATAATTCAAAATACAAAAATTCTTTAATGAAAGCAAATTTTTCATATTTTGATATTTAAAATAATAATAATAATAATAATAATAATAATAAAGAAAATGTGAAAGGTTTCAGATTTTACATTACGTCCAAAGGGGCTTTTTTAACATTTTGTGTATTACCTTTATTTATTAAATATCCGGTTCTTCGCACTATAAAATTCAGTTCAACAGCAATATCGCAAAATAATTTTAAAATGAGCATATCTTTAGAATTCCCGATAGTTCCGCGCGCTGGAGATTAAAAAGGTGTTTTTTCCCCGTAGTGTGTTGCATTTCTCGCTTTGAAATCGTTGAGTTTGTTAATCAAAAATTCGTTAAAGTTTTTCAAAGTATGAAATTGATGATAAAACAAATTCCACATTTCTAATTCGGGCTTTCAGATGTCCATACTCGCGATAGGATTACGTCGTTCAAAATTGAATGGCTCTAGGTACCGTTGTTCAGTCACAATGGTAGGAACATGCATACATTTATGCAGATTCTTCGTTATTTAATTTCGTCAAATATAATACAGGGAGATAATATTTGGTGGCAACAGTTTGAAAAGTGAAACGGACACTCAGAGTGATTAGTCACAAAACCGCAAAAAACAATAGTCCCTCAGGGACAAAGCCCCTCTGGATTAATAATGATAATACCAATTAACGATTCAGTAACTTAAAAATTACGAAACCTTAACGTTTTATGCTGTCTTTCAGCCCTGTACTTATATATACGAAAATGTTACATTCATTATAAAAGGCACAAAAAAAAAAAATGTGACTCCCGTACAACAAATACTGACCGTTGAGTATATATAAAAAGTATACAAATTGAAGCTTATGCCTCCATTCGTATGTCACTAAAATTAAGTATCAATTTAGAAAATGGTTTCGAATATTAAGAGATTGAATGGTAAACGTTTCTATGCAGATTGTTGTAAAAAGTATTGATTAAGGTACTTTTTTTGAAAACGGAGAACTTATTTACAGAACCTGATGGAATTTTCGTGCTTGAAAACACTAGCAAGCTTCAGTATTTTTATACTGCGAACTCGTAATATAATTTACACAATTATGAATTAAAAATATTATAGTTAAATAAATTTTTGTGTGATTTTTACTTCCTTGCAGGAAGTATCGCATTTGCGAAAAATTTCAGGAAATCATATTTCAAACATCATCCATTTTGAACACAGTTCTTTTCTTCTTATATGTTGGTAAATTGGGCATTTTTTGCTTTAAAAGGGATCAAAATATGTTATCCGTATGTCCGGGTTACGGTTTTATGCCTTTATTTAATCCGCATGCAACAGTTGTAGAATAATCAACAATTTAAAAGTTGCTTAGGTTTTGCTAAGCATAACGTGGCCGCCGTTTGCTATATATTTTCCATGTTTTCGTATACAAACGGGCTGGACTTCAGAAAATGTATAAACAATATCCGAATTATAACATTAACCGCTATCACATTAACAATCGTTCCCTGCACGCCCTGTTTGGACGCGAAAATTTCTGTTTTGGTGTACAATATTTCTTTATAATAATACTCAAGTTCAATGAATAACGTTGCTTACTTTTTTTGAGAAAATTTTACGGCAGCTCTAAAGCGTCAGTATGCCTGTTGCTACTACTGAGTGAACAATCCAAGGTGTATGTCTGAATTTTAAAATTATTTTGTGTGTTTTCGCGTAATTTTTCATAAGTTCATTAACAAGTTTTAAGAAAGTTAATGCAAAGAGTCAAACTGCGGATAAAATTGTTAGGATCACACCATGGAGTTGAGATAAAGAGGTTGCTGAAAAGAATGAAGATGGCATTATCCGGGATTTGGCAATTACATCTCGCATGCCAAGTACGATGATGTCTGCGATTGTAAAAACCAAAAACGCTATTAAATCGGCTTACCTTGCTGAGGGGAGAGGGAATCGATTACCAAACACAGATCATAGACGCTAGAGTATGTTGAAAAATTTCTTTTAATCCGGATAGCCGAGAAACATTTATGTATAGTAGCATATGCAGTACTCTTTTATGTACAGTATATTTTAGTATGTGCCACTGCATTTGTATATTAATATCACTTAGTACCATTGCATTTCTATTTTCTATGTGCCGGTCCTCCTAGTTGCAGGTTTTGTGCCGGGATCAATTAATGCTGCATAGAGCGATGCACAGAGAGAAATGTCACGGTAAGTCTCGAAGACAGGATGAAAAGTGGTCTCGTGGTTCGTTCAAGACTTCTGATAGGCCGAGGAGATAACCGTAGAAATGCTACAAAAACATGATAATAACAAAAATATATGCAATGTCAGGTACAAATACATAATTTTCTCGTAAATTATAAATGGTAGATCCTCTGGTAAATATGATTACAACGCATGGTAACACATGAATACAGAGATATGGAAAGTCAACTGGTGGGAGGCCACCCTCCCGAGTCCAGGCTCTGGGCATTGCTGCTTGGGTCAGTAAATGTGAAGTGCAAACGGGTACAATAAACAAAAGTTGAAGTAATAAAGATGATTATATACATATGTACAGAACATTCGTAAGACATTAGTACGTTGTATTCTGACCCTTGCAAGCTATGGAATAAACCTTATTGCTCACAAATTTGTGTTCATACTGCTTATTGAGGTACATTGCCAATGCAGCGAAAATTATTCACGTAGCAACGAAATATCTTATAAATGAATATGAAGATAATCAAAACTGAATTTTCAAATGGAAATTTATTTCGTTTTTGGACATCCATTGATAAAACACTTCTTAAATTTGGATACTGTACTAACCAGATTTTTCAGATAATTATTTCTCATATATACTATAAAGAATTGCTTTAGTGAAGATGAATAAGTTAAACTTACCTGTGAAAATGTGAACACTACAGAGAAGCTGTTTAGCACCACTATGAAAATACAAGTTGAAAAACACTGCCTGGAAAAGAAAATATATGAATAAAATTCTAATCGCATGTAACATTTTGTCATATTTTAGATTTGTCAATATTAGAAAAAAGTGAATAGCTTCTGTATAAATTGTTAATTTAGGATTATATTTTTTATCATATTCAAATCAAAATTTTAAAAGATTTCGTATATAACTTTGAATGGCCTTTATTTTGTTCTAACCAATTATTTTTAGTTTTACTTTCCCTCCTGATTTCAGTTTCCTGCTGGAATGTAAATTTTAAATGAAGTAGCATGCTATTCTAAATGTGCTTCAGAAGCAGTATTTAAGCTACGTTTCGAGAGTTAGGGAAGATTAGTAGCTGCGTATTTAATGCTAATTTATGCTGCGTGTTTGAAGTTAGTACTTTAGTCGATGTTAGCCACCTTTCAGTGTATACAGATATTTCTAGACTCGGCATTGCTAAGTGCAATCGATTAGCGTTTAGTTAAGCTAAGGAGTCAGTCGCTAACCTTTTAAATGCATTAGCGATTTGTTACAATTTATTTTCTGTTTATATGAGTGTTAGCCACATGTGATTGTGACCTGTGAGCACCAAGTGCGTACATCTGTTCATTTTAGTTAAAATAAAGGGTTCTTTAAAACCTTCTGCAGTATTTATTCTTCAACACATAGCGAGTATTTGCTACTTTGTCTTCTATGTAGAGTCTACGTTGTATGTATACTACCGAAAAGAACACGGAGACTCTACAACGTGTATACATATATCTATATATATGTGATAAAAGGAATATTTAGAAGTACTGAACACTGCGACGTACAAACACAGAAATACTGATGGCATAAATACATGATACTTAGAATGTAGATTTCTTAATGACCAAGAAACTTAGCAGTTGAGGTGGTTTTAATTTCAGTTTTATTTAAATTCACATTGAGAGGTTGGCACACCTTACCTATTTTCAGAAAATTTTCGTTTTTGAATACAATTGCCACAGGAAATGAGCACAGCGAAATAACGTCCAAGCAGCAACAGATTTACAAAAAGTAAGCATTTATCAAATATGGCAGCTCACCAAAGAGAAAGATTTTTGGATTTACAAAGGTTTCAGTTCTCAGAGTTTAGATTCCGAAATAACTACATCATCAGCATAACTCAAGCTTTGTGGCGTAGATTAATCTAGAAATGACCCAGTCCAGAATCGTTATAATTATTTTTAGAATAAAGAGGAAATTGCCAAATTACAAAAGAGCAATCAAAAGGCTATTGCTAAATGAAATTATAAAGCTGATTAACATATTTTTCATCTTACATATGTAAGAAAAATAAAGAATATGTAAAAGATAAAATTAAAATTAGCTGTGTAAATTAATTTTCTTTCTCTTTACTAAAAATAGTAATTTTTCTTTGCATTGCATCATTTCAAGACTAATCCTTATCATAGGACTCTTACATAATTCTAATGATGAAAATGAAACTAAAACTCAAACAGCCGATAATAATTTTGCAACAGTAATAAACATCTAATCAAAATGGACCAAACCTAACTCAGCAATCTACGGCATCAAAATGTTTGCTCTACATTAAGAAATCAACAGTCTGGTCTACCTCCTACATCATCAATATTGCAAAGGTCCTTTTTATTACATATATATATAATTTCTATGGATATTTTATGTTTCAAGAGCTCACAGAAAAATCTTGTCGGGTATGTATATCATTGGGCAGTTCTATTTCAAAATTGAAAAACAATTTCTTTAGGAGGCACAAACAATTATTTTAGCGCTCTGCCATTCCTGCATGCATTGTCAGAACACATTTTTGGTATTTGTTTAAATTTGAAGTCTCTTGGTTTTAAATATCTTGAACTGTGTAAAGAGTTAATCTTTTAAAACCGTTTTGCTGAGAGAACGTAGAGGAATAAGAGGCTGCCAAATAATTTGTTATACTTGAGAAGAATTTGTTCCTTATCTATAAAACTCAAGCTTATTTGCTTAAACACCTTTTGCTCAAAATGATGCATACGACCGAGAGATCAGATGATGATTTTAAGATGTTAGACGAAACCATCGCGGGTGAAAACGCCGTGGAAGGAACAATGTAAGGGCGATATTTGTTATGATGATATTTTAAAACTGTGATGTTTTCGAATCACTTTATTTTCAACGACGGTGTTTTATACCACGACGTGTTTGAACTGCGATGTTTCCCGTTCGCTTTCCTTTTCCTCACGATGTTTATACGACCATGTTTCCACCTTGCGTTCTTTCCTCCACGACGATTTCTTCCTTGATGTTTTTCCTACGATATTTCCGCCTGCCATGCTACGATATTTTTTACAATAAAATTTTAAAACTGTGAACTTTGCGAACTCCTTTATTTTGAACGACGATGTTTTTGAACTGCGATTATTCCTTCTTGGCTGTCTTTTTCCTAACGATGTTTATACGACGATGTTTTCAACTTGCATTGTTTTCTCCGCGATATTTTCACCTATAACCGATTTTACTCACATTTGCGCTGCAACTATGCAGTCCCGAATAAAGCCATTTCATACATTTCTCTTATATAGGACATGCTAAAGCTTTATAATAAAAATACGGTTTATAACAACTTAAAATGCAGCTACTGAAAGCTACTGCAAGTTTTATGTTTTTACCTAAACTGCTTGAAAAGAGTGCTATGTGCTTATACATGTACGGACGTTTCTTGCTCTCATCATATATAATGGATATGTATGTTTATTCCCGAAAGAAAATGAGAAACATTTAGCAATTGAATAAAGAAAGGAAAGGAAGCAGACCTCTCTATAAATACATCGTTATAATTGCTTAATTATTTCCACCGATAAGAGATACATAATTCAGTACCACAACATGTTTTTAATTTTGTGGAAATAACTCGGCACTTTAGTTGTGCTTGTTTTAGTAAATTATAGCTTTAATTCGAAATTCATACTCTTTAAATTTTCCCAGGATGTCTTCTGTTTAAATAATTCGGCCATTGTACTCAGTAATTAATACTGAGTAACTAATCATTTTATTATATCATTTTGAGCGATTATACAAGCCTATGTTTAAAGCAGTGAAAACAATACCCGTATGAACTTTAGTTGATGCGCTTTATTTATTGTTCATTAGTCACTTATAATAAGTTATTTACTGTAAAAGGTGCATTTTTTGCACAAATGAAGAAAGAAAATCAGTTTAAATGTATAATTCACAGTATTTTATAATCAATATCATGATTTTTAAACCAGCTTTTCTGACCATTCTTTTCCTTTCAGAACCCTTTGTTTCAGACATTTCCAACATAAAAATTAATATTTATCAGTTTATACGATTAGACCATGAATTACCACTTCTTGCGGAAGCCTTAGTGATATCCTGCAGAACACTTGACATCCGGCAAATCTTATTTGGAAAAAATTCCGCCTTTAAACTGCATGGAAAGCAAAACTCATGATCAACAACAATATATTTTGAACGTTACAAGGAGATTACTTAACATTTCATGATGGGTTAAAACTCCACTTCAAAACAAAGCATCTAGCAAAGCAATATGAAAAGAGCACATTTAAATATCCAAAATTATATTTTCGTCTGACCCTGAAAATGCTCCGTTTGAGATGACGGATGTAGAGATACGGTGCAATAACTTCCGACTGGACGTAGAACAATCCACTTCCTCTAATCGTTCGATTGTAGGGTACATTTTCACAATGCATCTTTGTTTAGATTTCAAAATGCATGCAATGAGTTTAAAAAAAAACAGGATAGAAAGACTGTCACAACATTTCGATTTATGTTCACAAACCAAACCTCTTGAAAGGCGTTTTTATGTTTCAAAATATTCTCAAGCATAATATTAGAAGTGCAAAATAATTTTCACTAATAAATTGCTTTCCAGAAGTTTAGAAGTTTAGGATCAAACAGCAGCTAACTAAAAATGATTGTAAAGTCATTAGATAATATCGATGCTGTAACGCGAAAAATGCGCAGTACCTTCGCCTGGACCGGAACTCTGGACCTCTCACCGGGACCCAATAACAGAAGCTTAATATCCGTTATTAGTGGGAGCCGTAGACAAACGTTCAAAGTGAAATTAAAATATGAAGTAAAAGTAACACGTATGTAATTAAGCTTTGACTCGGGCCCTAAATATACATTAAGGAAATGCGATTTGCGAAGCTAAATCCGATGAGTCAATTAAGTAGCAGTGAAATGCAACATAGTAACTGTTAGCAATATCAGACAAATCATGTGTCTCAAACCCAAGAACTCAGCGCTTATATATATTAACTAGATTGCATTCTGGTAGAAAGTGACGAATATAGCATAATAGTAATAGTAAAACCTTATAAATTAAGATCAATTAATAAAAAATTAAGATTAGAAAATTTAAGTATTTTTATCATTCTTAATGTAAGATCAGTAACAAAATTTACCATTTAACATCTCATGTTTTAACTCTTGCCTTTGCTGCTCGGATAAGCTGCACTAGTGCCCGAATAATTAAGACCGCTGAATGTTGGTCGTTTGACCTGGCTTTGCTTATAGGTAACTATCTCAGGCCAAAAGGCTGGCCGCATGGTTCGTTTTCGGGGCTTTCCTTATGGGTTACGTGAAAACGAACCAGTTTCCCTTCACCAGTCCTCCACGAAGGCATCCCTCCTTTTAGGCATATAGCCCTAGTGGCTTTATCAGGTGCATCTGTTTCAACTCTTGTAATGCTTTATTGAATTAATTAATGAATGATTTACGCATAAATGTATTATGTGAGAAAATCCACTACTACTTAAAGACCAAAGCTCCAGGTTTTGAGTTCTGTTTTGGCCATCAAAATTATTATTATTGAGAAAGAAGTTAGAAGAGAAAGCTTTTGCTACCGCTATTAGATTAAGAATAGTGAAACTACTTTGACTTCTAGTACATTAACCTCGACTGTTGTGTCGCGATTTTTCTAAGCGTGTTTATATTATTTAATTAATCAATATTTAAGTCATTTTATTTGAGTTTGAAATTGATAAGAACGTATTTGTAAGTGTTAAAATCTTTATCTGGTTATTTTTTCAATGGTTCAGTTTTGTTGCCATTTGGCGAATCTTAAGATATTTATGTTTCTCAAATTTAATCAGAAAATTTACGGATTTAAAAGAAGTTTCCCCCAAGAAAACGATTTTATGTATTCGAATGTGTATACACATTTAGGGTTGTTATAAATTCATTTTATAAACGCTGCTCTGAATGAACGGATTGCTATCAATATTAATATTATACTGAACAGTTAGCTATGATAAATAAATCTTTTTCTGTTTGTAGATATGTCTCGCCACCTTGCGTATAACAGGCGGAGTGATTCAGGTGAAGTTTTTGCAGACGTGATTTCATTAATGTATGGATATTAAACACATATCTGAATCACCTATTTCACGCATATATGAATAAATAGGAATATAAAAGTATATTCGGAAGAAAATTCTATTACATTCCTTTTAAACGGCTCAATTTGTTGATTGTGCGAAAAAATATATGCCGTTTTGCGGAGAGGTAACCTATTTCTTAAACATCCTTGGGTTTTATGATTGCACTTGCAACATAAATATTTTACGCTTTGACAAGTGGTAACACAAAGCTCGCATATCGTAGAGATTTTGATCAAAACTTTCTTAAATTCACAGAGAAACGAAATTTAAAAGAACAAAAATCTAAATTCAAAATTCTGGCTTAATGTACATATGTTCAGTGGGAATATTATGCGTGTTCAAAATTGTATAGCTCTAGGCGTCGCCGTTTTTTCACAATGCGATATATTGTCTTTCGCGATTTGGCAAGACACTTATTTTATTTCGCTGAGTTTTCTGATTAAATTTGAAACGTAAACAGCTTACGCTTTGCAGAGTGTCAAAACAAAACTTTGAATTTTGAATGAAAAGCTTCTTACATTAGCACAAAGTATGAAAAAAGATTTTAATCCAAAATTCAAACTTCGAGGAGCACATGTTTGTGTGGGGGATTACGTGTGTTCGAAATTTGGTAGCTCTAAGGTTCGCTGGTTTTGCACAACACGCGGAATATATAAACATACACATTCTTCATTCTTTAATAAGAGAAGAGAATAGATAGAGCAAATGTCTTCTATGCAAAAATTCTAGCGCAATTCTATTTCGTTGTAATGATATATATATATATATATATATATATATTAACTAGGGTAACTACTATTCACGTATTGAAATTCTGGAAAGCATGGAAGATCTGTAATAAACAGAGGTTATTTTTTTTTATTTAGGTAGGCTGACATGCACGATGTACACATATTTCTCATAAGATACATTTATAGTATGGTGATGAATTTTTCTTTCACCAGAAAGTAAAAAAAGTCAGGAGGAATATTTCTGTGAAATCGCAGGATTTTGCTTATCTTCAAATTTCAATCTGAAGAGTCGAAATAAATACGACCTATTTGATATTAGACATATCACGTTCATCTTTTGATCCGCATAATCTGCGCTCTAAGGTAACATTTAAATTTAATCTGAGAGTTAGTTAGACAGGGCACAATTTTAAGGGATAAGAGCGATAACTTCTTATATAACTCTTGTGGTTTACTAATTTTTGTTTTAAGATAACTAATTATAAAGGTGTTAGTTTACTTGGAACTGGCATGACGTATCTGATTGTCTTGATTGTTTCAAAATGAAAAGAATAAAATTTAAAGACAAATTATTAGAAAATGTTCTGCATTTAAAGCAAATTTTCATAGGGCAAGTTGATTTAGAGATTTTAATGTTAACAGGTTTTATACAACCCTCATCGCATATAAATTCACTCTAGTTAACAGTCAGTAAAGAGATAATATGCATCGATGATTAGAAGAAAGGAATCTATTTAACACCTAAAAGTAAAACGGTGTACATTTATTCCTTGAAGATATTTTTAAAAAGCACCAGAACGATAAGAAATTCGAAAATAAAGGAAATAAGGAAAAGTGATCATTGAAAAAAATTGAAAAAAATCAATTACTAACTATCAAAGCTCACTGAAAATGACATTACTGTCAAATTCATGGAAATTGAAGCACTTTTTTAAGATGCTGTTAGATTATAGGTCAGGAACATGAATTCAATAATAGCAATTGAATTGAAGCATTTTTTTAAAAAGTCTTTTAGACCAGTGTTTCTCAACCGCCGGTCCGTAAGAAATATTTGCCGATCCGCGAAATATCCAGCTATCTGTCCAAAAATGTGCCAATGGGTCGAATTATTAAACTTACCGGTCTGCGAGAACGTACCAAAATATGTTACCGGTTCTTGGAGTAATCCAGTTGAGAAACACTGTTTTAGACAATCTAATGCATAATATTTAACAAATCTTTTACTTTATCACAAAATGAAATTTGAAAAATGGGGAAAGACAACATTAAAATACGCAAACAAAAACACGAAAACGCAAAAAAACTTGAAAATATTGTTATGTAAAATTAGCATTAAGAAATACTTTTTCCTATTTCATTTTTTTTCGTCAACTGATTACGACCGATAAATAGAGTTTAATGAATACATTTAATTTCTCTGTTTTCTTGATTTGATATGAAAAATGAAAATTTGAAAAGAAACAGATGCCAGAAAAAATAACAGATAGTATTATAATGCAGTTAAACTGAATGTTATATTAATTATGAGTTAGTAATAAACTAAGTGGTATAAGTAATTATGAAAGGCTGACATTGGCTAAAAATCGATTTTAATCTATAGTATTACATAAAAAAGAACAATTTATTTTGTATTCGTTATGCAACGCCAGCCAATTGAAGAAATGAAAGTTTATAAATTTTGGAAGTTACTTTTAAGCACTAGTTGACATAACAATTAAAGACGGGTTTCACGAACGGAGTTATTGTTATTACTTCTCTTGAGTATTTCTCATTATTACATCTATTTCAAGAAACGTTCAAGTGTTAGATTTACAACGATCGTTTTATTAGTTTAAAATTATTATGAATTATATTTTATTAATTGCGAATTCACCAAATTGATATTCATACGTGCTTTGACTACTTTAGCATTTTGCAATTAAATGTAATGTATAATTTAAGATAACTCGGTTAACGTTTTATAAGCTTTTTATTTGAAATGCGGCCAGGTGAAAGGACATTTCTTAAAACGAATTGGTACTGCTACAAGAATATGCTTCAGAATATTTTAAAGTAATAATATATTGTCAGATGAAACTCAGTCATCTGACAGCATTTACTAGATGATGTCATTTACTTATCATGATAGATTAAATAAATAAATAAATTGGACTCGCATCTGAAAATTCCACGTTAAAGAATAGTATATCAAAGAGTTTTTAGTTAATGTTTCAAAAATTTAGAATTATATTTACAAATTTTAAAAATATAAAATTGACAAATTTTAATTTTATCCGTTTAATGTGTAAAACAAATTGTAAGTTTAATCGTTATGATTAATCAATCAATTTAAGAAGTAACCCTATCGCGGGTTTCAAAATTTGAAGCAGTCATCGCATATTTAAAACGAACTATTATTACCTATGCAAATGGTAAGCAAAAACTTTAACTACAATATTATTTCCTCATAAATTATTTCCAAATCAAGACATTTTCAATTATTTAAAAGAAAAGTAACAATTTCATTATTTCATCATAAATTATTGCATAAATCGAGACATGTTCACTTTTTAAAAGGAAAGTAACAATTTCATTATTCGACACGAGGTTGTGGATTTATTTTTTTGGATGACTTGCGCGCGAGGCTTCCGTACCTTATGTAGCAATAGGTATATCATGATATATATTTTGAAAGGCCGTAAAATCTGCTTACTGATAATAATAAACATATCTTCTAAGCGTTAAATAAAAATAAAAAAAATCTGAAAGCTTTCAGATTTTATATTATGCCAAAAATGGCGTTTTTTAACGGTTTTGTGTGTGAGCTTTGTTTATTAAATATCATGTTCTCTGCACTTAAACCACATAAAATTCAATTCAACAGCAATACCAAAAAATATTTAAAAACAGCAAAACAGCATATCTTTAGAATTTCGGATACACAGTCTCGTTCGCGGAAGATAAAACGTCTTTTTCCGTACCGTTTTGCCATTGATCGCTTTCAAATCTTTGAGTTTATTCATCAAAAATTCGTTTGAGTGTCACAAAATCTAAAATAGATAATAAAACAAATTCAAAATTCAAAATTCGGGTTTCCAAGTGCCCATGTTCGGTTGGAGGACTACCTTATTCAAAATTTAATGGCTCTAGGTGCCGTTGTTTTTTTCACAGGCAAGAAACATGAATTATTTACGTCCTTTAAATATACGGCGATAATACTTGGTGGCAACAATTCAAAAGGTGAATCAATGGAAAAAAGTGGAACGACGCAAAATGCCGTTTTGAGATTAATAGCCCATTGTATCTAAGGCCCCTTTATGCTAATAAAAACTGTATTCTGAAAATTTCAAATTATAATTTAATACATTAAAGAAGATTTCGCAGTTAAAATTTCAAAATTAAAAATCACTAAAAATTGCAGTATAATCTTCGTATTCGGGTTAACACCTAAGCAGTTTCAAACTAACCGGTTACGGCAGACTCATAAGTTAAAGAATTAATATGCAGAAATTTAAAATACAGAGTCTAAGATCGCATATGTTAAACAAGCTATTCAAACAAACGATGCCAGGCAGTATGAAAGAAACTTGACATTATTCTACCCTAAATCAAATCAATGTGGAAGACATTTATTTAAGAAATAAAAGACTTCATTTTCGAAGACATAATTGAGTAATTTTTTTCACTGGATAGCTTGCACGCAAGATTCGCGCAATTTTTTTTTTTTTTTCTGCAAATGAAGGAGCAACAAAATCAATTTTGAAAATTTACGAACTTCGTAAAATAAAAACAGTAACACGTTTTTCGAGAAAAAGAAAGTGAGACATAGAGTTGATGCAGTGAAAAATGTTTTTGGTCTCATAGGACGAAACACGTTTTTATGGCATAAATTTAACGCATTGTTTAACAGAATTTATCGTTAGTTAACAATATTAAGCTTTAGTTTTGGTGTATTTCATTGTGGCAAAGTACTCGTGGGCTAGCTGCTTAAGGGGAGGAATGTCTCCTTGGAAGACTTTCTAAGAGAAGCTGGCTCGTCTGTACGTTACAGACGGGGAAAATGCGAAAACGCCGAAGAAGCTAGCCCGTTCGTCAGGATTCGAATTCCAAACCGAATTACCAGTGTTCAGCGGCTTAACGCGTTAGGCTGCTATCACACGTCGGTTTGTTTCAGAAGAACAACTGTTTGGAACAATTTTTCTGCTTTGTCACAACAGCCAATCAACACAGATCGCTTTGGGGTTAACGCAGGAGAAACTGGTTCCCCATTACAAACAAGCTGATAGTATTCGAAGCTGATAGCTGATTGGTTGAAAACGAACAACCTGCAATTTTTTTTGAAAGGAAGGAAAGAGTCTCGCGTCTTTCTTTCAATAGTAAACCAGGCAGAAAAATTGTCCGAAACAGATGTTCGTGTGAAACAAACGCCGTTTGATATGGGACTTGGGCTTTGGAGGCTTAGATGTTGTTTTATGCTTCAATGAAGAACTGTAACGATATCTCATACTTAAACTACTAAAGTACTACATACTTAACTAATCAATCCACGCTTCCACTTTATGAAAATGAAAAAACAACAGTTCGAAAGGCATGGAGACGACGGAGAGGGTGAATGATAAGTATTATTAAAAATGCGATGCAAAGTATTATAACTGGCCGAAAAAAAAGAGTCAAAGACGCACACGATGATGGAGAAATACATAACTTTCACTATCTAGTTAAATTAATTTATTAATTTTTTCCGTAAAAATGCTGACTTTTTCCCCCTTAAGACTGATTTTTCGAGGTACATGTTCCTATTCTTCATTATCCATCAAACCTAATCATTTAAAATTTTTATAATTTTTTTTAATACTAAGTAAGAATTTAATAACTTCTAGAAAAGTGTTACTTTTAGAAAATTAATGTAATAGAAAATACAAGCTGAAAGGTTACTATACACGGGGTAAAAATTGTTATTACAGAAAAGATTAAAAATTGAAGTGAAAAATTATCATCCTATCTGCGAAAAATTAATTTTCATACTCGAAAACCTTACAATTGCTGAAACAAATTTTGCATGAATTTATCACATTTATCACGGAGGTAGGAGCTTGTATGTCCGGTTAAGAAAATGTGAGGAACTGACCTTAGTTTTCCGTGTCGCATCATTTTCTCTCTTTTTATCCCAATGGATAGAACTCTCTGCTAAATGTTTCTCTTGTGTCAGTTTCTCTTGCAATCATAGGAGGTGCATGGCGAGCCAATGGAATCCGAGTCAGAAGGAAGTGCCTGATATGGGCGAAGAAACATTTCGATACGAGTTTATCCGTATAGTTCCTGACTACGCATAACTAGGGATTGTTAGCGTCAAAATTTTTCTATTACATCCACTATGCGTATCATTTTGATTTTGCGTTATTATTTAACAGGGCAGAAATTCACGACCAACATCATTACAATACTTTATTCTACTGCTCTTTTAAGAAGTGCATGAGTCATTAATATCGTCTGCCGCCGTGGTTACATTTCTTATCTCTCGTTATTTTTTTAGTATTTTAGCTTTGAATATCTTTTAATATCATGGCGCCATCTAGCGGTAGACTGTTGAAATTGCTAACAGGAACTCTGCATCGTCGCTAGTTCAGGAAATGAACCGCGTGAACCTAGTTATTTAAGAAAGTCAACAAGGATGAAACAAATTCAGAAGTGATAATGTTTCATATATAAATACGAATCACGTCAGGGTTATCGTTTTCACAGAACGTTATTTTCGTTTGGTGTCTTTCGAAAGGAAATTGTTTATCATTCAAGTATAAGTTGATTATCCGATGTTTAGTATTTATACTGTTATTAGTAATGTCGGAAAGTCGGAAAATAATGTATTGAATATCTGAAAACAGAATGATGGTTAACCCTTTGACGGGCGGTATATAAAATAATTTAAACTGTGGTAAAATTTTGCATGAACTATAACTTATGGACCCTAAGGATACAAAATTGAGACTTAAAAAAAATCTAGAGCGAAATCCTGAATTTTGAGAGCCGGTATATATTTCATACCGGCGCCCCTCTAGGACATTTTTTTCCAGGTAGCTGTCAACTGTTAATCTTTGTTTTAAAAATTAATTTTGGGTACTTTTGATGTGCGTCTGTAGTGATGAGTGCTTGAATATAGTTATGTAAGTCTAAAGACATTTTTTTTTTTTAATTTTGGCAGAAATTTAAAATTTTAAAAATAAAATTTATGTTTTTTTATGCACTTTGATGACGCAACCCAGCTGAACATATTTATGTAAAATATGGGTAAAAAGCTTTTCAAGTTGATTTAAATTCAATATTATTTTATAAAAAAATTTAGCAAATATAACACTGCATGTGTAAATCGTATCATGCTGTAACTGAACTAGTATAATATTACAAGCAGATGTAACTCAGCCGAAAATTAAAAAAACTGAAAAATGAAGCACTCCGACCGACTCAGCTGAGAAAGTATGTTGCATTTTTGAGATTGTATTTTATACTAATATGTGTAAAATAATATATAATATGTGATAATATATGATAATATGTGAGATATAATAATATGTGAAAAAACAACCATGCTTCATACTATAATACGAAGAATCGCCCCCCCCCTCCACGCACACACACTTTAGATCATCAAAGACCGTAAGTGTCCCTGATGTATTATTATTATTATTATTATTATTATTATTATTATTATTATTTTGTAAAAAATGTTTATTTTTTGTAAATATAGGTTGTAATGTATCTTTTTGTTCAGGAAGAAACGCCGTTAAACAATTTTATTATTTGATACACCTCAAAGCTCTTATTCTGATTTTCAATCCCTTTGGCTGCATAGGAGCTGCTTTTCAACTTTTGGATAAATTTTAGTTTGCATCTAAAACGGGCCTTAGAAATATTTTTCCTCCTTTCACCAACTGTGAGAATTTATTTCGGAAACAACCTATTTGTATCAACGAGAGCGCAGATTTCTCTTGTGTTCTCTAGTCTTTCATCTGAAATTAACAAAGAATTTCCCTAAAGAATAAAAGCATGCTTTCAAACCAGCAGTTTTTGTGAAAGAAGAGCGACGGAGAGCTCGCGACTTCGGCTGAGATGGACCTTAAGTACATTTCCATTTTAAGTGAGCTTTACCTTTGTGTGATCTTATCACACCTCACAAAGGGAAGAAGGCGTGACTTCCGAATGACAAATTAGTTGTCAATCACCTCTTTCATTTTCCTTGCATTCTAGAATTTTGGAAAACACGAAGCAACGGGTGTCTTTTGGGGGCTAACATGCCACATTTAACCCCCACAATTGTGTAAAGTTTTGACCCCACATGGCAATTTTGAAATCGATGAGTCTTTCTCTTGGAAAAGAGATAAGGGCTGAAATAAAAATTTTAGCTAAACACAGACGAATGAAACTCGAGCTGAGTACACAAAGAATAAATGAAACTAATATACTTGTATTCAGTCCTACCGCAGAGTCAATAAACTCCCCAATTCCTCCATGAACATAATACTGAATCCTAAACGACTTATAAATTAATCATGAAAAATTATTACGTCATAAACTGTTATAATAATAAAGAAATTCTGTCATGTCACAGAGTATAAAAGGAGAAGACTGGTGCTGCCATCTATTGGCTTGGTATCCTCAGTGTGGGCGCCGGTATATATTATATACCGGTTTTAAAATCGTATAAATAATCTTCTGTTAATTATCATTTCTGACAAAAATGAAGTAAATATATAAGATTCAGCATGTGTACGTCATATATTTGCAGGTTTTGAATCTTTTCCTTCCCTCCAATAGAATTTATCAATCTTCCAACATGATACCTTGCAAAGAGGTATATTAATTTCATAACTGCAAAATATTGAGCATTCATAGGGTGATACTACCATTTAGAATTTAAAGGAAACACTAGAAACTTACGATTATAGCTTTTGGTGTAGAAAAATTAGTATTTTTTCGGAGGTTAAAAAATTGACAAACAACCGGTATATATTATATACCGGTGCCCTTCAAAGGGTTAAAGAAGGCTAACTGTTATATTTATGGGATGAAGTTCAAATCTTGAATGAGACATGGATTGATGAGCAGCGTTCTCTATATAAGATGGCAAAGTGACAGACAAATTTAGCCAGAAAATGCCATTATCGACCAATACCTGGGAAATCGCTTTCTCTCAAATACTGGAATCCCTTTTCCTGAAAACCAAACTCATTGTGAAAGCAATCTGTTTCAGCAGTCTACAATTTTTTAACCTTTATAGAAGCAATGTTTATTTTTTATGCATTGCAACATCGTGCATTCTTATCTATCATAAAATGTACGTAACGTTGAAAACTGTTTGGTGAATTATCGCCAAGCTTTTAATGTATTACAAAGTCAAGAGAAGGGTGTATAGGAAAGTCAAATAAAGTGTAACCGTTGACACCAACTCGTGCTTACAAAAGCCAACACTTTTGGCTTAAACCAAAGGTAATGTGTGTGTGTGTGTGTGATTATGGCAATGCCTCGAGGGCTATCTGTCTAAGGGGAGAGATGCCTTCGTGGAGGACTAAGGGAAACTGGCTCGTATATACGTTACACATAGGGAAAACCACGAAAACGCCCATGCAGCCAGCCTGTTCGCGGGATTCGAACCTCGAAATGAACTACTAGTGTTCAGCGACTTTACTCCTCGGCCGCTGGTGGGCCCAAAAGGTAATGAATAACTTAAATTGAACTTAACGGCATAAAAGTTTAACTATCACGCAAGATGGCTCTGACTCGAGCTCGCAGTAAACACGCCTAATGACAAGATTAACTCAACGCCGCAGAATTCTAACTGCTAGAGAATGAAAGCAACTAACAAGGCCTTCAAGAGACAGAACCAATACCTTTGAGATACTTACAAAAGGTCTGAGTACGACGGCATGACGTCACAGCAGAAAAACGGTTGCTCATGGCTCTGTTGCTTTTCATACCTTCCTTCGCGTGTTTATTTACTTAACTCATGCTTATTTCCTGTTTATTTCATTCAGTATTCCCGATTTATTACTATAGCAAAATTTGTAATGGAATTTTTAAACCTAAATCTTATGTTTAAATCCGTGAAGACGAAGTTCCTCTAAGTTTTTTTAATTATACTGAAAAGTACAGAAAATATGATGAATAAATATACACTGGTGTGCAAAAATTAAGGAAGAAGTCAAAAAATTAGCATATCAGCTGAACGAAGAGGCAGAGCGGACAGAAAGACCAATCAGGAGATTAAATAAGGTGATGTACTGTAGCACATGCGCATATATGCAGGCAGACGTAATGGGGGAGTGTCTGAGTAGTATAAAGCATGTTGTCGGTGGCAAAGAGATTGCACGCCGTATAGCAGTTAAAATCACACCGAGTTGCTGCCTCAGCGAGAAATGGCGAATAATCAATCTGTTAGACGACATCTGGATGCTTTTACCCGAGGTCGAATCATTGGGAAGTTGGAGGAAGGCCGCAGGGTGACAAGTGTGGCTGCAGAGTTCGGAATTGCTCACAACATCGTTTCACGACTTTGGAGACAATTTCAAACTACAGGAACAGCTATCCTGGGGTTTAGTCCTGGGGTCGTCCACGAGGAACCACACCCGCAGATGACCGGTATATTCCCTTTCAGGCAGACAGCGGGAGAAATCGCTAGACACACGACACAGGCGACTGGACGACCGATATCGCGTTTTACCGTGGCTAGAAGACTGCACGGTGGTGGTCTGTTTGCACGACGCCCTGTACGATGTGTACCTCTAACGCCTGCCCATCCGAGAAGGCGTTCTCTGTGGTGCCGGGAACACCGGAATTGGAGAGACAATGAATGGGGACGAGTACTCTTTACAGATGAGAGCAGATTCAGTCTGAGTAGCGATTCTCATCGCATACTCATCTGGAGAGAGCGGGGAAGCCGCAATCATCCCTCGAACATCATTGAAAGGGACAGGTATGGAGGTGGCGGTGTTCTCGTTTGGGGAGGCATCATGCTTGGTAGTCGTACAGACCTTCACATATTGGACCCGTTATTGTAACGACATTCTTCTTCCATATGTGCGTCTTTTTAGAGGCGCTATGGGTCCGCAGTTCTTTTTCATGGACGACAATGCACAATGCAACATGTCATCACAGAGTAGCTGCCGAACAGCTCTTAGAGAGTGAGGATATTGAACGTATGGATTGGCCGGACGATCTCCGGATCTGAATCCCATCTAGCATGTATGGGATTTTCTAGGCAGACGCTTGGCACCAGTACCTTACCACCAGTAACGATTCCGGAGCTTCGATTGGCACTGCAAGACGAATGGGCAGCAATGCCTCAACAACTCATTGACACCCTCATTCTTAGCATGGGCAGATGCTGTGAAACCTGCGTAGCAGTCAGGGGAGATCATATCCCCTATTAAAGACCGGATGTTTCTTGCTGGACACCCATCACAGGGATATTTCGGCCTTCAGTCGCATTGCGCTCCATGCTACTTTTATCTCTTCTATTACAAGCTTCTTTTTATCCCTCTGATTTCTCTTTTAGTAAGTGTTGCTTACATTGCTCATGTCCTTACGTATTGGGGATCTTACGGTATTAAATGTGTTGATTTGGAAAGCTTTTGTACAAAGTTATATTGAAAAAACCGTTTCGTCCTTAATTTTTGCACACCAGTGTATATCAGATTTTGTTTAATTTTACCTTATCTATTTCAACGATCACGTACTATCAATCTTATTTAATTTTACGTTATTTGTACGTAAAATTAAGTTCATAAATTTGGTGCTTAGAGTTTTTACCATTTTACCAAAGTAAATATGTTTGTACAAAAATTACGCGTGAAAAAAATGTGCCAATTGCAGTAAAAAGTGCTTTAATGAGATATATTAAATCCTATTTGGAAAAAACTGTGGCTTTCATAACCTAATCAATATACAACGTATCAAATTTAATAATTAAAAAGGGTTATGTGATAACAAACCCCATAGGTTTCGGTGTTAAAGTAAACCAGATCGTCCCTACTCTTTCTTGCCGACATGTCGGTGACGCGCGCTCCGCCCACTGGGTTAGTCTATATCTTATAATGTCCATGCCCTGATGTCTGAAACACCGTTGTACAGGAGCGATTTAATTAAGAGTCTTCGACTCTTGAAGGCATTTACGAATTCCATATTACCTTGGGCTTTACTTTTTTTAGTTTTTCCACATTGCCTTTTCCTTTGGTTAGTCGTATTTTATCCACCACTGTTTTACAATTAGCCAAAAAATGGCTTTTCGAGAAATATTCTTCGCGTTGCAACAAAAATTATCCATATTAATCTTTTACGCTTACACAAAAAACGATGGAATTACAAGTCGTACAAATTTAAAAGTTTCGAATAAAATTTAATTAGAAAGGGGAAATTTCTTAATAAATGTTAATAGTTATTATTTGAAGTTAAATTTTAAAACATCATCTGTAAAATTACCGATATTTTCAGATTAAGGTATGGGAGTATTTCTCTTCCGAAAGCACACAAATGTATTATTCAGTCCACAACTGGTTTGCGTACGTTTTTTGAAATAAGAATAAATTTTAAAATAGCAGAAGATGTTTCCTATCTGAAATAATAAACTGATACACAAACCTTTTATTTATAAGCATTTGCTTTTTGTTAGTCTTTATCGAAATCGTTTTTAAAATGTGTAAAACCCCTGTTTTGTATTAGAAGAAAATATTGTTGCTAGTCTGTCTCCGACAGAGGAGAATGTTTACTAGTAGCGTTATATCCAATATCCGTCAGTTCCATTGGATAGTAATTATCCACACCATTGGAGGACATATAAATTGAGTCCAAGTTATTAAGATAGATATGAAAATATTAAAGAAGAATTTATCCGCCTGCGCATTAGAAAGTCTTACAAATATTTCACTTCTCTATCTAAGGAAATAGATATTTTCCGATATTCATAAAATAATCTCCATTGATAGCTGGTAGTTCTAAAATATACATCTGACAAACTTTAATGAATCTTGCACACAGCAAAAACTGAGAAATTTATGATTTAAGTTTTACATCAAGTTTTGACCTTTCTTTTGGGTTTTCTATTTGTTCGTAGTATTTTTTGTAACAGGCATCGATTCGAAGAAAAATGCGTCTTAAAGTGATCAAATACACTTATTTTAGAAAAACATACTACCGAAATTTTATCTACCAGTTTCTCCTTAAGCGAATGGGTTATAAAATATTTAATTATGCCTGTTGCAATTCAATTTCTTCCATGCACTGAAAAGATTTTGCAATAACTGTTTTACCAGATTCAGGTAAAGCGGTGGTTGTCGAGAATATAAGATGTAATTATTAGATTCGCAGCTGTGTTGTTCCGTCTGCCGTTTGTTCCAAAATGTTTCTGAAATAAATGCACTTTCATTTACTACACATTTAATGCAAGTGAGAACAGAATTGTTTAAATAAGATGTTCCCGATGTCCCTTGCATAAGTGCCCCGAATCTTACTGGGTGTTCTGGAAAATTCTCATGTTCGCAGGAACAAGAATTCTAGCTAGAAATTTCTTATTTCAGTTTGCGATTATAAGTGTTGCGAAATAGATTACCGGTCAACACAACATCCGTGTCCAACGCACTATATTATATATTGTATGTAGCATTAAAATCAATATTTTTGCGAATTTCTTACATATGTAAATAATTTTAGTGAAATTATATGTGAATTTTCATATTTGTTGTGTAATGTAAAATGAAATGTTCTAAACGAAGATCCTCTGCCGAAAAAATAACAATACAGGGCAAGTCTGTTTAACACTGAGTAAATGGTATCTCCCTAAATTGGCAAGATATCGCCAAGCTCACGATGGTTTTGGAAGTTAATTTTTGTCGTTAAAGTTCCCGAGAAATCGTCAATACTCGCCAAAACTGGCGACGATTTGGAGAGATTTTGGTGCGACCGCTGAACCACTAATGGGGTATTGTAAGTGAATAACTGTAATTGATCTAATAGTATGTGAGGTGTGTAGATGTAACTTTAACCGAATATACCTTCCAGTAATTTCGAGAAATGGCATTTGCTAAAGATATCTCGGCGGCCGGGTGAAAACTATATAAAACCGGAGAGAGCATTTGCTCTCAGTAATTGTTAGTTCAGACCTGAGTTGTAACTCAGTTCTGAGTCGTAGTTCAGAGCCGAATTCGGAGTACCGAATTCGGTATCCGACAGAATTTTGCATTTTAGATGCGCTTTCCATTGCGTTATACTTAACGCTGTTAGTAGTCTCAAGTGTAACTGCTCTTCTGCTGTGTAATACTAATGAGGCTTACCTGCATTTTTGTGAAAACGTCAAGAACTCTAAAATATTTCATTGGGTAAAATAAATTTTATCAATCTATCATCGGTTCTGCGTGCATCCAATACGTAGCGTTTTTAATTTAATGAATATTTTAATGTCTGGTATTTACACCGCTATTTAATGAAAGGAAATCCTTTTTTAAAATATAAAAAAATATTTTTGTCCGTTGTGCTTTTTAGCAATTCCATAACTTAACTCCACGCTGATTTGTCGCCATATGCCAATGAGCCTATGAATTATATAAATTTTTATTAATTATTATAAAAATACAATATATATATAGTTTGCATCGAGTTAACTATTTATGGAAATTTCCTATTTATGTTCATTACTTAGATATTTTTCTGATATGTATGGTTTTGAAATTATTTACCATATTTTGCAATGAAAGGTTCATCAATTGCATAATGGCTTTGATGGGTAAAATGTAACGCGGATTGTTGTATATATGAAAAGGAATTGCTGGCAAGTAGTGCTTACTCATTATCGAGTGATAAAGACTATAAAATACCGGTAATTTGGTCTGATTTCGAATCCAAGCTAATGTTTCCCATGCAGCTTTATTGTCGGTTTTCTACATGTGTAAACCGTTGTTTTTAGAAATTCGTCCTTGACGGCACCTCTCCCCTTAGAATAATGGACTTAACGTGTTTTGCCTTGTCAAACTAATCTAGTTTAATGCAGAATAATTTATTAATTGAATGTGACGGAAAATTTAATGCAATATGGGTGGGAAATTGCGTACGGTACTCCAATAACTTATTATACCATAAGGTCTAGACGCAAATTGCGCTTTTTGATTGCGTTAACCTGAATATAAGTTACTCATTTGATACTTTGGTTGGTTGTCTGGCATGAAGCGGGAGATGCACTTCACCTGCTGTTTCAGATTCCTGAATGAATACCTTTAGAGTCCTGACATATGTGAAAGTTCGAAAAATGAAGTTAGACTAATAATATAACTGAACTATTGCACAGCGCAACGTTGACGGTCCTTGACTTACAGCCCTAGGGCACATGACATGTATAATTCTGGACGTGGAGACTAACTCTGAAGAGAAAACGGAGTAAAGGAAATGGGGAGAAGTACCAAAAGGGAACAAGGCCAAAGTACCTGAAATGTTCTCAAAAGTTTTTCCATTAGGATCCAAGACAATGCAGGTTCAATGACAACTACGAGAGAAATGCAATATACTAAAACTGGCTTCAATGACTATACTAAATTACAAGACTTCTACAGCAATCAATACTACGAAAAGTACAACACAACTTCCAATTCAACAATTCTACAGCAATCAGGTCTACGAAAATACAGCACAATTAATGCAACACATCTTCGTACAATACAACACAACTTCAGTCAATACAACTTCTAAAGAACTACTTCGAAACATCTTAGAAACAACAAAGCAATAAACAGATGGATTGGAAGTATAGACCGCTACCAATTGAGGAGCTAAGTGATAAAATTGTCGTCTCCACCCATGAAAGTGTGAGCTGCTAATGGCCGGAGGCTTCAATCTTTAAAGAAAACTTCATAATTGAGAACTTGAGAATAATTTACGAAGTCGCATTATACGGCTTTGGTGAAGAATGTTTCATTGGATCTTTTGATATATTCGAGGACAGTCGTCAGTTTTAAGTCTCTGTGCAAAAGTTCATTTCGAATAAGATAGTTGTAATGTGTAATTATACGCAAAAATTTATTCTGTACGACTTGCAGTTGGTGTAGATTGTTTTGAGTCGCCGTATTCCATGCAGGAGCTGCATAGCAGAGTATTGGACAAATGGAGGTAGTGTAGATGTGTCCCTTGGTTCGAGACAGATTAGAGTTTTTTCCTATGACTGGAAGAAATCTACACATGATTCCGATGGCATTGCTTTTAACACTTTTAATATAATTAGACCAAGTGAGTCGTTGATTTAAAATAACACCCAAGTATTTTGCCTTTGTGACCAATGGTATTGGATCTTGAAAGAGGAATTCTTTAAACGTTATGTGCTTCTTGGTTTTACTTAGGGTTAAAAATTTAAATTTGCTAGCATTTAATTTCACTTGCCAATTGATGCACCATCTTCAATCGAATATAGATAATTCTGCATTTTATCGATAGCGTAATTTACTTTGATTGATTTAATGGGAACCGCCGTATCATCGACATAACATGCTAGAAGAGAGCAGTTGTCTAAACCAGGGTGGGAAAAGACTGAGATGTATAATAGGTGAAACACAGAATACTGCCTTGCGGGACACTTGATCCTATAGGTCTTGGAGTTGACTTTTCATTTCCTTGAGCAAAGAAGAATGTGTGGTTTTTCGAAAAGGAAAAGATCTCTAGGAAGTTCTGGTTTGATAAGCTTGAAGATGAGGCCCTCATGCCAGACGCGGACAAATGTTTTTGCCACGTCCAGCATAAGGAGCGCAACACTTGCTGATTGTACAATGCAGATTCGAATTCAACCATTCTCACGAGTTGGTGAGTTGTACTAAATTTTTTTCTAAAGCCATATTGGTCGTTAGGTAAAAGATGAAAATATGGTTCTAATATTGTAAGTATGAGGCGTTCGTATATTTTTTCCAGGCTGGATAACAAGCTGATTGTTCGTTAGCCGTCAGGTTTTGTCACAGCTCTACCAGGCTTGGTAAGAAGAAAGATCTTTGCTTGCTTCCAGGGGTCAGGAAAATAATTTAGAGGGAAACAGGTGTTAAGTATGCTGGCAAATTTACTGATAATATTTCTGGGCAAGTTACGAAGCATTTTGTTGGTAATTTGATCGTTGCCTGGAGCTTTTTTGATGTTAAGGTATCGAATTATATTTGTAATTTCCAAAGGGGTGATAAGTCTTGGAAGATTTTTGAGTCGATGGAGAATGGGGCCAAGAATGAACATAGCTGAATGTGCTGGAAACAGCATATCTTTAAAAGTCCGATTCATGGGTTCCATACTTGGAGTAAATTGTCTTTCAAGATGTTCTGCAAAGAAGTCTACTTTATCTTTAAGTGAGTACGCAATTTTAGTACCCGAATGTATCGGTCTATTATTAATGTTATTTCTTTTAAGGTTTTGCAGATATTTCTACAAAGAACCATCGTTTATATTAAGTTTAGAAATGAAATCTTCCTTAGTTTCTTTTTTGAAATCAGAAATGAGATTCTTAAAACTTCTATTAAATACATTAATCTCTCTTTTAAGGGCAGGGTTCTAGTTGCGGTTTCATAATTTTAGTATTCTGTTTCGAGTCTAATATTATTGTTAGTAAGTTGAACCGTGATAGTAGCATCTCTAAAGACTTTCAATATACTGTCCGTGAAGATTTGGATGGTAAGATGAATATCCGGTTTGGTGGAGAGCGCAGAGAATGTCGGTAAATGCTTAATTAAAGTATTGTGAAAAGTAATCCAATCCGTGTTACTTCTGGTAATATGCGTGTCTTCTTTTGAAACTCCAAGCGAAGCAAGTACTAGGACGTGGTCCGTAGTGAGTTCTGCCTTGACTTCAAGAGAAATTGGAAAAGAAGTATTGGTAAGGATGATGTCAAAGATGTCAGCTTGATTTGGAATAGCAGATCTATATGTAGCTTTAATAATGGTTTTACTTTAAAGCATTAAGGGGACGGTGGACTTTAAAAATTATTTTTTTAAGTTTTCATTTTTTCAACAAGAAATTTTATACATGTACATCTTATAGCATCAATAAACAAAATATATGCTCAAAATTTCAATTTATTTTAAATTAAAAATTTTTAAAGCAATTAATTAATTATTTTAATTAAAAATTTAAAATGCTCCATGCGCTCCAATTTTTAATATTTTTTCCTAATGTTTGCTTTATGTTACTTATAAAGGCTTGGTAAAAGTATTTGTGTATCCGTTATTGAATATGATGGATAAGAAAATTTTAAAGGCTATTTTTGTGAACTTAAACCCAATTTTCGAAAAAATTTCACCTTTTGTTAAAGGTTTTCACAAGTTTAAACTTCTTAATAACCTCATATCTAAAAATGCATACACAGATCTACTGTAACATATAACAATATAGTTTCTTCCAAATATCATCCATTTTCAACTAAAAATGAGACGCATGGAGCATTTTCAAAACACACAAATTGCGAAAAAATTTGTTTTGAGAAAAATGAATTTAAAGTTTTCCTTCAAACTTACCTTTAATACATGGTCATGAGAAACAGCAAATTAACTTTGAATATAAATTTGTAAACATTCGATAACATTTTTGTAAGATTTAACTATTTTTAATCTCATAATATTAAAAATGACAAAAATAAACATATGACAAATTGCTAGGTGATTCGAAGTTATACAGGTAAGAACAATTTATGCCGTATACCCAATGAAATTTTTAAAAATCACCCGCACCATATGTTTTACCTTCATTTGCTACAATTGCATTATCGTTTAGTGATTTACAATATTTTTTTACTATTTCTGTGTTTTTTCCATGCAGGTAAACTTCTCTTTTTACTTTGGTTCAAGCGACGCTGATCGCTCTTTTTTGCAATGAGTAGGGAAAACGAGTTCACTTCTTCCTGTTCTACGCTTATGGCATTTACACAACCAAAGTTAAATTCATTAATTGTTGATAATACTGACATTTCTAGCCTTTTTTTAGAAATAAACACTTCTTTAGGGCAATTGTTCCAAAATTAAACTATGGATACTTTCATTAGCATTTTGTGTTTTACCAGAAATGCATCTGGACAGCAATTCTGTGCTAGCTAGCCTTTGATAAATTGGCAATATTTGAGAAAGAACACTTTCAGATACTTTAGTTTTCATGGCTTTATGTGCTTTCGTCTGCTCTTCATTTGCTGCTGCACGTTGATAAAAACACCATGACAACGTACCGGTAGGACATTTCGAATGTTTTGGTGAGACATCAGTAGATGAACAGTGTAGTAAGCTTGCATAAATTTCAGATTTCATTTTGTGTATATCCGGTATGTTATCTTTTATGGCCTTTCTGTAATAGTTTGTTAACTTTAAAATTGTAGTTTCCTTCAGATTACCTTCTTTTCGTCCACCGATACATATACCTCTGGAACGCAGCTCTTTAACTTTATTGCGCAATCCTGCCCCTAAACGTTTTGCCACATGATTGATACATTCTTCTTTACTAATTTTTACATCATTACCATAAAGATTCAGAGTTAATAAATGTTGATATGTTTTCGCATCCCCATCAGAAAGTATCCCAACATATCGCATATTACATGTACTGATGGACCGTTTCCATAAAATTTCTGCGGCTTTCATTTCCATAGCATTAGACGAACCAGAAAAAATTTTGGAACACTCTGGTTTGTGGCTTTCAAACCATATATGAAATTCCGCACTGTCAGCATCCATATCTCTTTTCGCGCATACGCCCACCAGCGGCCGAGCGGTAAAGACGCTGAACACTGGTAGTTCGGTCCGAGGTTCGAATCCCGCGAACGGGCTGGCTGCATGGGCGTTTTCGTGGTTTTCCCCATGTGTAACGTGTATACGAGCCAGTTTCCCTTAGAAAGTCCTCCACGAAAGGCATCCCTCCCCTTAGGCAGATAGCCCTAGTGTGCTTTGCCATAATTAAATACACACACACACTTTTCGAGCATACACATTCAGGACAATATTTTGACAGAATTTCGTAGTCGATAACTAACCCAGTCAAGACATCTACGACGATACCTATTCCATACAGTGATGTATGCCCACGTTTTAGCCATGTGCCATCATACGACACTGTGATATCTATACACTCATCATTATTTATATTAATTAATTTTTTATGCTTATTTCGAACAATATTTCGAGAAAACTGAAGGAAATCACCTTTTAGTTTCCCCTTTTCTTCAGACAAACTGTGTAAACATTTAGCAAATGTCTTTTTGTCCATAGCATGAATTCCCATAATCATGGAAAACACTTCTAAGGCGGCGTGGCCTTTGCCTATTTTCAAAAATGCTTCGACAAGTTTCGTATTCACATCAAAAGTATTTGACCGTTTTACCCGCTCACTTGAAAATGTTGTACTAAATATTTTATCACAGTTTTTACAAACTAATTCAAGTTTTGTAGAATATCCATATATTCGTTTCGAAACAATATCTAAAGAGTTGGTTGAGCACTCGTCACACTTTATATTACATAGTAATGGATTCCACATTTTACGATTTATCAAAATATATGAATCATCATTTCGGTTATCACCACAGTCAGACGTTCGTAATAAACTTTCATTCAGTTACTAATTCAGAAGTCAAACAACAAAAATCAGCGTTAATTTTCATTCAGTTTCTTTACACTGGCACTTACTGAAGTACTCGCTTCAACTATAGAACTTTCAGAAAAAAAGAGAGTTTGACTTTCAGAGTTTGTTTATTTTTGGAAGAAACTTCTTCACTGTTCAATGTCACGTCATTTTCCGAATGAGCTGCCCATCGTTTTTCAATTTTGCTGACAGCTGCAAGTTTTTTCTTCGATGGTCGCCCTTTAGGCTTACGGTAACGACGACTTATGGCATGCATAATGTACAATAAATAAATAAATATATATACTCTTACGCAAGAGGTTATAAATTAATCTGCAGTTCTTCCAGTCCAAGAAACTCAGTTATAAACAGTCCTGCAAAATGTAGTTGTATAAAACAAAGCAAAACACTTTTAGCAAAAGAACTAAAGAAAATAGCGAGGAAAAGCACTTTTAAACTGTAAACAGTGAAATAGCAGTTACAGTTAAAACGTTATATTGCCAGGTTTATAAAGAATTAAATATATAAGTATATAAATATCAGCAAATAACTGTTGAAACATATTTGTTTACATTTTCGCCAAAATTTAAAGGGCAAAGTTTATGTTGTTTACACATTTTAAATGCTTGTAACTTCGTTAAAAATTAGAATATTTGAATTCGGTTTTTTACATACGATGCAGTTAAGTATATGTAATACAACGAGAGTAAAAAAAAATTCAATATTTTGGTCGATTTTTAGCTTTTTCAAAGTCCACGGTCCCCTTAACTTGTAGTGATATTAAAATGGCTTTTAGGCAATTTTTCATCTTCAAGATAGAGTAAACGACTGCTGAGCTACAGAATGCGATAATGCGTTTTTTTATGTTTTCGTCAATATCCTAAGGAATTTACTGATTTTCAACTAGCACGCTTCATTTTAACAATTTATTAATTTATTTCAAAATTTGACCCTTTAATTTATATTATTTTACTACTTTGTGAAATTTGAATGTTCTGAATACTGCGAATCCTTTTAAACGACAATTTCTGATCATATATTCCTAAAATGCGCAGAGGCAAAGGCAATTTATTTCTAACGATTTACTTATGTTTGTCGACTGAATGTTCTTTTTCGTAAGCACCTGCATTAGTTTATTATGTGAAAGTGCGATCCAGAAATGCAGTCAGTCAAAAGCGCTTCAACTGTTATTTTCTTTTACGGATCACTTGAATTACAAAGAATAAACAGGACTACAAGATATGTTTTCTGTATCGGGCACTCTAGAACCGAAAGTATAAACTGCTAGACGTTCTTGCCTAATGATGGGTAATTTCATTTCAGCCGCTATTTTTTTTCCAAAAAGTCTCTGGGAGGATTTACCCAACAAATTATTAATCTCTTTATTAAGTATTAGTCTTTTTATAGGCAACTATTTATGTTAGGATTTATTCCGTTATTTTCTAATCCTCAAATACGCGTTTCGCGCTCTGAATAGAGCCCACGCATCGTTACAGTGTCACATGATTTTCGTATAGGACTTATGTTTGATAGTGTTGGCATATGCGCATGTATAATATCTTTTGAGACACAATTTAATAGTTTTCAAAGCTCAAGGCTAAACTACGTATACCCACCTCAGCTTCGCTAAGTACGATTTTAAGTAACTACTCTGCGTTACTAAGACTCGTGTTGTAACTAGCTACTACAAATTGACAATAAAATTTATTAAATCTTAACATATTGCCATCGTATTTAGGTATCTGCAAGCGAGGACGTTTTATTGTATTTTGTAGTTCACTTTTTGTTTCTACAACATACGTTCTGCCAATTTCTCGAATTTCGCTTTCTTTTGCTTTTCAGGATTCTGTTCGCACGAATTGTCCACGTAATAATATTATCTTTTTATTCTTGTTGTTTTTGTAATTTTATTACCTATTTCTTCACTTTTCCACAGTTTTAGAATTTCATCACGAAGATGCGTCAAATTTTGTCCTTATCTAAACGTTTTGCTAGAAGTTTGACATTTAAATCAACTGACCTTTCCTCTTTGTTTATTTCTCCTTCTACCAATATCTTAGTGTCAATAGCCTTGCGTCTGACAAGGCATCCAATCGGTTTAATTAGATGTTAGTTTAGTTAGAAATACAAGTTAGAGTATTAGTATTGTATTAGTTTAGAGTTAATAAGTTTTAGTAGTCCTGTGTTGTGTTAGCGAATAGAAACAAATAATTATTCCCCTTTCAGAATAAGTCTTGTTGTGCAAATCGCACTAAAGTTTGTCAAGTCCTTGATTATATACGACTTTTTGAGACGTGTCTAAACATAAAGTCCAACTGATATTCTACAACAAGCGTGAAGCCTCAGAAAATTGAAGGAATTCAATTATTTACTCTTTATGAACTTCTAATATCCTTTTCAGGAAGGGTGGGATAGAAACGTGCTATCATTTCAACAGAAATGTGCTACCACTGTTGATTCAACACGACTAACTTAGGCAACCGAACTAGGGATGGCGTTAAAATGTTCTAAAACTGCATCGAATTAAAGGAATACATTTCATAAACTATTTTTTTATTCAGTACATTTTATTTAAATTTATTTAAACCAGCACATCTTTCATTTATGCGTATAGTTGTGTTCATGAGTTTTGTTTAATTCAAAATTACATATTCCCTGTTTAAATTATTAGTAAAAAATTTTAATTCTAGACTTCTTTTATCGAAGAGAAGGAAATTAGAAAATTGAAGGATTGTTTTTAAATAACGAAATATCATTAAACGAATTCACACCCAATAGCAAGTTAAATTCCCTCAACAACATCTACGATAGCCATATCGATGTTCCTGCATTCTTCATACATTTTGTGAAATTTATTTGCACTCTTTGTCAGATAAACGGCCAGTCAGGGAATTTTACCAGCTCAGTCAGGGAATTTTAGCATGTCCTATTTCCTCCTGCCATTGCCAATGATATAAATTTACGGAATGTCTATGGTTCAAAAGCATGTACCTCCACATCAGAGAAATATCTAATTAGTGAGCAGAAATAGGGGAAATGCATAACTAGTTATCTTCGTGCACACTAGAGAGAGCCGCATTGGATCGAGAAAGTTTACAACAAAATTTTGGTTTCTGTTTAGTTTTGATTTCTTTGTATTTTATAATTTCGGGAGGATTTTGTATTTTTTCAACATATCTAAAACACTAAAGCAAAAATAGGATAAGAAAGATTTTATGAATTAATAGGCTGATTGGCATGTGGCGAACAATCAGACTGCAGTGAAGTTGTAAAAACGCGTGGACATATTAGATCATCATATAAACCAAAGGCAAACTATCACTAAATATTGCTTTACATATATACTGGCAAGTACATTAAAATAATAATTTTATTTTATTTATTGAACGTCGAAACTTCTGCGCAGTCTTCATTTTCAACAAATTCGTTCTCTCTTTCGTTTCTACCGGTTAGCTATGTTTCCTGTTTTTTTAAGAACAGTGTAATTCCCCGTTACTTCAACGATAGTTAGGGTTTTGTCACTGCTGTAAAAAAGCTTTTGATATATATATCAACTTCACTTATTGTCCTTTTTCAACATGACATCTTAAATTCCATTAATTAGACCATTTTTGTCAAGCGTGTCGTTAGAACTCACTCATATTATGTAGGCGGCCGCAGGCCACAAGGTGTCCCTGGGCCAAAATCCTATCTGGAAAATCCACTCAAGAGGTTAAGAACTCAAGCTTTTACAAGAGAAGGAATAATGCTTCGCATCATTAAGCTTATAAGTGGAAGAATAATGCCAATTTTTTCTATCTCTTACAAAGTTAGAGAACATGAACCATCGAATTCCGCTAAATATTCAAAACATGGTGGGCACAACGCAATGCAAACTGGACTGTAGGCGGGGCTTAGAAGTGAAAGCACATGCAACAATAACTTGACATATGTATCTTTTTAAATAGAAAGCGTGCAAATTTAGTTTTTGTAGAAATTCAGGCTATGTTCTTAATAGAATTTTTATAGTATGAGATATTCTATTGTAAATAAAATGTAAAGGCATTTTCTTTTAATAAACAATGGGATTTGCTACTAACTCATTAAAGAAGTACATTTAATATATCAATCATTAATTATAAATTAATGCTTTCTGAAAATCTTATTAGTAACTCTCTAATCTCATAACACAGATCTTTTTTACTAAATGCCGTTCTGAATTCATAAAATAAAATTTTATTAAATTAAAGATATGCTTTATAAATGAAATTGTCATTTATAAAGCATTAAGAACATAAAATCATTGCTGTTTAGAGGTTTTGTCAAGTTTTCCCTTTGTCTTTATTTACGTTTTCAAAACCTAACCTATCAATGAACAAGATATCACAAGATCTGCTTAAAATTAATGTTTTACCTAAAACAAACGAAATTTAATTGAACACGAATGTAAATGGCATATTAAATTTATGATGGATTATTACTATCAATACTGTTAGGGAAAATTAATTGAAAAGAGAATTCCTCCTCCGTTCCAAGGTAAGGAGGATAAAGACCATGTCAAAGATGCATTTTAGTTTTAATTAAATGGCATTAAAATTCCATTATTAAGAATTTATTTTAGCATTCACTACTTCTAATTTATCAATTCTTTGTTATTATTGATTTAACCTGGTTGTTCAATTAACATGAGCTACATCAAACCAAAATATTAGAGACTGCCAGATATAATATGTGAATAAGTGTGCAATTTCTATTTTTAACGGGCGAAATATTTATAATATTAAAGCATTATATAAACAAACTTTCTTTTAAATTCACTTCAATAAAAAAAAAAGAAAAAAACAAAGAAGTTAGAACTCATGGAGATGATCTCCACGTTCTCAATATGAAACCAAAAAAGGGGGGGGAAGCTTGCCCTTAGTAGCCGTGGCTTAGAAAGATTGACGTGCTCTAACCACACCCAATTTTTTCCTGGTAGTCGTAAAGGATCGCAGATTCTTCACGCACCTCTTTACTTTTCTAGCCATTTCATTTTATTTCTACATTATGTAATTGCTATAATTTCTACATTATGCAATTGCTATAATTTCTACATTATGTAATTGCATCCTGTAATTAATGAAAAATAGCATTAAAAGTATTGTGTAAACTATTGTGCAAAACAGTAACTCTGTACTCAAATTATAATTTGATTATACTTTACTTATTCTAAGTATATATATAATTCTCAAATTGTTCATTTTATAAATATTACTTATGTTTCGAAAAAAAACTTAATTTGAATAAACAATGATAGAAATATGTAAATTTTACGTTGTTATTTTAAAACTCACTCAACAAATGTGACTAAAAATCAAATCCAGTTATTATATCTTTACTTGAGCACAAAATAAAATGTAGTTAAACACATAAAAGGTAACACACCTGTAATGTAATTATGATCAGACATTAACGTAAACTGTTTTCTTTTCCATGGATAGCTAGCCACTCCCCCTCTCCTTGTTTACTTATCGTTTTACCATCACATATAAGTTAATTACGAATATCACTTTTATTATTATTATGAAAAGGTAAATCTGAGAACTATATATGTTTCTTCGTGTACTTTACACAAAGAAAATACTCAAACTCTTTCTTGAACCATTGAAAGACATTTCGATTATTCTACTTTTTTACGCACCTTCTAAAACATTCTTTTACATGGACATGAAGTCGGAAATGTAGACATTATTTCGCTGTAGCAATTCAATGCCTTTGGGGCCTTTCAGATCTATTAATAAAAAATCAGAAAACACACTGAGAACTTGAAACCAGCTGGCGTTTTACCTCACTTCGCTTAGTAAGGTAATCGTTTTCTTGCCCTCACGTGGCGTGGCTTATTTCCTTCCCCTAGCTTCACTTTCTTCGAACTGTGATAGCAGAGACGCCATCTCCATGTATTCTAACCTCCTTGGAAAAAAAATAAGTTTCAATACACCCTGAAAAGAGTACTAAATAATTCTAATACATGTCCTATAATCACTGCTTTGCCCCAAAGAGGCAATGCAGTTTTATTTGATAAAAACGAGATAAAAAAAGCGTTACGGTTGTTCTTGAATCTTGAATCTTCAGTTTCATATTTAGTATCTACTAAGAGTTTTTATTAATATCTGAAGTGTGCCTATGGCCTTTCGTAAATTTTAAAAACATTAAAGGTGCATGAGCACCGCGCCCGAAGGCGAAAGTGATCTGAGTGGCAAGTCATTCAGGAAAGCAAGAGTTGGATCCAATCCAAAATCTACTAATTTTTCTATCAAGAATTTCGTCGTGGAAATTTTATGAGTAGGTCCTGGAAGCATATCGTCTCTGGTTTCTAACTTAGCAGCAGATACGAGAGAGGAGAACGAGAATCACGTGATCTAGCATTGCTTCTTCATTGGTAGGAATTTGCATGAGCATAAAATCACTTTCTTTGATGATTTAACGAAATTTTGTTACTTAAGTTCTAATTTAAATACAATGTAAGTACTGAGGCAGTGCACTTTTGGTAGAAAAATAAATTTCGGTCGAGCATATATCTTAGAATTTTCTGTATCTTCCGGAGTTGTAAAAGGGGCGGGAAATCACATGGTCCAAATGAAAGCTTGGAATTGAAGTTTTCCATGAAGTCGAACGATTCACAAAACACAAGTTAAACATATTTGCACAAAGTCCAATAACGTGCAAACATTTTTACAAATTCAAAATGAAATAATAAGAGAAACTAGAAAATATTTACACTATATACACATTCACCATTTCGAGTTATGATGAATGGAGCGTGGTCGTTTGACTTTACTTTCAATTGTAGGGTCGTAGTTTACAAGATTTTTGATGGCTTCGTTTTGAGAATTGTTTATACTATTAAAGAAGTTATGCGCCGTGATGAGGATTTGATCTTGAATTTCAGTACGGTTGTTGCCAATGCCCATGATTTTCAAGTTTCGGAGTGCCTATGGTTCAAAACCATTTACCTCCACATCAGAATTACTAAAAGTGAGCAGAAATAGGAAAAATTTTGCATAAGTAATTGACTTCATGCTCAATAGAGGGAGCCACAGGCTCGAGAAAGTTTAGGAATAGGAATACGAAAATAAAATCTTAAACATCATAATTTTTTTATAAGTTTTTAGGTTTTAATACTTTTTTTGGTTTTTTTTAAAAATTTTTTAACACAATACAAACACTAAAGCAAAAAGCGGATAGGAAAGAGTTTACGATTAATAGGCTCATTGGCATGTGGCTTGTGTAGGATACTGCAAATAATAAAAGAGAACGCGTTGAAAATATTCTTAGGCAGATTTAAAATCTGCGGGAGATGTGATTCTAAGCGAACAGATTGATAACTTTGCATGAAGATCTTGATTGCCGGTGCCGAAACTTCTCCAAATTTATAGCAGGAAGATAGAACAAAATAGTGGTGATTAATAATTTAACATTTATTCATATGAAGTATTACATTTTATTATTTTGATTTCAAAATCCACTGTTTCTTCGAATCAAAGCTTGTTTCGATAAATTCGATTTTAACCTAAAATCATCCAAGCTGAAAAAAATTTTTTTTTGGAATAATGTATTATTTATTAATGGAATTTGATACCTTCACTTATTTACATATGTTCTCAGAATTTAAATGATGTTGTAGATTACTTCGCAGCAATAATTAATCCTTTGTTATTTACAATTAAAATTTTATAATTTTAATTTAATTTCTAATTATTTTTAAATTTCCTTTTTACGAATAAAGAATCTTTGTTAAATTCATGTATATATATATAATTAAGGAAATTGGAACAGAGAATTGAGACTAAAGATATTGACAAAGATTATTTAAGTAATTAAAAAATGTTTTGCGTACAGTTTCAATTGTCTGTTTCGGCGAAACGCGATATGGAGTTAGCTTGATTCGAATTTCATTAAAAGTAATTTCCCCTGAGGAGCCATATTGAGATTCGAATTAGGCTAATCTTCCATTTACCGCTTCTTAGTTTTTATATTTTTGCTCAAATAATTTGTTAGTACTTTTACTAAAGTTTTAAATTTACCTTAATTAGATTAGCATATTGCTTACTATTAGCATTGATTTTTACTTGTAAATATTCAAAAGTTGTATTTTTTTCTCTTGTAACACATTTCATTGCAACTTATTTTGCTTATGTTAATGTTTTCACGGAACCACAGTATTTCAGCGGCTTTTTAGCGTACGAACTAGGATTTTTCTTCTAACCTTTTTCTAAATTTTGCAGCACAATGCGCAAAGTTTTTGACCACCTTTTATCGTTTATTCTTTTTTACTTTACTTTATATATATATATATAAACTAAAATTTAAAATTAGACTAAAACAAGAATATTGAGAGTGTGTCTACCTCAAAGTGTGCAGGTGCTACTGTATTGATAAAATTTCAAGTAGTTCCCAAGATTTGCATGTAATATTTATTACGACGACAAACACAACACAGTATTATATGGACAGAAAATTGATGCATTTGAACAATGGTGCTACCAGATTTGCTCTCTTTTGACGCTGCAAGAGAAGCGTCAGTACACATGGTATGGCTTATAAGGTTAACTTACACCATTTTTTTCAGGCGCGCGAAGATAGCACCATCTATCTAAAGGCAAAACATACTCCGCCCCGATGAACAATTGGATAATTTCCTACTAATTAGGCGGCGGATGTATTCAGTTTTCATATTTTTATATCAATCTTTAAGGTTCTGCCTTAACTTATATGCCATCAAATGATTCGGATAATATTTTGCTGATTCACTTCAGAAATGCAATCGCTTGATGTTCTACTATATCTCTTTTTTGACAGGATGCGAAGTGATAACATCATTAAATGTAATTTATTGGTCAATTGCCAAAGTTCATGAAGCTCACATCAGAGCTCCAATCCTTGGTTATTCGACTCAGATTTAGTTTTAAATATTGATAAAAGCATTCATAAGTGTTTTTCATAAAAATAGCTCCTTTTCTGTGTTTTATAGGCAATTTTTAAATCAAAATTTATTTTAATTTCCTCTATAGGCAATAAATTTTATTACATTTAATAAAAGTTTACATTTTTCTTAATTTACATTCTGGCAATACTGTTTACAATATGGGGTTTGTCAAGTGCTTGTATTGCTAATAAAAATGGTATTCTTTTGAAAGATTTATACGCTATACGTTAGCTACTAACATGTTATATGCATAGCATATTGAGCAGACGGTAAGCGGCATTTAGCGCACAGTTTTCCGCAGCTGTCCATGGGATTATTGCATTAGTTGATGTGACTTCTATACGAATACGCAGATAATACAGCATTACTTGTCTATTGCGCAAAGCTTAATTTTATCAGCTCAGACCAAGATCACCTTTGGCGCTTGAAAATACATTCAGCAGAAACGGAAGCTTGAAAAATTAAAAGAGCGACTTTTTAAAATTATGCGTGAGCTATATGCAGTAATAAAATTAATTTAAAACATTCTCTATTTATATTCTATGTTAATGGATTAGCGCTTCATTTTATTTTAAAGAATAGTTTTAAATATATTAAATACTAACGAGTACTCAATTAGTGAATCTAGTTCGCCAGAGAGAAAAGGTGTATAAAAGATGTGTAAAATAATCTCAAATTTTTAGGTATGAATGTTTAGAGGGAATGGGGTTAAATGATCATTTGAAAAGGACGGTAATAAAAAAGGATGCCTCTTAATTGCTGCAAAGTGAAATTAAAAAAATGCCAATAAATCAATGATACTAATTTAAAGTGCAAACGTGCAAATATTGCTAAGAGAATATCAACATTAGTAACTTTCTTTACAAAGGCAACTATGAAAAAGAAAGAAGTAACAGGAACTTTAAGTTACAGAATTAAAAACCACTGAAATCATTTCTATGCATTTTATTGCATTTGCGAATGGCATCTTATTATAGAAGCAAGTAAAATTGCATTACATGGTTGCAATACTGCAAAAGAAGTCCACATGTTGGCAATAAAGTGTTTTATTTTATACATGATGGCATAGCCCACAATGAAAACTATGCATTTCTAACGTATGCAGAAATAACTTCTTGAAGATACAATAGATGAAAGAACACATATAAGCTATATCAGTACCAGAAGGACTAGTTATTTAAATTACGTTCTTTAATATTCAAAAACATGATGTTATAGATTTGCTATTTGACACTGTTTACGTCCAAAATGCTACTTCAGAAGCGCTTTTTCAAGCTGTAAAGTATAGGAAAAACCATTTCTTCTCATAGGAAAAACCATTCCTATAAATAATCTTGTTCGCTTTGGAAGGGATACTTGTCCTAACATGTTGGGTACTAAGAAAATGACCACTTATTGCTAAAAGAGGATGTACTATCAGCATTTAATATGGATACGTTTACCCTTCCATCGCATTGTATACTAATCATTCAGTGAAGGTAATACATCATATCTAGAAATATTTATAAAAGATATATTATATCATTAATTTCCACAGAGTAGTAAATCATAAAGCGATCAAGCTGTTATAAATCCTGCTAAGCATAAAATCCGAAAATTATCACAAAGACCTTAACTATCCCGAAGGCTGGCTTGGTTTATTTGATAATAGCAACTCCCCCTAATGCTACCTGCCTAAGAGTAGGAATGCCTTCGAGAAGGACTTGCTAAGAGAAACTTGTTCGTATTCATATTTCATGTGGCTAGTATCTCTATTTCGTATTGGCTCGCAGTCATGCTGCGCAACCATATTACGTATGTAAATCCATGAAAACGCCCATGCGGTCAGCTCTTTCGCCTGTAGTAGAGCCCATTTCGAGCTATCAGTGTTTAACGGTTTTATCACTCAGTCGGTGGTGCACATTACGTGGGAATGCAATAAAAGTATTATTTCAGAGTGAGATGCGTTAATTCCTTTATTTACAGTACCAGTCGAAAGTGCACAAAATGGATTGTAGAAGAAACTTTAGTAATACTATAATGCCGTAGAAATTAAATATATGCTGCAATTTCTAGTACATGTGTTAGAGAAAAGATTTATCTTAATCCTGATCTTCCAAGAGCAAGGTAAATTTATTTTTAGTTTGTTCGTAAAAGATTAAAGTCATTAGTGCATACAGGATAGCTCAAATGGCTGCAACTAATAAAACAAATCATAAACATTTGACTAAACATATGTAGGAGACCATTGTAGGGCTTTCTCAAAATAAGCACAACTTGGTATCAGTGAAGAAAGGTTTAACAACGATGGTTGAAAATGTCTTGTTGAGTTTAGGATACAAATCAAAAAGATATTTTCTCTAACTGACAGCTAAAGTGGCTCGTGTCTTAGTGCTGTTGATTGCATCGAATCGGCATCCTCAATTTTACATTTAGGAACACAGTTTCCTCTCCTTGTTTCTGAAAACAATTTAGATCTTTATGATGAATGGAGATCTTTTGTTTTAAATCAATATTTATATGCCTCTCAGAAAATCATCCGTGAGGTTTTGGTGTCTGTCATGTAATAAAATGATGGCTTTTAATAATCCTAAATATGGGATTTTTTTTCTAACTTTCTACCCAGTCTGACTACATTATTTTACCTTTTGACTCTCGTAGGAAGATTCTCTTCCCAAGGAACACATATAAGCAAAAGCCGGAATCTCAGTAATTGCACAAATCGCGAAAGTACAAATAATGACGAAATGGATCCAAAATAGATCTTATTGCTGTATATTGAAACCTAATTTAAAATTTCTAAAAGTTGTGATTCAGGGAACTTCTCATAAACGATATACAGAATGTTTCAAATATAGGAAAGAATCAAAAAAAAAAAAAAAAAAAAAAAAAAAAAGTTAGATGGAAGGGGAACTGAAAGGGATGAAAACTCTGATTGCAGTAAAATGAAAGATACATATGCGTCTTAAATATGCTCTTATTTGTTGATATACTGTGTGATGACTACTTTGTTTCTATTGAAATAGATTATTTTTCGGGTTTTATTCAAGTCACATTCTAAATTTTTGCTTTTTAAGTTTGAGAACGGGAATCTTGTTTGGAGGGGTGTGAACCTTCATTTGGATTAAAAATGTGAGTGACAAATTAAAATGAAACGTTGAATACCAACTGAAACTAGAGAAATAAACATGCAGACAACACTTATTCACACTTATATGAAATATTTTAATTCTGACAAAACCTGCACTTAGTAATGAAAATCTACAAACATTTATTACATTTAATCTTAGGTATACTTTTCTATTTTTGTCTGATATTCACAATGTATTTTAAAAACCGAGAGCAATGGATATTTATAATGTCGATAAAAAATAATATCATGCGCAATTCGATCTTTTAGGAAATTTGGAAGATTTCAAAACAAAATTATGAACAAATATTCATACTTTATTACTGTAATAATGTCTGAGTATTGTGTACGTTGCTTTTACAATAGGCCGAAAAAATTATCTCTTGCGGCAGAATTTAAAACCTTCTGCTGAGGAGAGTTACATGTGTCGTAATCCGTTTTAAGAAGCAGCTTGATGTTGATCTTTAACTTTTTGTATTCATTTCAAAGATTCTAAACTATCGTTTCAATCAAAGGCAACTACCAACGAAGATTTTCTGATGTAGAGAGGAAAGCCAGTATGAAGTGTCAGAGAACATAATCATCCGATATACTAAATGGAATGCGAAGTCTGTTTTCACAGTCCAGTTCCGTTTACATTAAATTCCACGTATTACTAGTTCAGTCCGAAAGATTTGCGGTTAAAAGCTAATTATTAAATTTAATTTTTAATTAAAAAATCAGTCAAATATATCTGTTAACCCATTGCTCTTGGGCATTTTTGAAAATCTGACACTAATTGATTTTTATTCAAAATACGTATCCGAAGAAAGTATCCAGAAATATATACAAACATGCGTCTTTATATTCTGTTTTTGGTACTACCTATGTATGTGAAAAACATTTAATGAAGTGAAAAACACAAAATAAATACAAAGTTATGGGATATAGTACTAATTCAAATTATATATTCTATAATAGTCTTAAAATGATTACGTCTACTCTTTTACTTCATTGTCATCATCTCTTGTATTTTCCACATTTAACACTGCCTGCATATTCAGACATTTCCTTTTAATTTTTAATGCCCTTTATATTTAAATGGGTGCATTTATTTCTCATATATTTTTAAGGTCTTTTATCTTACCAATGTTTAGTTTCGAACCTACATTTCAAGCTAGCTTTTTATATTCTGAAGTTTAGAATGGAATCTCAACTTTTATCCATAATTTTAGAGATATATTCACTATTTTATATACTCATACAGAAATATTTTCGATTATTTTTAACATATAATACGACTTAGTTCAGCATGTTTCGTTAATGTATCTCATTCATACCGTTATTTTTATATTTCAGGTGCCCTGAATATACTCTTCCTTCCTCAGCTAGATAATAACGAGTATATCAGCCTTCATAGATAACTTTTTGAGAAAATGTCCCTTATTTTTATTACATATCTAATGAAATAACTAAACACTAACACTTTTAGAATTAGTCTTTTACTATGGAAAACATACTAATAATGTTAAATTCGTAAATATATCACACAAAATTAATTAAAAAGTTTTATGAATGATATTTTCAGTAATGCTGCATAAAAGTCAGCATTCACTATGTTAATACATGTATGATCAGTTGCTTGCATTAATAAATGTTATATTATCATTTGGCATATGTATATATTTTATTTGACTTTTTTCTTTTATTAAGTTTTAAACCTATTATTTTTAAATTAATATTTTTACTTTTTACTATGACATGAGAAATTAACTGTTATACAAAAAGGGCTCCGTATGTGACCATATTTATTTCACATTTAATAACTTTTTCAGAACCCATCCTGAGCAATTTTCAATAAATTCTTTATTTTCTATATTTTGGGAAATTTCTCTTTCTACAGAGGCTGTTCACATATTTTTTAGACGATGTATATTGTATTCAAAAAACTAATTTACATAAAATTCTTGTCTTTTAAATTTTCTATTTATCATCCCTTATTCTGCACTATCTTTCGACACCGCAATTTCCAGGATAATAATGCCTTTTGAAGTGGCAGAAGAGATATTATATCCCATTCCTCCCGAACAGCTTTCCAGAGTCTTGTTAGGTTTTGAGATAACGTTTGGATAATGCAGTTTTTAAAAGTCCGAAAGCACAAAAATCCATAGGTGACACATCGGAAGATTTAGTAGGGATATCAGTGAAGGCTATGGCCTTGATACCAGGTTTTTGTTCCATTTCTTTTAGAAAATTTAGAGTGGAATTTGATGTGTGACTGCTAGCTTTGTCCTGATGGAGTCTCACAGATTGATGGCACTATGGGTGAAACGATGGTATTTCATTCAGAAAAATTGGCGATAAAATATGTTCCTGATAGTATTTGGAGTTAATCTTGACATTTTTTTTTTGCACTCTCTTTATTTTTAACTTGCCATTATAAGAAAAACCAGCAACCATCATGAATCCCTTAAAAACTTTCTTTCGATTATTTGAACCATGTACTTAAATTTTTTTCTTAACTTTTATGTTAATAAATGGCTCTTTTTTCATTACTATCATTTAAATACACCCATGCCTCATCTATTGTGACAATTGTTTTCCGTTTTTCTTTGGATAAGTGTTTCTCATATAGAATTCGGCAGCGTTTCCTGCGTTGAGCGATATGCTTTGGAAGAAGACGTTGCATATTGCGTTTTTTCGCTTTCTAAAGATTTAAATCAACGTTTATCATTTTGTTCACAGTTGACACCGAGCATTTTAATGATTTTGCAACTGTCCTTTGACTAGGGGGATTTTCTTTTAAGGTTAAACAACGTACCTTTGCAATAGTCGAAGATGTCCGTTTTTAACTTGGATACTTGTTTGGAATTTTTGTCCCACTTGAGGCTCCAATTTGACGTTTTTTTTTTTCCTTTCTTGTTGATGATATTACCTATCGACGCTTTAGATATCACAAAACCATGACTCACATATCGTTTTTGGATAACGAAGTATGCATATTTCTCTTCGGAAAGAGCGTAAATGTAGCCTTCGAACCACTGCTTTGTTAAATTCGCCATTTTGAATAAAAACAAAACTTTCAAGCCACAGACGCTAATTTTGACTTTCAAAAACATAGTACAATTGCAATTACTTCTTTTGCTGCAAACGACTTTTTATTACCGCTTACGAAAATCGTCTAAAAATGTGCGAACAGCCTCTGTATATCATCCTTTTTAAGAAATTGCAAACAGTTGGCAACATTTTAATCAAAGGGCACTGAGGGTGAATCAGTGTGTTCACCTTATAGATGCTGTTATTAATTATGGAAACATCACTGACATCGGCCAACTTTTCATCTTGCCATCCACCGTCACTGGAAGTGCAAATACACTCATGTCCATAAATGAAGGATAATTTGAAGTCACTCGGAAATCGAACTCTAAAATAAATATATCACCTGTAAAATCACTACACACATCTTCAAGAATCATATGCAAATTTCAGGAAGTAACCAGATGACACCGATGGTACGTCACAATGACGAGAGTGTAAAAGAATGATATATAAGGAATACAAGCAAAGAAGCAAAATTGTTCGCAGGTACTTTATAGGCATTTTAGTGCAATAACCGAATAGTTATGACACAAAGGATGTATTTGGATGATTTTTTACGTGATGGAATTATCGGCCGTCTGGAATGTGGGCGTACCCAACTGGAAATATCAGACGAACTTGGAATTGCCCAGAGTGTCATCTCCAGGCTTTGGCAACGATTCAAAGATGATGGTATGTGAGTAGATGTGACAGCGCAGATCGCCCCAGAGTTACAATGCCGAATGAGGACCGGTATTTGGCAGTTACTGCCAAAAGAAACAGGCGGAACACAGCGTCAGACCTGTCTTGTCAGCTTTCGTCAGCCACAGGTACGACAATTTCAAGGCAGACGGTGTACAGGCGCTTAGGTCAGATTGGTCTATATGCTCGTTGACCTGTCAGATGCGTTCCACTTACTGCAACTCACTGTCGCCTGCGGTTAGCCTGGAGTAGAGAGCATGCATTGGTGACACCGCAACAGTGGGCTTGCGTGATGTTTTCCGAGGAGTCCAGGTTTAGCTTGCAGTCTAATTCTCGCCGGACGTTCATATGGAGAGCTCCAGGTACCCGTTACCACCAAGAAAACATCATTGAACGACACCGTTACGGTTGTGCAGGAGTGCTCGTTTGGGGTGGAATAATTCTGGGTTCCAAAACTGACCTGCATGTTCAAATTGAAACCATGACAAGCCAAATCTATCGGAGCGTCATTCTGGAACAACATGTACGTTTGTTTCGGGGCGCCATGGGAGCATAATTTGTGTTTATGGATGACAACGCCCGTCCTCACCGTCCAAACATCTGTCCAACAAGCGAATGCCTTCAGTCGGAGGATATCACCCGTATGGACTGGCCAGCATTCTCACCGGACTTGAATCCAGTAGAGCACGTGTGGAACATGATTAGCCGACTAATTGCAGCCCGTCAACCTCCTCCTACATGCATACCGGAACTTCGGAGAGCATTGCCTTTTGAGTGGTGTAATATCCCCCAAGATCAGATCGATAATTTGATACTCAGCATGCCTAGGCGTTGTACGGACTGTATTGCATCGTCTGGGAGACGTACAATGTATTAACAATCATACCAACCATATAATATTGGTTTTTGTAAATAGGGTTTTATTTGTAATTTGCTCCAGGGAGAAAAAATCGCTACCTTTTTTATAATATCAAACATATAACATCGTTTTTTGCTCTTTACCTTTTGTTTAATAAATAAGCTTTACATATAAGACAAATTTGTTTTGCTTTTAACTCTTTCTTTGCCTGATTTTGCATTATCCTTAATTTATGGACATGAGTGTATATGCATGAAAGGAACTCACGACTCATAAGCGTATTTATGGTCGAACTCATCTCTTTATTACCTTCACATGTAATCCAGCTTGGGGTGAAATCAAGAATGAATTCTTTCCACGACAGAAGCCACAAAACCGCTATGATTTACTTGAAAGGTTTTTCACCAAAAGCAAAAGACCATGATTAAGCTCATTGTCAAGGCTAAGATTTTTGGCAGCGTTCAGAATCAAATATCATGTACAAAATTGAGTGGCAGAAAAGAGAGTTCCCTCATCTCAGATTCTGGTATGGCTCAAGGAAAAATGCATGTTCACAGAGTCGATGAATTCATTAGTGAAGAACTATCGAATCGAGATGAAGATCCATATTTGTTTAAATGTATAACTACACAAATGGTTCATGGCCCGTGTGGACGCATTAATCGTCATTTTTCAGGCCTAATGGATGAAAAATGTACTAAAAGATACCCACGTAGTTTTCTGAGAGAAACCCAGACAGGACAAGATGGATATCCACTTTATCGTCGAAGGCAGACAGAAATCATTTACAGCAAACATCAACATTGCAAAGTGTGGAGTGTTGGTGGACAATAGATGGATTGTTCCCTATTGTCCTCTTCTCTCGAAAATTTTCGATACTCATGTAAACATTGAATAATGTAATTCAGTGAAGCGAGAAAATGTAATTAGTATGTAAAAAGTATGCCTGTAAATATGTAACCAAAAGGATCTGACATGATTGTTTTTGACATATTGATATCTGTAAATGAAATGGATGAACATGAAACCAACATGAAATCGGAAGATATATCAGTAGCAGTGAGGATATGTAGAGAATCATTTACAGCAAACATCAACATTGCAAAGTGTGGAGTGTTGGTGGACAATAGATGGATTGTTCCCTATTGTCCTCTTCTCTCGAAAATTTTCGATACTCATGTAAACATTGAATAATGTAATTCAGTGAAGCGAGAAAATGTAATTAGTATGTAAAAAGTATGCCTGTAAATATGTAACCAAAAGGATCTGACATGATTGTTTTTGACATATTGATATCTGTAAATGAAATGGATGAACATGAAACCAACATGAAATCGGAAGATACATCAGTAGCAGTGAGGATATGTAGAGAATTCTGAACTTTCCGATTCACGAACGTTATCCTACTGTTACTCATTTAAGTGCCCAACATGAGAATGGACAACGAGTACATTTCACTTCTGTTAATGGAACTGGACGGGCCCAGGCTCCTCAAGAAACAACCTTGACCTCTTTCTTCAGCATTTCTATTAAAGGTGAGTTTTCACATTACTGTATCATCAAGTGTCAAAGTACTACACACGGAACAATAAACCTAGAAATGGAACAGACGTAAAATTCGAACTAATGTACCTGATCATTCTGGAATCAAGTCGAGTGATGCCCTCGATCGAGTGTATACTGTACATCCAAACAACTTGGAAAGTTTTCACCTGAGGTTTTTGTTGCACGAAGCTCAAAGCTCCAAGTCATTTCAAGAATAGGTCCGTTCGGCCAACGAGGACAGCTGAAAACGATAAAATTTAAGAAGTGCTTTCCATGTGAGAAAGACGGAACTTTATCATTTTAAGTTGTGATGTGTTGTTCTCGCTTCTCTTGTGAGTCTGCTCGATGATGTAGTCACAATTTTCAGTATTACGAATTACTCCATTAGAGTGATTGTTGCACTTTCTATAGAACATGCGTGTGGTTTCAAGAATTTCAGAGTTTATAGGTTTGAGTTTTAGGTTTGTGTGAATGGCTCAATTACGTACGAACCAGAGTGCACTTATGAGGTCCCTTGGACATTTAATTTGCATTCTCAGAAGATCAATTAGATTTATCAATTTTGCAGCGGCAGCAAAGGCAGGCGCTGCATGTAACATGATCGATGCGATATAACATGCTGTTATGTTATGTATATGATTACTGGTGAAGCAATTAAAAAAAATCTGAAAGCTTTCAGAATTTATATTACGCACAGATGGACCTTTTCTAGCTTTTTGTGTGTTACCTTTATTTATTAAATATCATGTACTTTGCAATTAAACCATAAACTTCAACAGCAATGTCGCAAAAATATTTTAAAAAGAGCATATCTTTAGAATTTCCGATGCACAGCGCTAGAGATTAAAAATGTATTTTTTTCGTACACTTGTGTCATTGCTGCCTTTGACATCGGTGAGTTTGTTAATCAAAAATATGTAATCAGTAATAAAATAAATTTCAGATTCCAGATTAGGGCTTCCAGACGGCCATATTCCGTGGAAGATTACGTTATACAAATCTATGGATCTAGAGACCGTTGTTTTATCCCATTGCGAAAAACATTCATACATTTATGCAGATTCTTCATTATTTAATTTCTTTAAATGTAACACGGGGCAATAATATTTGTTGGCAACTATTTGAAAAATGAACTGACATTTATAGGGAAACAAATGCCAAAACGAAATTAACAACTCTTCTGTGCTAACGCCCTTTGGGTTAATGGGACATTCCTAGAGCTATCCCTGCCTTTTATAGCACACGCATCAACGTGCATGACTTTGCTCATTTGCGATGGCACTTGCTCTGTAAACAACTCATCGTAAGCAATCATAGTTTTGGTGGAAACGTACTTGATTCAGTGAATAGAATCCTTGATTACCAATTCGCAAAGATTTGTCACCGACAGGACTAAACTGAATTAGGTAGACATTAAAATGCTTCTTTTCAAACTTTGTATTAAACATTTTACATTAAATAGAAATTACATTTAATTATATTTTACATCACATGAATTTAAGAAATATGGACATAAACATCAAAACTTTGCATAAAAGACTTTGTGCCTGAGAACTTGCAAGACGTTATTCAAATGATTTGCTTCGCATAATATGACGCAATCATCTAGTTATGTAGGCTATTACGGATGTTTGTTGGTATGGAAACGAGCAATAGAACATTTTTTTAAATCTGACATACATTCGGCTTATTTTCGAAGACGCTGCATCGGAGATCTGGTAAAAATGTACCCAGGAAAGCTGTCATATATTAGTGCGTGCCTACGGTTTCGTAATAGTTTGAATGCACATTGAACCAATGATAGTTGGACAAAATTTATTTTACCAAAAAGCAGTCCCTAGTTCTGGAAAGTTCCACTTAAAAATAGTCGTACAACTCTTCACAGTATCAGAGTACAATCAGTAGTTACATATCAAACTAAGAACGTTAAACACAACTAAATGCGAAGCTTATCTAAATAGCGAAGCTAATCCGGAGATATCTCAGTAGTCGGAGCTCACTTTTACATATTCCCTCTTTCAATGAGAAAGAGGATTGGCGACAGAAAAGCATTTTTAGCAAAAGCATTACTGCAGTAGCAAAGAAATTTTACATGTAAGATTAAAAAATATGTAAATCACAATTATGAGATGAGAAATATGTAAATCAAAATTATAATTTACAATGTCAATAATCCTTAATTCCCTAATTAATAATCGTAATAAATTTTCTGGATTGCGTCCTTTCTAGATCAATCTATCCCGTATCTCTTGCATAACGCTGACGACGTAGCTAACTCGGAACTTGAACTCAAAATTACGAAAACTGAAACTTTTTGTTTCTCTTTAGCTGCAGATATATACAGAGTTTTTTTCTTTTTTCGTTTCGTCGTTAAGATCATAACCAGTACAACATAACAAAAGTCCTTAAAATGAAGAAGAAAGGCCAACATTTGCAAATACAATGTAACCAGTTTAACGGTCGTACCGATATATCATCCACTCACTGAAGGGTAAGGTTGAATTTTTGCTTGCCGCCTTTCAGAATTGGTGGCTACAAGAGCAACTGCATCATTAGTTAGTAGGGTAATTGATGGCTAATTCAAAACAAAAAAGAGAAATGATTGCCAGCGACAATGATATGCAAGTTTCAAATATTTGGAGTGACTTCGATAGTGAATTAACTCTTTCCTTTTTCTGTTGTTATTATAAACTGCGAGATTATTTCATTCCTAGCTTAGTACATACTAATACGTACCTTTAAAAACAAATGTATGTGTAATACGTCAATAATCACCGCTAAAGGAATAAAATTGGTGTACTTATGATTTCCGGTTTAGGAAAAATTTATGCCTCTATGGTTGTTTGCGTACAAGGTTTCTCGCAAAGCCAATTTTTTGGCTGGTATTAAAATAGTGGTGGCGAAAATGTTTTGGGTCATTTTATCGGTATCAGAAAATTTTCGTCGTCTTTGACGTTGTATACATTCGGAATCAAACCAATTTTAGCGCCTGTAGAGGCAACTTCCAGCTGATGAGCCGAAACGCACGTTAGCCGTGGCGATCAGCGGAAGTAAGGGACATGTTTGTTGGTACGATCAATAATTATTAAATAGCTTTCCAAGAAATTTCATCGACTTATAGTTACCTGGAAATACTTGATTTTGACACAATAAAGAGACTCAAAGAATTAAATAAGATTTTGTCTTTATCAGCTGTTAGAATTGTTTACATGAGTTCATTCTTTCATACCATCGAATACTAGTCATTTGGTTTTATTTGATTTGTTGCCACAACACACGGCAAAATTAAAAATTACATTACGAATTAAACATCTGGCGCGAGGCCAGCGCCATCAGAGAAAAAGATAATATAAGGCATAAACATTTTTAAAAACTGAAAATTTCTTCCACCCCCGGGGCTGAACACTCAAGCTCAGGAATAACTACTTAGGAGGAGGTCAACATTTGTAAATTGGACGCCGATAAAGTCCAGTTGACGTTTTTACTTCAACAACTCGAGCAACTCCGTCTTTTCCGGGAAAACTTCTGCGATTCTTCCAAGATTCCACTTCAAAGGAGGAAGAGAATCCTCTTTGAGATAATCCAAGTCATTCACTTGAATATTGTTTGCACGCAAAGTCCACTTTTTTCGTAGTTGTAGTTGTTTCCGATATTCCTTCTGCCATCTTGACCGAAACTGATTACGAAGCTGTTGAATAACATGCCATCTTGACTTTAAGGGAATAGATTTTGTGGGAGCTTTCAGGAAAGGAAGTTACATGATCACCTATTAAAACGTGTCCTGGAGTAAGCGGTTCTAAATCTTGAGGATCTGAAGAAAGTTGAGTCAGTGGCCTAGAATTTAGACATGCTTCAGTCTGTATTACTACAGTGGTAAGTTCATCATAAGTTAAGATAGCTGACTTGCAAACTTTCAATAAAGGTTGATTCTCAGTTTTGATTCCAGCCTCCCACAGTCCTCCAAAATGTGGAGCTGAAGATGGGATAAAATGCCATACAATAGGTTCTTGAGCTGCAAAGTTTGAAATTTTAGCAGAATTAAGAAGCACTGATTGGCCTTTTATGTAGGTTGCTGCTCCTCGAAAATTCGTTGCGTTATCAAAATAGAGATACCGGCCTTCCACGTCTAGAGATAAACCGTCTGAAAGCCACTAGAAAGGCATCTGTTGATAAATCTGAAACAACCTCGAGATGAATTGCTTTAGTGGCAAAGCAAATAAACAGAGCAATATACAATTTAAAATTCTTACTCTGCTGCGTGTCAGGTTAGGTTTTGTAATGAATGGCTCACTAAAATCAAGTCCAACATTAAGAAATGCTCTTCCAACACTAAATCTACTAGAAAGAAAGTATCCTATGATGGTATGGCATGGTTGCGACTTCGGTTTTAAGCAAGTCAAACATTTAGATAGAATTCGTCGGACTGCATCTCCTCCAGAGGGTATCCAATACTTTGGACGGATACAATACAAAATAAGTAGAGGACCTCTATGTAAATGTATTTTGTCGTAATATTGTATCAATAGCGTAGTGAAATGATGATTCTTTTGGCATAAGAATTTGATGTTTTTGATTGTGATCCAAGTTCGAGTTTTAACCGTCCTCCTACTCTAATAATTCCTTCTCCACCAAGGATACCATTCATTAGAGTAAATTACTGTTTTAAGGCAAGGAAAGTTTCTTTAGTAAGTAGCTGTACTCAAGCTTGAATTCTGATTTTTGAAAGAGCTTAATTATAGATTTAGTTCCTTTTTCAAGCTCTCCAGGTGATAATGCACCTTTGATTCTTTGACTCTGAGCTTGTATTTTGCAATTTATAACGAATCTTAACCACCACGAAATTATTTTAATGCATTTTGAAATAACTTCTAACATAGCAGTAAGTTCAGGTGTATCTGCAATGGTGATATTGACTGACAGAAACGATTTCTTTTCTTCGCATGTGATATCATCTACACATGCTTCCTGTGGATCTCTAGGCAAAGACGAAGCACATTATGCTGATACAACCATTGAGGACCATGCCACCACAAAGTGTGACTTTTCAGTTTTAATGCAGAAATGCCTCTGGAAGCACAATCTTCTGGATGTTATTGACATTTCACGTAATTCCATGAAGCTTCTGAAGTTGATTCTTGAATGTTTGATATTCTATTAGCAAAAACTCTTTCCCACCCTTGAGGAGATGAACTAAGCCAATCTAAAACTATTTTTGAGTCTGAGTATAAAATAGTCTAAACAATGCGAATATTCTTCCTTAAGGATGTGAAACAACTTTATAGAGTCTAGAAAGAAAAAGCGCTGCACATAGTTCGAGTTTGGGAACACTCGAACTATCATTCAGGAGCAACATCTGTTTTTCAAGTAATCAATGAAACGTGAAATTTTCCATTTTTAAATATTGCTATTAAATAAAACACCGCAGCGTAGGCATGTTCAGACGCATAGCAAAAGACAATTAAGTGAATATTTTTAATAGAACTGTTTTTCATCATGAATCGTGAAATCTTTATTTTAGCTAAATGATCTATTTAAGATTTAAAGAGATTCCATGCTTGGGAAATATCATTAGATAACAAATTATCCAATGCAATATTTTTCTTCCATAAATGCTGCATTAAGATTTTTAATTGAATCGTTAAATTTTCGAGTAGTTGACAGAAGTTGACGTTTTGTTAACACACCATCCATAGGAGGGTTTATTCTTTAGCATTCAAAATATTTCCTAGAATTGTATGGATTTGACTTTCTTCAGTCTGCCAAAGGTCTGTTGGGCTTCTTAGTTCTTGGTGTAAAAATTCAATGATTGACGGTTCATTAGATACCCATTTTCGTATTGGAAAACCGCCTTTCTTCATTAATTGCATAATTTGTGAGACTAACTTTTTATTTCCTCAATATTCTACGCTCCTGTGAGAACATCATCTACATAGTTTTCTTCAAGTATGACTCTCGAATCTTCTCGAAAATTCGTTTGTTCCTCTATAGCAAGATGTTTTAATGTCCGAATAGCCGAATATGGAGCACAAGAAGATCCATACGTGACTGTCAGAAGTTGACTTCTTTAAGCGATTCTTCAGGATTTTCTCCCAAACGTTTCTATGGAAATCAACGTTTTTTTTTATTGTCTAGGATCTGTCGGAACATTTTCTCAATATCTCCAGTGAGGGCGATACAATGAGTTCTAAATTTCAATAGAATGTCAAACAATTCATTTTGAAGTTTTGGACCAGTAATGGAGACACCATTTAAAGAAACTCCTGAATCAGACTTTGCAGAACCGTCGAATACAACCCGTAATTTTGTAGTTTTACTTTGATCTCTAGTAACTCCAAAATGAGGTAAATAGAAGACGATGATTTTGAAAAATCGACATTTGGAAGAATCTGCATATGATTCATCATTTGATATTCCCGCATGAACTGTATATATTGAGTTTTAAACTCTGGATTCCGTTGAATTTTTCTTTCTAATGAGAAGAATCGCTTCTTAGCTTGATATCGTGAATCAACCAACAGAGCTTTACTCTTAAATGGGAGACTGACAACAAATCTACCATCAGAATTTCGACTGTGATTTAAATAAAATGTCTCGTCATCTTGCTCTTCATCATTCAGTGCACTCAGTTCTGGAACCAATTCGATTTCCCAGAATTTTTTCATTAAATTTTCAATGTCTACTAAAGCATGACAATTGATTAAGGAATGCTGAATTCTCTTTGAAACAGAAACCCCTCCTGAAATAGAACCAACCTAATTTGGAATTTAGAGCGGATGGTTGGTTTTGATTTCCCACTATAATTCCAGTTTGAATTAAATCTAAGAATATATCCGCAGCCAGAATGAAAACAACTCGTCTACTTTTGTGAAAAGAAGAGTCTGCTAATTTTAATCCTTTCAAATGAGGCCAATTGAATCCTGACAGATCAAAGTTTGGTAAATTTGACGTCAGCGTTTTGAATACTAAAGCTTTAACAGAACATTCGTTATTAAAATGAGGAGTAAAATTTAAATTAGCTACTTTCGTAACACGTGGAGGAACTGCATCATCAAGTCCTAGGGTAGTGTGTTCAGACTTTTGAAATGAAAGTTTTAGTCGATTACAACACGATTCAATGATCAAATATGTTTGAGAACCATTCTCAATTAAAGCACGGCATTCGAGAAATTGTCCTTGATTATTTTTTACTCTTATTACAGCTGTGGCAAGTAAAATTAAATTAGAATTTTTTGCATTCCCTGTGAGGCAAAACTGCTGCTCTTCCGAGGTACTGGCCAAAGGTTGATATAAAGACTGATTTTGAGATGTACATTTTGGGGTAGAGTATATTTGACTTTCAACAGAAAGTTTTTTATCAGTTCGAAAAGCATGAAGAATAGTGTGATGTTTCTGTTTACATGCCCTGCAAGATGTAATGAATCAGCATGAGGTTACACCATGATTTGGTCTCAGACAGTTAAAACAAAGGTTTGCTTTTTGTATAAAGTTCCAACTGTCGTCAGTATTCATTTTAAGAAATTTCTCACACTTATATAAAAGATGTGGTAATTGGCAAAGTGTACAAGAATCCTGCCCTAACTTTACACTTGTTTTAAGAGCAAAAGTTTTGTTAATGGTTTTTACAGATTTGTCTAGAATTTTATAATTTTCCTTTACGCTCTGAAGGCTTCTAGCTTGTTTTTCAAAAAAGAAAGGACATTTTTTAAAGATAGAAATGTTTTATTCTCTAGCGTTAATTCCCACTTCATTTTAAGTGAATCTTCTAGCTTATCTTGTAACGCAAATATTAGAATAATTTCGACTAAATGATTGCATTCTAGACCAAGTGTTTTAAAATTCCGAATAACTTCATGCAGGTATCTATCATTTTTCGAATGGAATCAGATGTTTGTTTTACAAATTTTAAATTAAGTAATTTTCTACACTGAGAAAATCCTAATTCCCTTTGGTTAACATATCTGTCGAGTAAAGTGTCCCAAACACTTTTATAAGTTTCAGAGGTTATTGCGAATCCCCTAATAAGTCTTGCAGCATCAGACGAAACTGCACTTTGAAGATATTGAAATTTTTGAATGTCAGTTAAAGATACATTTAGAAAAAACATTAGAAAATGTGGATTTAAAACTCAAGCAGGATTCAAACTGGCCAGAAAACGTTGGAAGATCATACTTCGGAAGCTTTGTATTCACATAGGATGTGGCAGATTTTACCGTCTTACCATCATTAAGCTGTGATTCCTTATTAAATAAATTTAGATATGTTTGTATTTTAACGAATGATTCGTCTGCCAAATCCTGAGTTTCAGACAAATTTTTAAACTCATATTCTTCGTTAAAATCTTCAAGAATAGATCATCCATAATAATATTCTTCAAGCTTATCACGACATCTTTGCATATTTGATTTTAATGTAAGAATTTTCTCTAAATTTTCTGATGTTAAAACATCGTCAACAGTTCCAGCAAATCTTCCAATTTGCTTAATTTGAGTTCGATACATTAACGGAACTGATGGTTTTCTTTTTAACATATTTATTTTACCTTAAAAAATAAAATTACGTAGAATATAGTTATGTACAGATGTCGCGCAAACTTCAAATACATATTTAAAAAAATGTTTAATAGAAACCAGAGTTTAAGAACGAATTTTACATAAAAATAATCTGAATACAACTAAAACTTCCTTATAGTTTCTCATTTACAACATAAAAATGCATACTTCGATATTTTGTGTAAACCAGGTAACTTTAACGGAGTACTAGAGTTGAATTTTCGGCTTTTAATATTAATATATCGCCGATGCCTCCAATGTTTGTTGATAAGTTCAATAATTCATAATTATTAAATAGCTTAAATTGAATTTTCATCGACTTCAAGTATTTACCTGGAAATACTTAAAATTACTTATAAATATTACTTGACACAGTAAAAAGCCTCAATTGAATAAGATTTTGACTTAGAATAGAATTGTTTACATGATTCATTCTTTCTTAGCATCAGATACTAGTCGTTTGGTTTTATTTAATCTGTTGGCACAAACACACGGCAAAATTAAAAAATACGTTACGAATAAAACATTTGGCGCTAAGGCAGCACCATCTATAGAAAAAGATACAATAAGGCATAAACATTTTTAAAAGTTAACAATTTTATTATTATTAATATTAAAATATATGATGAAATATTATTTGGCTAAACATAATATATTCGTCACATAATTATTACCTATGCACATAAAGGTGCTGTAATAAGCAGACGATATAACTTTAACAACAGTATCGGGTGGTCCCGCCCCATATTCTGAACTTGCTAAGCCGTCCTAAACCACTAACACAGAAATAGTCAATGGCTTCAATTTATTATGTCACTGAATGTAGTATAGGATAATTTCAAAAATCACACCAATTAATGCAATGATTCCACGAAAGACTGCTAAAGACTGTGCGGTAAATACTGCTTTCAGTCTGCTCAATAGGCTTCCGCATATAACATGTTAATTACTAATATGAATTAAACTATAGGATGTAAATCTCTAAAATTTAGAGAACCTTTTACATTTGTGGAACAAGAGGATGCAAAATATCGTGTTATGTCAAGAATTTTTATAATATGAATTATGAACATAGAATTCTAAGCTATTATTTGTGAAAAAAACCCTGCCAATCCATTTGTCAACCAATAAACTTACATCTAGATGGAACAACCTAGGAGGGGGAACAGTAATCTGAACATTACATAAACTTAGAGAACTAAGTAATAAATTATATTTAACGCTATTAACACTTTGCATCATATCACAAAAGGGAAAGGGACATCTTAAAAAAATCACAAAAGTTAATTAAGAAAGTCTAGAACGGTTAATGACATCAGAATTAACTATCCGTAATATGCGGGTACGTATAGTTTAAGTCAGAAATTTAAAGTTTAATAAAATATATTAAAACTGAATGTATCAGTCTGATAATTAATAAATCTTACAAATGCCGCGCTGTCCTTTCATAACTAATTCCTTTACATTACATACCCATTTACAAGTAATGCATAATATTTGATGATTACCATTTATAAAATAAAGTATTTAGCTGTGATAACTTTAAAATCCGTCTGTGATAATTTATAACAAACTTCTAAAGAATGGGAATATAGCTTACACACTGCAACAACTGAGAAATTTATAGTTTTATCCAAAATCAAATTTTGCACTTCAGCTCGGGTTTACTATTTTGGGTAATAGGCATCAAATCAAAGGCCACTGCATCTTAAAACTATCCAATATTAATGCTTATTATGGAAAAAAAAATGTCGAATCTTTCTCTACCAGTTTCTTCTGTCAAATTGTGATATAAAGATTTTCAATAACTATTTGTTAAACTCATCGGGATCAAGTAACGCGCTGCTTTAAAAAGTCTACTTTGTCGCTTTCAGCCAAAAGTGGTGGCTTTGAAAGATATTGTAGTTCACTCGTTACTGCTTTCAGTTTACAGCTGCAACAGCAAGTTTTGGCGTTTTAAGGTTATGTATTTAGAACTTCTGATTCTGGTGTATGTTTTTCTTCCTCCGTCTTATTATTTCTAACATTTAACCGCTTCCCTTACAATTTTTTTTGAAAAAAATTGCAAAAAATCATCACATTTTTTTATTTTATTCTTAAATACAACAAAACGAAACAAATCAAAATATGTAATTTTTAAGTTGAATTTTTAATTTTTTGAAGTTGTAAAAGCATTTATTTTTAATATTAGTTTACTATCCCGAGTTATCTCGGGCAAACGAAAAAAAGTTAAATATTAATCTTTATATGATAGTTTTTGAAACAAGCGACAACACAGAGTGATACCTGACGTTCTACACTGGTATCTGGTGTCTTTTCTTACTGGCTTACCGCTGGAATCTCTTTCACGGGAGCACAGAGTACACTGTCTCGTTGGATTTGATTTTTTTTTTTTTTTTTTTGATTTTTTTCCCAAACTTTTCATAAACACTATCTGAAAAATCATCGTTTTCGCTATCTTCCATCATCGCCATTATTTTATTTTTTTCCAACGCATGAATCCTTCTATAACTTTACTAATCCACAAGCCAACGTATACTATACAATAGGGTGCACGCTGTACGGTGTATTTTAATTATGGCAAAGCACACTAGGGCTATCTGCCTAAGGGGAGGGATGCCTTCGTGGAGGACTTTTTAAAGGAAACTGGCTCGTATACACGTTACACTTGGGGAAAACCACGAAAACACCCATGCAGCCAGCCCATTCGCGGGATTCGAACCTCGGACCGAACTACCAGTGTTCAGCGACTTTACCGCTCCTATACAATAGGGAAACACGCGATCAGTTCCTCCAAAAGAACCGCGCAACCAACAAAATTTGGCAAACTGCTAATTAACTTCGCCCGAGTTTTCTCGGGATAATAATTAATTGCAATATATACGAACCCGCGATAACTCAGGATAATCAGCGGTTAAGGTGAATATTTTGTCTCAAATTTTGCTACATTTCAAGTAGGTGGAGTCATAAATAGCTTTCGATTCAATTCGTAGATCGACAGCAGTCAAATTATACAATGTACTACAGTGAATATGACGCTGTAACTAGTATTCTCAGTTTTTACTTTCCACAAACGTAGCACTTAATTTTGTCACATTTTTTTTGAAGTAAAGTAACAGGGTTCGTGCGTTCTTAAAAGCCACGCCCCAATTTGTAAGGACACCACTGCCAGTACGTCCGAAAGATCATGTTTATGTGATCACGGTAAAGCCTCGAGGGCTGTCTTGGAAGACTTTCTAAGGGAAGTGGCTAGTATAAACGAGACCAATCATGAAATTCACAATTCATTAGCTAGAAGATAGTTTTATGCGATTACTGATGGAAGAGTCCTTACAAAACGGAGCGTGCATTAAGGTTGCGAGAACCCTGGATTTTTGAACTAATTTTGTACTGATTTAAGGAGGGAATGCTTCGTAAGTAAGTGTTGTTGATTGATAGCGTAGCACCTTGAAATTCCTGAAAAATGTTCAAACGAAATCATAAAATCTTCAGGATCAATAATCAACACAAAAGTATTCAATTGTAGTAACAAATTTGGGAGAAAAGGGAAATAGGTTGTACCTCTGTTTATACTCGAAATTATTTTTTCTTCATATCCTAGAAGTGCTTATTGACCAAACAGTTAAAAGTTATTGATCGATTATAACCTGCATTGTTTCGCAAAACTGCTATCTTGGAATACTTTTTTACATGCTTCTACAACATGCGCACATTGTACAAATAAAATATAATGCTTAGAAGTGATTTCATAATTGACAAACTTTGAAAGATTTTAGTTCTTCCCACGCCTTCTCTTTCATGGATACTCTTTCGGATGAAACTCTCTATCCCCGATATTGTCTGAACAATATTTCCCCGTTTGCGCAAAAGTAGCATTAATTTATTGGCATTCTTTATTTCACAACGAGTACTGTAACCCTCATTTTTTTTATAATAGTCCTCTTTTAACTGATCGTTTAATACCATTTCGTCTAAATCCCCATGCCTAAAATTGAAAGCTCTGTTTTTAGATTACTGTTACCTTTGTTACGGATTTTGTGTTTAGTTTATTTTTTGTAGAATTATTTTTTAAATTGTTCTATATCCTCGTGCAATGCAGCACGAGGCATAATTTAAGAGGAAGCTTCGCCGGAAAAGTAAAAACACGTTTAACATTTAACAAATAGATATCTCGTAATTTATAAAGTTGAATAAATGTAATCCTCTCTATGTTATCTGTATCCATAATTCTATTCTTTTTCCTTTCCAGGAGATTCTTCTGCTTTGCGCTTTGGATTGCAGTCTATTTAAAGCTTTAGTAGCTTAAAATATAACTACTGCGTGATATTGTACGAATATCTTTGGAGAAAACTCCAGCGTTTTGTTATATTTCTTGTGATAAGAATTAATTTTATTAGCTTTTTATCGGACTTGTGCATTTAGTCTATTGCGAACTCGTACGCACTTAACACCATTTTCGTGGGGAACGAGTTTCAGACATGTAATATTAAATAAGCGCTGATAGAATAAAAATAAGCGCTGATCAGGTGCGTAGACAGAAGGGTTCCCTTGGCACCCGAACAACCAGCGCTTGAGTACTACTTATGCTTCAGAAAGAAAGAAATGCAAAATTATTTTCAAAAGGTAAGCCTTAAATTTTTAGAATATTGGTTTTCAGCTTCCTAACAAACTCATGTGATTAGCCAAGACTATACCGAAAGACCACGATTTCAGGAAAATTCGTCGTGGAAGATACTTCGGACGTTATGTAACAGTTTCAAGTTGTAAAGCTTTTGTACCTTTACAGCTTTGAATGGTCCTCAACACTTCTAATTCGACACATTTTAGAATTTTGAGCTGATTACATAAATACTTATTTGGTTTTCCTTATGTGTAATGTAAATACAATCTAGTTTCTCTAGAAAGTTTTCCATAAAGGCATTTCTTCCCACACGCAGATGAACTTCGTGGGCTTCGGCGTACTCATTTAAACAAACAATAATATACATATAGTAAATGCTAATTACAATGATATACAGCTTGACATATTTTTAAGATCATCTTCGACATGATGGCAATCCCACGAGTCAGCAAAATCATTTTTAGACGGAAATCATTTTGTTGAAAAATGAGAAAATTAAACCATTAAACTCTATCAAGAAGATAAAAAGAAAAGTGTGAAGCAGAGCATGAGTGATCGTAGGAAACTTCGACATATAAAATAAAACTGTGCGTTTTACGGATTATTGTCTTAGCTAAAAAAAAGGAATAAATTTTAAGGGAAACCTGTATTCAACAATCCCGCAGGCGAAAATGTCAAGATGGGAAAGTCAAGGTTTGAGTGAAAGTAAAACTTTGGTCGTCTGTGCTTCGTACTATTGGGCTATGAGTTCTGCTTAGCAGAGAGGTGAAACACTTACTCTTTTCTTTTGGTGAATCGCATACGCATCATGAAAGGCTGCCTTCATTTTTCAGCTGTAATGTTTGCCTCTTTAATTTTCCCTGTGTCGGAAATGACATTACTTAAAAATTATTGATTTTTTTCGTTTTTAATAATGATATACTTTCATTAATTCCTTCGGGATGGTCTTGAGTGTTTTCTTCCCTTTGTCGCTGTAGAGAACTTTCTGTTAGTTTTCCTTTTCTAGTTTATCTGTGACTTTCAGTACAGGAACTTCTTCTTTTCGAATTTAAGCTTATAATTTCTACGTCCTGGATAGCTACTTACGTGCTCTTCTTGACAGAAAATACACATATGTTTTTCTTCTGGATTAACTGGGCAAAGTTTGCTTCGATATGTTCCGCATTTGCAGCAACGTTCTGTATTATAACAGAAGTTTTGGGAATATCTATAATCTTGGCACCAATAGCATTGAATTGGGGCTTTCTTCGGCGAGAATGTTTCGACTGCGACATTTACGCTAAACATAATATTTAAATTATAATCATGTACAGCTTTTCCTGTTGCATTTTTTCGTAACTCCAGCGAATAAATAGGTAGCTTCTCATAGTTGTTGTTTCGAGTTCTAACGAATTGCTTAACTTTTAAGATAGGAAATTTAGATTCTTCCAGATCTTGAGAAATTGCCGGTTCCGTCACAGAGTCAGGAAGAACTTTAGAACTCCACGAATTAGCTTTTCGCTTTGGAACTGGTATGAGGGAAACGGATTGTTTCTATCTTGTGATAATTTCGTCATAATGTAATAATTTAGTAATATTAATCGTGTAATAATTTCGAAAGTCAGGGGAAATTTTCTCATAAACGATTTTGATTTCATTTGAGCTTCATTCTCCTCTACGCAAATTGGCGGATGCGATCATCAACTTTTAACCAATCGGTTGAATGTTGCTGGTAGGGGGTGTTTCCTTTGGAAATGCTACTTCTTCATCTTTTTCTTTGCTTGAGTTTTGCATAGTCTGGAAAGGAACGATTTCTATGCGCTACTTCCAGCGGCTCTGAAATTACAAGAACTTTCACAGGACTCTTGGGAATAACCCATTCCTTTCGTTTGTATTTATCTGTGGTTAGTCTTTGTTCTTCTGCGCGAAATGTTTTCGCTTGTTAATCATTTTCGCCCTTTCTTATCGTAGGTAATTTCGCATGAACTCTAGTAACACTTTCAATTGCATGTGCTTTAATGTGTTTAATTAAATGATGGAAATCTTCATCCTCCTTATTCTTCTGAGAGGCTGGAACACTACTATTTTCTGTGTCAGACATCGCTTATGCAGACTTCTTCTTGTTCTCTTTCGTTGCGGTCGCCGAACATTTCAAGTAATCATCTCGTCGTGGGAAGACTGCCGGTGACATCGTATATGTGTAAGAATCAACGTAATCGCTGAAATCATCATGGTCTCGAGAATCATGTGTCCTGAAGAAGAACATTTTAAGTGAAACCCGATGGTAACACTACAGCAGTAGAGAAAATTTTTAGATTGATGGAGCAAACAAAGCTGCCTGTAATACGTTCAACAGCTATTTAATAAATGATAAGTAAAAGGAAATGAATGCTGATGATCAAAGGCATGTCCGATACCTTTAAATGGATAATGAATGGTAGGATTGTTCTCCGATACACTACTTACATGGGCATAAACAGGGCCTGCAGTTCTTTCAAAAAAATTATATAAACTTGCGCAGATAAAGTCATGACCTGGGAAAATATCGGCAATATTATGAATAATATGGTTACGTGCAAAACAGTATCTATTCGTAAGTTACCTAATTAGTTTATTTTGAAAAACCTAAAGTTACTTCCGAAACGATTTGGGTGCCTAGGCCCAATTCGATCTATGCACAAAGTCTTATTTATTCCAAAGAGACATCCAGTAGGACTGCTATGCAATTGTTTAAGCAAATACGGGATCTCGGATCTTTCTGCCTTATCTTTCGCCTATACTTAAACTTTTTAATTCTACGTGATTATGTTCGCTTTAAATTACCTAAAGATGTATACTTGAGTATGTAATAAATATACCACTTGAACGTTTCTGTTTAGACATATCCTCTGGATGCTTATATATACAAATAGGGCACAAGAGATTTCATGTTGCTTAAAAGTCAAGAAAGATTACTGGCTATCCTTCGGTTATTTTGTTAAAGTAAATAAGGGTTCAGGTCAACGTAATTGATCAACAGCCGACTTTTGAGTCTAAGAGACTTTATTTTTACTGAAAGAATTGTTTTAATTTTATTTTACTTAAATGTTTAGATAAATTTTATTCCTTACCTATTTCAAGACAGCTGAAATTCTCAATACTGTCTAGAATACCTGAAAAAAAAACACGCATGTTTTTGTCTACTTGAATGAAATTCTCCACTGTGAAATGCCTGATGGAGGTGGAAGTTTCTTGCGATATTCCAAACTTTTAATATTGTTTTACTTTATGAATGTGTGTGCCGGTGTCATCATTTTTGAAAGCGTAATTTCATGACTTATAGTGAAGAATCGAAATCCAAAATTTCCAAACCCTGTTATGTAACATTGTTTTCAAGATTCGGAGAATTTGATAAATCTTTGAATTAACGCAACTTATAATTGCTTCGGTTAAATTGCTTCTGAACAATTAGATATTTGAAGTTTGAAGCAATCCTTAGACTCATGGCGCATACCTTTGATAGTCTTTTGTGACATCGAAATTTAATTCTGGATTTAGTAATTAAACTTTTATTTCATTTTTTTCTGAAAATATGGTCCTCTGAATTCATGTCAGGTAATTATGTAACACACATCAAAAGTTAATACGTATTCCTGTCTCTTTCTCTGGCTTCTCCTCTTTCACTCTTATGGATTTCAGATCTTCAGTGAAATTCAGTTATCTGTTCTAGAATTCAAGATTATAAAACTGTGAGAAAAGACAAAGGAGTTTAATCTCTGCATACATGGGTTCTTCGCTCTGTCATGATCGTAACTGTCTCGCTGTCTAACTCGGTTAGTTAGTTAAAGTTTTATTTCGTGATTAAACTCTCTGTTGGTTCTCAGGCTTAGAAATCATCTTCTTCAAACCAGTTTTCTATTTGGTTTCGAGAAAAATGGAAATTTAACATTTTCATCATTAATATTTATGATCTAAATCTAAATTTACAGTCAGATATGGTTTTCATGCAGTATTTTGTGCTTTCCTTTGCTGAAATATTCGAGTGTTTCCTTTAAATTTTCGTCTTTGGTATAAATATCAAACTGACGACTTTTGATCCCTCACCAATACGCAAACTAAACATACGCTATTAATTATTCGGAGCTTGAATTTTAAACAATTGTCTTACTTCGTAACTCGTAATTAAATTTGATGATTACTTTTATCTTTCTCCATTTAGTTGGCATTCTTTCTTGCACTCTAACCAAACTTATTTTTTTCTTTGCAGACCTGAATAGTCTGAATTGTAGGAGAAGTAATGTCTAGAATAATGTCTTTCTTTTGAGAAGGGTCAGTATTCGCGTAAAGTAAGTTTGAATAAATTGAATTGGTTTACAGATTTAGTATATTATAATACTGATATTATAAATGCTGTAATGAAATTTTCGAATGTTTCCTTAGCAATAACGTCCTCAGTATAAATACAGACATTACAACAGTTATATTGCTACAATTTTCTGCTCAAAATATAATGTGACGTTAAATATGTTTTTTATGCGTATACGGTAACATCAGATATTGCTGTACAAATGAATACGAACTGGTGGCAAATAACTTTCAGATACTGCGTATCCGTGATTTATCGAGTGCTTAAAGACCTTCAAATGCTGGTTAATTGATTTCAAATTCAGGTTTTTGGTTTTTACCTACGTGTAACATTAATACGGCCTGGGTGGTTTTAGCCCCCTTACGTAGATTTACCTGTAGATTGAGAGCTCATCTGTGTTTTTTCTTGTTAAAAGAGCCTAATTTAACTTTGAGTACTCAGCGTCTACGCTTTGAGATACCAGGAGTAGCGGTGCATTACATTCTGAGGACATATTTTAACATGATAATCAAAGTAACCACTAATTTTCGATCACATTTCTCGTGATGTATGAACAAGAATTAATTAGAACTCAGGTTTCTTTCTTTCTTCAACTTACGCTAAACGCCGCAACTATCGTGCATTCCGAAAGACTTGTTCCGGTTTTCGAATGTAGTCGACGCTACGCGAGCTTGAAATACACTCATGTCCATAAATTAAGGATAATGCAAAATCAGGCAAAGGAAGAGTTAGAAGCAAAACAAATTTGACTTATTTATAAAGCTTATTTATTAAACAAAAGGTAAAGAGCAAAAGAAGATGCTATATGTTTGATATTATTAAAAAAATTAGCGATTTTTTCTCCCTGGAACAAATTACAAAAAAAACTATTTACAAAAAAAAAATTACTTGGTTGGTATGATTGTTAATACATTGTATGTCTCTCAGACGATGCAATACAGTCCGTACAACGCCTAGGCATGCTGAGTATCAAATTATCAATCTGATCTTGGGGGATATTACACCACTCAAAAACCAGTGCTCTCCGAAATTCTGGTAGACATGTAGGATGAGGTTGACGGGCTGCAACTCGTCGGCCAAGCATGTCCCACACGTGTTCTACGGGATTCAAGTCCGGTGAGAATGCTGGCCAGTCCATACGGGTGATATCCTCCGATTGAAGGCATTCGCTTACGATGTTTGCAGGGTGAGGACGGGCGTTATCTTCCATAAACACAAATTGTGCGCCCATGGCGCCCCGAAACAAACGTGCATGTTGTTCCAGGATGACGTCCCGATAGATTTGGCTTGTCATGGTTCCAATTTGAACATGCAGGTCAGTTTTGCAACCCAGAAAAATTCCACCCCAAGCGAGCACTCCTGCACCACCGTAACGGTGTCGTTCACTGATGTTTTCTTGGTGGTAACGGGTACCTGGAGCTCTCCATATGAAAGTCCGGCAAGAATAAGACTGCAAGGTAATCATGGACTCGTCGGAAAATATCACACAAGCCCACTGTTGCGGTGTCCACAATGCATGCTCTCTATTCCAGGGTAACCGTAGGTGACAGTGAGTTTCAGTAAGTGGAACGCATCTCACAGGTCTACAAGCATATAGACCAATCTGCCCTAAGCGTTTGTACACGGTCTGCTTTGAAATTGTCGTACTAGTGGCTGAAGAGACTGACGAGACAGGTCTGAGGCTGTGCTCCGCCTGTTTCTTTTGGCAGTAACTCCCAAATACCGGTCCTCGTTCGGCGTTGTAACTCTGGGGCGACCTGTGTTGTAACGTCTACTCATATTACAATTATTTTGGAATCGTTGCCAAAACCTGGAGATGACACTCTGGGCAATTCCAAGTTCGTCTGATACTTCCAGTTGGGTACGCCCACATTTCAGACTCCCGATAATTCTACTACGTAAAAACTCATCCAATTGCGTCCTTTGTATTATAACTATTCGGTTATTGCACTGAAATACTTATAAAGCGCCTGCGAACAATTTACTTCTTTGCCTGTGTTCCTTATATATCAATCTCTTACACTCTCGTTATTGTGACGTACCATCGGTGTCATCTGGTTACTTCCTGAAATTTGCATATGATTCTTGAAGATGTGTGTAGTGATTTTACAGGTGATATATTTATTTTAGATTTCAATTTCCGCGTGACTCCGAACTATCCTTAATTTACGGACATGAGCGTAGTTTGAAGAGTGTAAACCCAGGTAGTCAATGCAAAACATAACGTAAATTTTCAGGAAGAACAAGCTGAATTCTCTCCACCACTATTTTAAGACGAGCCAAAAAATTGGCTGCTCGAGAAAGCTTTTAATAGATCGAATCATGCATGTAAATTTTGTTGAGATGGAAGTTCAAAAATACACTAATTTTATTACTGTAGCGGTGATTGTTGATATATCATACGTACATTTATTTTGAAGTGTTACGTGTTAGAATGGATTAAACTAGGAATGAAATTGTCTCGTAATTAACATTAATAATATAAAAATTCTAAAGATATGCTGTTTTTAAGTATTTTGTTATTTTGCTGTTTTTTATGTGGCTTAAGCGCCAACAATGTGATACTTAATGAATAAATAAGAACACAAAATCTAAATAGTAGAAAGAGAAGTTAAATTTTATAAGGCCATCTTAGTAAGTAAACTGAACATTGATATGACGAACTAAGGAAGGACTGATAAAAAAAAGAAAAAAATTCTATGCCAGCACTTAGCGCTGCATCTAGAGTTCTAAACGTACAGTGCTATTCTGCTGTTAAAATGTTTGTAATTTTGCTGCTGTTTTATAATAGAAGAATATAGTTATAATAGAATATAAGTGCGAAGATAATCATGTTTAATAATAAAGCTAAAAAGAAAAAAATGGGAATGAGTAGTTTCTTTGCACCATGGGCCACTCTATATATGCGGCCAGCCAAATATTCTCTCGGGAGATTTCAGTTAGGGAAAGAGGAATGGGAGACTATCCGGATAAGTCACCTCGAGCTATTTCCCTTCAAATTTGGCGGCGGAGCTAAAGAAAGTCGAACTGTTAACCTGTATGCTAACGCCCAAAGTAGCGAGTCTATGCACAAGCTAACTGTATTCAGTACCTGTAATGTGCTTGTATGCTAACAACAGTCGCAAACTTGACTCCTTGTCACAATGAATTTCGTGGGAATGATCTGATTCAGACAACCAAAATTGATAAAAAAAGCAGCTATTCCGATTACAACAAAATCATTGTTTAACATTTGCATTAAATTTTCTGTTATAAGCCAAAAGAATGGCTTAATAAACTTTTATTTGTATTTTATCAAACTTGTTTTCTGATTCTAGTTACATAGCTGTTAAGGGCAGAAATTCGTAAACAGGTTAAGGTAATTTTGAATGTTAACCGTTAGGTTGAGTGTTCACAGATAGTTCATTTTTGCAACATGGTTTACCCATTTCAAGGGAACATAATTTGCAGATTAGGTTCTCATGATATTTGCGCTCAGGTACACAAAATGAATGTGGTTTCCGAACTGATAATACAGCATAGTAAAGTCCATGATCTATTAGACTAAAACTCTGTTAAAATTAATATTTCAAAGTTCGCCACAAACACTAATGCTATATATTAAGTTGAAGGAAAATGATCTACTAACAAAATGCAGATCAATGTTTTTACACTCAAGTTTCCGTACCTAATTGAAACTTGTTAATTATATTAGACATGTAAAGGATAATATAGAACTATTAAAATTGAGACTTGGGTATTTTATAAATCTCACAAATACTTTTCTTCTGTTTCTAAACTAATGCCTGGTATTCTCGCTTACTGCTGTCGACCAAAATTAAGGTTACTATCTGATAGCTTTTTAAAAAAGTCTGAGAATACTCTTTACTAAAACAAATGTGTGCTGCTTATACAGATTGGACTATTAAGGACTTGGGAAAATTAGTTCTTCAAATTTCTTCACGAAGTATATGTGACATGGGAAAAGGTTTCGATTCGATGATGGCATGGCGTTTTAAAAGTATATTTGTAATTTGAGATTATACTTATTATTAAAAAAAATTTAACGAATTTCTTAGTTACTAGTTTTTTCGTATGATCTTGCGTTATATAAGTATTTACTATAACACATAATACTTATTACAACCGTTATTCCTTTTAAATGAAACTGCGTTGCTTGTTATAGGCAAAGCCGTGCTTTTTGAAGCAAATTAGGCTTTTCTGTTATTTTGCTTGGTTCTGTGCTTACATTGTTTTCTCAGTTTGTTGTTCAACTCAAAATGTTTTAGAAGCGTGGAGAAGATTTTAGTAATTTTGAAAGGAAATGATTTGTGCTTCTAAAAGCTGAACAATGTTGAATTGTGGAGCGATTTCCAAAAACTGCCCGGAAAGTCTTATCAGTTAAAGCATTTAACGGGCAAATAGCGCGGCCGGGGAAGATTTTTTTGTGGCCCCCTAAGAATGTCAGAAAATTTGCTCTGATTCAAAATTTCCTTCAAGTGTGCGATCGGAGATAGCTATTGCATTTTGCTATATATTTCCTCAAAGTTAGTTACTCCGCATTAAGCCTTAAGAAAGGGATCTCTGGATGTCTCACGTGCACTTTTTGCATTTGCGAAGTTTTTGAATTACCATAAATATTATTTCGTCCAGAGATAGTGAGTTTTCGCAGTTGGGAAATACTTCGAATAGAGTTATGAAAATGGCGCTAAGCATACGTCTTAGACCGATTCCTCGTGCTCTTCGCATGAACGTGATATGTTCTTTGATATCGAATCTTCGACGAATTTGTATGAGTGTAATACTCCACATATTTTGATATATGTGAATAACAAGATATACGATGACATTTATCTGGATAAATTACTCACTTTGGATTTTTTTCAAAGTTCGGTACTTTTGTGCACGTGTTGACTCGCTCATTGAAAATTTGAGAATTTTCTCTCTCCCTAATGAAAATTACCCTTGCGCTGTCAAGGGCATTTTCGGATATTAGATACATTGCTATTATTTATTAACGGACTTCAGATCTGTCAACAATAATTTCGCCGGGATAATTTCAAGAAATTAAAGAAGCTTGAACACTGTGCTACTTCGATAATGGTTAAGTGCGATTTTCTTTTGTCAAGCAGAAACCTCTGATTTATTCTAAATGCCAACAAACGAAACATGCTGTTAATATAAATGAGTGTGTTTCGAATGCTGATAATAAATTAGATATTAAAAAGCCGGCTAAAATAGCCAAAGGTATGAAATTAGTTAAGCCTAAGTCGCGATTAACGTTACAAAACAACGCGCATCACCGACATGTCGGCAAGAAAGAGTATGGACGATCTGGTTTACTTTAACACTCAAACCTATGGCGTTTGTATCACATAACTCTTTTTAATTATTAAATGTGATACGTTGTATAGTGATGAGATTATGAAAGCCACAGTTTTTTCCAAATACGATTTAATAAATCTCATTAAAGCACTTTTTCCTACATTTCGCACATTTTTTCTTGTACAAACGTCTTTACTTTGTACAAGATTTGTTTGTTTGTTTGTTTAAATTTAAATAAATTTGTTTGTTTAAATTCTTGTACAAACGTCTTTACTTTGGTAAAAAGAGAAAAACCCTAAGCACAAAATTTATGAAGTTAATTTTGCGTAAAAATAAAGTAAAATTACATAAGATTGATAGTACGTGATGCTTTGAAATAAATAAGATAAAATTAAAGAAGATCTGATAAACGATTTTTAAAATTTAATGAACATTTTCAGGCAGTGATTTTCCAAACCATAATAACATTACAAAACGACCATTTATTTGATTATATGATCATTAGATTATTAACATTAAAGTGGAATAATTATTTTAATAATTCATAAAATTCCGAGCATAAAATTTTCTGAGCGTAATGAAGGGGGAAAAAAGATAAAATAAAATTTAGAAGCACTCCGATTTTATATTACGCCCAAAAGGAACCTTTTTTTAAAGTTTTGTATGTAACCTATATTTATTGAATAGCATGTTCTTCGCCATTAAACCACATGCATTTGAAAACAGCATATCTTTAGAATTTGCGCACTGGGAACAAATCTCGGGTTCGGGTGGAGGATTACATTATTCAAAATTTGATGGCTCTAGATACTGTCGTTTTTGTCACAGTGCCAGAAACATACATGTATTCATGCACATTCTTCATTATTTAATTTCTTTACATATAATACAAGGCGATAATATTTGGTAACAACAATTTGCAAGGAGACACGGACACATATAGTAAAACAGCGCAAAATGCCGCTTCGAAACTAACAGCCTTTCTAGTCTACCGCCGCTTTGGCCTAATAAATTAAATTAACAAGAAATAAAAAAAATCTTATGCAGAACTAAAATTAAATTTTAAAAAATAACTATAAAATACAAGCAAAATTAATTATTACGGTTAAATACAATTTTAATATTAGAATTAAATGTATAAAAATTTTTAAGTGTTCAAAAGTGTTTAACACTATGATGTTTTATAAAATATAATTGAAATAAAATTCCTTTATAGAAATTGTTCTATAATACTCATCTATAATTTTAAAAAAGCAGCACAATTTAAAATTTTAAACAAAACTTTCAAAAATTCGTTTTTAAATATGTCAGTACTTTTTACTTATTCACACCAATAAAAAGCATAAAATTGCAAAAGAAAATTCTATGTTTGAAATTTTCTTTTAGTTCAGATTTAAAATATTATTTTCGAAAAGAAATAGTTACAAATTTCCGTATAGCATGGGAAAAGCTAAAAACAATATCCAGCCCCGAAAGCATGCAATAGCTTTATAATTATTTGGAACGTTAATTATGCTTAATAAATATGCTATATTTTTAAAAATCAATCTCAATTTCAAAAATAAAAATATGTAGAAATTTAATTTGTGTAATGAGGCGCTACAACCAGCTTTTTCTTGACAATTATACACGCTGCAATAGGCAACCAATGTTAAATTTCTGCAAGTCGTCCCTACTCCTCCGGATGTGATCAAGGTGACAGCCGGGGGAGAAAACCGTTTGGGTTACTCTATTTCTTATAAGGTCCATGGTGTATGTGTATTTGTGTGATATTTCCGGATCATTGCTACAACCAGCGAACATTATTTATCTCTTAGCTTAGGAGATATCATTTTGCAACTAAATTTGAGCATCATTTTATCTTAGCTTGCGAAATCTAATTTAAAAGTAGATACTTTTTGAAGGGAGTGTTTGCAGTATTTAAGCAGATAGAAAGGGCAATAGCACACTGAACACCTATATAGGAATTTATGGATCTGTATAGTATACCGTAATACTTAACTGTTCAATTTTATTATTTTAAATAATTATTCCTCAATGTGTATAATTATAGCATTAAAATATGAGTAATTAGTATGCTTAACCGGAATGCCATAATTCCAAGCATTATTAGCTTCTTAAGTATTTTATTCTTTTCTTTTAAAACTTATATTGCACTGAAGGTATGTGTCATCACATCATAAAAAAAAAAGAATTGCTAGTCATGTAAAAGCGTAAAGCCAGAAGACAAACATCACAGAACTCTTGTCCCATTGTTGAAACTTATACTCCTCTTTGTATGTTCTTTTCAAAATCTTATCCTTATATCTTATCTTTCTAAGACTTTTATCCTTATATATTTTGTCAATTATTGTTTTTTGAAAAATCGCTTTTCTTTAACATTTTCTTACTGTTATCTTTTATCGTTTGCGATTTTTATATCTTGCTGTAACCACACACGCGAAAGCTCTTGGGTTCCAGATGCCAATTTTCTTAATTAAAAAGAAGTTAATTAAACGTTTTTTCTGGTTAATTATTTCCATCAAATTGCTTAACATATAGTTGAAAATGCTTTATTAGTTGCACGAGGTTTTCATAACATAATTTACAGTTAAAATATTTTTTTAATTTCCAGGATAGTAAAATTTCTGTATTAAAAATATATATTTTAAATCTATCTGTCTATCTAAGTATGTGTATATATATAAACAAGGTGATATTGTTACATATAGATGCACATGCATTTTTAGAGTTTCCAATTTTTTGAAATGCAAAGATATGCAGATGCCTGTGAACTAAATTTTGCTGTTCAATTTGTTGCGAGTTTTTATTACGTCTTTGCAATCTCCATCTGAAGTCGCATTTGTTCATAGGAGTATTATTCCTATATTTTCCAGAATAATCTTATTTCGAACTATTTTATTTCTAAATATTTGCTTCTGACAAATTTTACCCATTCACCACTGCATCCAGAGTGAAGATACCTTTCCTTGTTTGCTTTACCCACGATCACAATGGATATTAACTGAATTTCACTGATAATTTTAACTGAAAAGTGAAAGATGAAAAATAATGTTTTAAAACTGTAGCACTGTATATAACGGAAGGAGGAACCTAAAAATGTAATACTGCTACTGTCTTTACTGTAAGCAATTTTCTTCCCAGAACAAAATTACTTCAATTTTATACACAATTACTGCTCGATCTGCCACTTGAAAGTTTATATAATAAATTCAGCTTTCTTCAATTCTGAAGGGAGTATCTGCAACAGAGATACTGAATTTTGAGACAATAAGGCACTCCTGAAGAAATTTAATAGAAGTTTCAGTTATAAGTTACTGTTAACGAGGAAGTCAAAAATACCAACATACGCAATATACAACGTATGTCGTAAGGAATCTTTCACAATTAATCTAGTCTCACTCTTTTAGATAATTTTTTTCAGCTTTATGTTCATCCCATCATCTCAAATCTATACAGTGTATTTTTTGCATCAATAAACAAGGGATAAAAAGCTCTTAGTCGAAATGGAGAATTTAAAATTAATCAGCAGTTATAGCATTTAGTGTCTTTTATTTCGCCAGAGACAGGTTCGTTGGTTCACTGGGTTGGGTGTTCATTAGACTATAACATTCCCATCAATGGGATCAATAGAAAATAAATCTTAGTGCAATGTCTTCCAGGCAAAAAAAAAAACTTTGCGAAAACCTGCTGAAATGCTGACATTGCTATTTTTTCTTAGTTGAAGAAAGGGCCCACCAGCGGCCTAGCGGTAAAGTCGCTGAACACTGGTAGTTCGGTCCGAGGTTCGAATCCCGCGAACGGGCTGGCTGCATGGGCGTTTTCGTGGTTTTCCCCATGTGTAACGTGTATACGAGCCAGTTTCCCTTAGAAAGTCCTCCACGAAGGCATCCCTCCCCTTAGGCAGATAGCCCTCGAGGCTTTACCATAATCACACACACACACACACTTAGTTGAAGAAAACGTTTTGTTTTACGCGTACGTTTGTGAAATATTTCTCTAAATCAAGGATTTTGAGTATTCTTATGAATTCGATCACTTCACACTGAGTGGAGAATTGTCGACACTAATGTTTCCAACAAAATTTCGGAAGTATGTTGTTGCAACATACACAATTAATATAAAATGAGAAAAATTTCCGAACTGTCGCACCTGCCATTACAAATCCACCCCTTTGCCTTTAAGTAACAATGCACTTTCATTAAAAATGTACTTACCATTTTATATGAAATTATTTTACAAAAGTAGCTAAATTTTTAGACCGCATAAATTGAGGAAAAAACTGGTGTGCAATAATTTTTTTCTATAATCAGTATTTTAATAGTCTCGCCGTCCCAAATTAGTAGCTACATTTAAAAACACATTATGACGTCACATGGAGGCAACTCCTACAAAATAACCCATCTCTCTAAGAAAAAATTTCGTCGTCCAACTCTTTTACCGCGAATCTTGGCATGTAATCCCGGAACTATATCATGGGGAAGGAATTCCTTAAGTACCAATTAAAATTGTTTTATTTTCGATTAAAATTATCTCAACTTGCCATTTTTATTCTCAAATTTTACTTTCCAGAACTGTAGCACTTGTTTTAGGACAAATTTTTCGACCCGTATTTACAGCTTTCGCAATCTGATAAGCCACGCCCCATTTCGTAAGGATTCTTACCACTGTCATACCACAAGTATTATGTTTATGTGATTACTCTAAAGTCTCGAGGGCTGTCTGCCTCAGGCAGGCAGAGATAGTTTTTTCTATCTGGAGAGGAATAGTTTTTTCTATCTGCCTAAGGGGAGGGATAGGTTTTTTTTGTCGAGGTTTTTCTAAAGGAAACTGGCTCGTATACACAGTAAAGATCATTTCCATGTTTCACTTTATGAAGGAGATATCGCACAGTTGGTAGGATGTTTCCCGGCAGCTTAAAAGTTAGGCCCGGAGGCCATATGACGGTCATGTGTTCGTGAGCGTGCATCACGGTTTTCCCTATGTGCAACGTGTATAAGAGCCAGTTTCCTTAGAAAGTCCTCCACGAAGGCATCCCTCCCCCTTAGGCAGATATGCCTAGTGTGCTTTGCCATAATTAAATAAACCAAACCAAATCAAAATCGTCTATCAAATTAAATAACACGTGTGTAAAATATATAAATATGTACAGCAGTATATACAGATAATAAAGAATACACTTACGAAGCGGGACGTTATCGCACTCGTAGATAGAAACCGATACATAAAACTTCAGTTAGGTGCACCTAATGCCCAAATGTTCAGGTTATGCAACTAACCTCTTAAAATGTTCGTAACAGTATAGGCTATGATCAAAAAGTGCCTACCGGACATTAGGGAACGTAAAATGCAGTGAAAGCAAAATATATTGGGGGTACCCAGGTTTCAGCTTCTGGGCGTGATAAGATCATTGAATTCACAATTCATTCACAATCATTAGCAGAGATGGCAACTCATATAAAATACCCAGAGAGACCTTTCTCGACATGGTTACGCGGGGTAATAAACTCTGGGCAGATATATAGCGAAATGCGACAGGATTCGTCGATCGCGCAAGTGAAAAAAATCCCGAAGCAAAGCGGATTTTTTTTACTCTCTTAGCAGGCTACGCAAAACAAAATCTTCCCGCCCCGCTATTTGCCGACTAAATACGTTAACTGATAGAGCTTTTCGGTGAAGCTTTTGGAATGTTCATAATTCAGCATAATAATCTTCTTTCAAAAATATTTAAATCTTACCCATGCTCTAAAATAAATTTCAGAATTAAGTTTTTAATAGCTTTTGCAGTGAACAGCAAAACGAAGATAGAGTTTAAGCACAGAATCAATCTGTCGAGTAAAAAAAAAAAAAAAAAAAATTTATTCAAAAGCAACCGCTCTGCCTAAAACAAGCGATATAACATTCAGATAATAAAACGCAATTACATGATAGCCCTTGCAATTTTAATATATACATACCGCTAGAGTATAAGAAAAACTCGTAACAAAATCGTTATAATTTTTTTTATAATAATTATAATCTCTAACTGCAAATATAATTTTAAAAATTCATGGCAAAATCGAATCGAAACCTGTTTCCATTTCACATGTGTTTCATGAAGAAAACTGAAACTTTAGGAACGAAATTTTCCTAAGTATTTGATAGTTCGATCTGTTAAAGGTGCAAACATTTGTTGAAACGTTAGTAAAGTGTTATGACAGATTTTGTTAAAAAGCCATCAGAGATAAATCCTAATATTTATCGACAGAAATGAACGAGAATACCATACATTTGTTTAGAAACAGAAACGAAGTATTGAAATTTGTTGCGTGATCAAGTTTCAATTTTAATTTTTTTTTTTATTATTCTACACAAGTGTTATATAAATCTACGTGTTAAAATCATGGACCTTATAAGAAATAGACTAACCCAAACGGGTTTTCTCCCTCGTCTGAGGCGTTGCCGGCTGTCACTTTGATCACATCCGGAGGAGTAGGGACGACTTGCAGAAATTGAACATTGGTTGCCTATTGCGGCGTGTATAATTGTCAAGAAAAAGCTGGTTGTAGCGCCTCGTTTCACAAATTAGAATTTCTACGTATTTTTATTTTTGAAATTGAGATTGATTTTTAAAAATTTAGCATATTTATCTAGCATAATTAACATTCCAGATAATTATAAAGCTATTGCATGCTTTCAGGACCGGATATTTTTTTAGCTTTTCCTATGCTGTAAGGAAATTTGTAACTACTTCTTTTAGAAAATAATATTTTAAATCTGAACTAATAGAAAATTTCAAACAAGCTATTTTCTCTTGCAATTTTTATGCTTTTTATTGGTGTAAATAAGTAAAAAAAACTAAAATATTTTAAAACGAATTTTTGAAAGTTTTGTTTAAAATTCTAAATTGTTCTGCTTTTTTAAAATTATAGATGAGTATTATAGCACAATTTCTATAAAGGAATTTTATTTCAATTATATTTCATAATACACCATAGTGATAAATACATTTGACTTCTTAAAAATGTTTATACATTTAATTCTAATATTAAAATTGTATTTAAACCGTAACAATTAATTTTGCTTGTATTTTACAGTGATTATTTTTTTAAACTTATTTTTAGTTCTACATAAGATTTTTTTTTATTTACTGTTAATTTAATTTATTAGCCCAAAGGGGCGGTAGCCTAGAAAGGCTGTTATTTTCGAAGCGGCATTTTGCGCTGTTTTACTATAAATGTCCGTGTCTCCTTGCAAATTGTTGTTAGCAAATATTATCGCCCTGTATTATATGTAAGGAAATTAAATAATGAAGTATCTGCATGAATACATGTATGTTTCTCGCACTGTGACAAAAACGATAGCATCTAGAGCCATCAAATTTTGAACAATGTATTCCTCCACCCGAACATAGGCATCTGGAGAGCCGAATTTCGAATTTGTTTTAATCTATTTCATATTTTGTAAAACTTTAACGAATTTTTATTAACGAACTCAGCGAGTTCAGAGCGAGCACTGTACGGAAAATAACAGTTTTATCTCCAGTGCGGAAATTCTAAAGATATGCTGTTTTCAAATGTATGTGGTTTACGGGCGAAGAGCATGATATTCAATAAATATAGGTAACACACAAAAGTTTAAAAAAAGAGTGCTTCTAGATTTTATTTTATCTTTTTTTTTCCTTCATTACACTCAGAAAATTTTATGCTCCGAATTTTATAAATTACTAAAATAAATATTCCACTTTAATAAGTTAATGATGATATAATCAAATAAATTATTGTTTTCCAGTGTTATTGTAGTTTTGAAAATCACTACCTGAAAATGGTCATTAAATTTTAAAAAAATATCAGATCTTGTTTAATTTTACTTTATTTATTTCAAAGCATCAAGTACTATCAATCTTATTTAATTTTACGTTATTTGTACGCAAAATTAAGTCCATAAATTTTGTGCTTAATGTTTTTACCGTTTTACCAAAGTAAAGATGTTTGTACAAGAATTACGCGTGGAAAAAATGCGCAAAATGCAGTAAAAAGTGCTTTAATGAGATATATTAAATCCTATTTGGAAAAAACTGTGGATTTCATAATCTCATCACTATACAACGGATAACATTTAATAATTAAAATAGTTATGTGATACAAACGTGTGTTAAAGTTTCAGTGTTAAAATAAACCAGATCGTCCCTACTCTTTCTTGCCGACATGTCTGTGACTCGGGCCCCGCCCACTGTTTTAGTCTATCTCTTATAACGTCCATGGTCACAATTGGATACGGAAAACTGAGCGTAAAAAGATTGATCTGCATTTTCTTACTAGATATTGTTTTCTTAAATTAAATTTGTTTTAATCTACATGTCCGTCGTTGATGTGTGCATTGATTTAATTCCGAAAGATTCCCGATTCTTCAGACTATCAGTATACAAGCAGTAGTAAAAAAGAACGTAATTATGGAAATAAAAAATATTCTACAACGACTTTAATGTCAAGCCATAAATAATCAAATCTATAACTACAAATCTCTGAATTAGTTTAATATGATAGTTTGCAGATTTTCAGAGGCGTTACTCATGTTAGGTTTTAATCATATCAAAATAATCTAAAATTGGACTCAAAAATCATTTAATTCCTAAAATTGTTATATATCTTTACCAAAATAATTAGTATCATAATAATGCGAATTAACGGAACGGAAAATGTATTCGCCGGCTGAGAGAGACTGCTACGACGACCTATAGGTTCACAACACTACCTTATAAGATTAGCGTTTATTGCGCACAATGAAATATTAATTTTTAACAGTGTTTTAGTCTAATATATCGTGGACCCTACAATGTTGTATTATCAGCTCGGAAAATACAATCATTTTGTTAATCTAACACAGTGTAAACCGCGCAGGACCGCGCAGAACCTAATCTGCAAACAATGTTCATTCGAGATGGTTAAACCTTCTTACAAAGCTGAACTATCTGCAAAGAAGCACTTCAACGGCTAACATTCAAAATTACTTTAACCTGTTGAAGAATTTCTGCCCTTAACAGCTATGTAACAGGAATCAGAAAACAAGGTTTATGGAAATAAAAATAAAAGTTTATGTAGCCAATCTTTTGGGTTATAACATAAAATATAATACAAATCTTGAACATTGATTTGTTGTAATTAAAATATCTGCTTTTTTTACTAATTTTGGTTGTCTAAATCAGATCAAATAAAACTATCAGTGAAATTTAGTTAATATCCATCGTGAAAGTGAGTAAAGCAAATAAGAAAAGCTATATGAACGCTGGATGTAATGGTAAAGAGGAAATATTGGACTGAAGCGAATATTTAGAAATAAAATACCTAGAAATGAGACTATTCTGCAAAATATAGGGACAATACTTATATGAACAAATGTAACAAATGTAACTTCATCTCAAGATTCCAAGGACTGGATCAGACAGTTAGTGTTAAATAAAAACTCTCAACATATTCGAGAGCAAAATTAGTTTTCAGGCATCTTTGCATTTCAGAAATTTGAAACTCTAAAAATACATGTCCGTCTGTATATAACAGTGTTATCTTCTTTATATATATATATATATATATATAGATAGATAGACAGATTTAAAATATATATTTTTAATACAAACATTACACTATCCCGGAAATTTAAAAAACATTTTAACTGTAAATTACGTTACGCAAACCTTGTGCAACTAATAAAGCACTACGTATTAAGGAATTTGATGTTTATACTTAACAGGGAAATTTTTTAATTAATTTCTTTCTACTTAAGTAAAGCTGCATTATTAACACAACAGCTTTCAAGAGTATAATCACGAGCAGATAGAAATCTTAAATGAAAAATGGCAACAGGAAGAACACGTTAATGAAAAACGATTTTTCCAAAAGCAGTAACTGGCAAAATATATAAGGGTAAACAATGATTTTGGAAAGAATTTTGTAAATTTTAAAGGAGAAGAATAAAGTATTTAAGAAGCTAATAACGCTTAGAATTACGGCATTCTCGTTACTCATGTTAATTATTCATATTTTAACTCTTCAAATAGACACATTGGTTGGTAATCATTTAAAATATTTAAACTGACCAATAAGAGATTACTGAACCCTATACAGGTCCGCATCATCCTATACAGGTTTTCAGCCTGCTATTATTAAATTTCCTGAAGTATACTTCACGGTTTGCCAATTAAGGATCCCAGTGCAGTTATTCAAAGCAGAACTTAACAAAGCTGAGAGCTTAATTTTTATACTAAAACTTCTAGTGACACAGCGAGTAGTAACATATTATAACATTTATACATATTTTCAGTCCCGAGTCTAAAGCTTAAGCTGAAGAAGTCCATCTCCGATTTCAAGGAGGAAAGAACATCTGCACTAATTTTGTGATGGCTAAAAGCAGACTTTCTCTGAAGAAACTCTTCATTTCTACCGAAATTAGAATTTATGAATGCAGTGATATCAGGCGGAATTTATGAATACCTAGAAGATGTATCCAAGGTGAGCAATAATTTCTTTGATCAGGCTGTTCCATTACGTTCTAATGGATAAAACGTAAGACTAGAGTTTCAATATTATTTGTGACTGGGCCCGTCAATAGCTCAGTAAAACTCATAATTAAATAAATCACTTTACACAAAAACTCAAAAATGGACTGTATACTAAAATTTATTAATTACTCAAGAAGCCGCATAGTTCACATCTCTCTGCGGCGTCTCAGAACACACTCAAAACACTCAATACAAGGGGCCGCCAGGTGGCGCTATAAAAAACATCAGCGTCAGCGTTTTACAACACAACTATTACACATTTTTCACAGATGGCGCCTCTGGCGTCAACATCCAGCCCGGCCTTGAATGTTACATTCAACAATAAATTTAGAATACAAGTTATAAAATACAAACACAACACTCCAAGATAATAATAATGATGGTTATACAATTACACAAACTCAAACTTGATAATTAACTAGAAATAAAATTTAAGTAACTGAAACTTTTTCATTTACAAAAGGCAAACGTACAATTTTTGTCATTGGCCTTTTATAGGTTCCATTTTTATCTTTAAGTATCACAACTCGAATAATATTATCTTGACCTGGATGGATTTTAATAATTCGTGCTAAATGCCGCTTTAAAGGAGAGTAATTATCCGAATCTTTTACTAAAACTAAATCTCCTTCCTTCATTTCTACTTTTCCTTTATACCATTTAGGTCTATTTAAAAGTTTGTTTAAATATTCAGACGACCATTTTTTCCAAAAATTTTGATTTAATTTCTGAACCATTTGCCATCTAGTTATCCGATTTATAGGAATCTCTGTAAAATTAGGTTCAGGCAATGCAATTAAAGATGAACCAATAAGAAAGTGAGCAGGTGTCAATGCCTCTACATCATTTGGATCATTTGATATGGGACAAAGAGGGTGAGAATTAAGTACAGATTCAATTTGAACAATTAGAGTAAAAAATTCTTTATAAGTTAGAATTGTTTTTCCCACCACACGTTTCAAGTGATATTTAAGGGATTTCACACTAGCTTCCCATAAACCTCCAAAGTGAGCAGTAGAGGGAGGATTAAAATGCAAATTTATGCCTTCAGTAGCCAAATAACCTTTGATTTCTTCCTTACATTTATCCTTAAATAAAGATTTTAAAATCGCTTTTAATTCTCTATGAGCACCCACGAAATTTCTGCCATTATCACTGAAAATATCTGAGGGTTTACCTCGCCTGGCAATAAAACGTTTAAGTGCTGCTATAAATGCTGCTCTTGTTAAATCATTTACAATTTCAAAGTGCAAGGCCTTCGTAGTGAAACATAAAAAAATACATACAAATAATTTTCTACCTGTTTACTTCTACCTACAAAATTTTTACCACAAATGGACCGCAGAAATCGAGTCCTGTTTTAGCAAAAACTCTTGATATGGTCACTCTCGCATCTGGTAAATCAGCCATCTGTTGCTGCACAGACCTAGAATTTACCTTTCTACAAAACATACAATTAAATATAATTTTTCTAATTGAATTTCTTGCAGAAACAATTCAAAATTTACTCCTTATAAGTGATAGGGTTTTTTCAGCACCTGTATGAAAATAAAGAACATGAAAATGATTAATCACAATTACAGTAAAATTACGTTTAGTTGGCAGAATCATAGGATGTTTTCTCATTAAGTCACTGTTTTTCAGTCTGCCACTCACTTTGAGTATTCCACCATGATCTAAAAATGGACTCTTATGCGATAGTTTACTACTATTAGGGATAGGAGCACTCTTTTCTAAGCAGTGGGTTTCTGTCACAAATGAAGTTCTTTGAACGTTTTTCACAATACACAATAACGCACTAGCAAGTTCACTGGTTATCAAAGTTCCGCGTGTAGCGTGCAATGGATGCCTGGTGTTATGCAAGAAACTCTTGCACCAAGCCACTACTCTTAGCAATTTGTTGTAAGATGAACAATTAATGATGACATCTAATGGCTCATAAATGTTAATAAGTGCACATATTTCACTTACTGCTGGTGGTAAAGATTCGCGAAGATACAGTTCTTCGGACTCCTCAGGGATATCGTCTTGGCACTTAGTCATCTCAGGTTGAAGAAGAAATAGGGGACCACACCACCACAGTTCACACAGTTGACCGGATCAGCACCTCTTGATATGAGATCCGAAGGGTTCTGTTTAGATGGGAGGTGATGCCACTGTCGCACCTCTGTTATTTCTTGAACCACCGCAACACGATTAGCAACAAACATTTTCATACAACAGGGCTCCTTTTTTAGGAAAGCCATGACTATCGAAAAGTCACTCTGTAGAACTGCAGCTGCTAATGGAAAATTTGTGAACTCATCTATAGTAAGCTGACGTAATGTTCTCATGGCTAACAAAAGTGCACTTACTGTGACATAGGTGACCGTGTTCAACTCAAAAGTTTTAACTGGACCATTAATTGACTCTTTCCACAAAATTTTCTGTAGCTGCCGTTGAGTAGGATGAATCGATATCATTCGGTACATCCTTCTGAGATCCGCTGTAAAAGCATAAATATGTTTTCAGAAACGTACCATAATTGAAAACAAGTCCTCTTGAATTACACCACCATTATACTGAATTGAATTCCGCGAATTGCCTTTTGACGTTGCAGTCGAAGCATTGAACACTACACTCAAAGGTGTCGAACTTTTCTCAGGGCGATAAATACCAAGGTGTGGAATATAATATTTCCCCTTTTGCTCATCTTCATCTTTCACTTCAGTTATGTGACCTAGTTCACTGTATTCATGTAGAAAATCAGAGTACTATAATAAATAATTTTCATCCTTACTTAAACGAGTTCAACCGCTTAAGCGCGATTTGTTTCGAATTCCCTAAACACATTGGATCTTCCTTAAACGGTATCTTGATTACATATTTTCCGGTTTCAGTTCTGTAATAGTTTCTGAGAAAATGCTGTTCACAAATTTCTACTTCTTTACTTTTAGAAATCTCAGACTCTCTTTCTACGTTTTCGATTTCCCAAAACTCTCTTACTGCTCTTTCTAACTCCAAATTATCTGTAATAACCCCACAATGTAATATACTTTCCCCTTTAGCAGGAAGAGTCCCACTTACAACATAGCCGAAAACACTATTTTGTAACCTTAAATTTGAATCCTGAAGGGAAATTTGTCTTGGTTTTAAAAGCTCATAGAAATGTTCTGCACCTATCAGAAATTCAATTGGGCCTGGCTCAAAAAAATTGTCATCTGCTAAATTGATATTATCTAAAGATGAAACATTAATTTCAAGAGGCCTAGAGGGTGTATATTCTGTTATTTTAGGAACCACCAAAAAATTTAAACTTAAATCGAAACTCTTGTCTCTTTTTAAAATAGTTGCACTAACTTTAGATTTTATATTCAAAGACAAATTATTTATTCCTGAAACAGAAATGTTAGTCTTTTCTCCCTTCAATTGAAGCACACTTTGCGGTCACTGCTAACCTTTTGCTCATAAAATTTGAATTGGCGTCGACATCTAACAAACCTCTAACCTTAAAAAAGTTACCCGATGCATCTTTAATTAAACAAACAAAAGTGCTGAGTAAGACAGCTTTTAATTCATTCGCGAGATTGCACGTTGCTGATAATAAATTTTTATCAATACTCGTGTTAGCTTGCAGAGGTTCAAATGATGGAGCCGAAGCGTCCAAATTCGAAGGAATATTTTTATTTTCATGACTCACCACCTGCGCAACTATGTTTATTTTTTGTTCGCGAGGGAAATGAAGAGTCACGTGATGATTCTTTTTGCAAATACCGCAAGAGAATTTATTGCTGCAATTAATCACCTTATGATTTCCTAAACAGTTGAAACATAGCTGTTTCGATTTCACTAGCCCAACTCTATCGCATTTGTACAAAGGATGAATTTCATTGCATGATAAAATACATTTCGAATTTTTTACATCAGTTAGAAAAACCTTTGACATTATAAATCTATCTCCTTCGCCACTTCTACAGTTTTAAACCAAGAATTTCCTTACATTTATAAAACACATAACCTCTTTATCAAGTGTTTGACATATTTTATCAGAAACCATTAATTGTTTTAATGTTTCAAAGTCATTTACCTTTCTCAGTTTCCATTAATAATCCCAACTCGTGGTTAAACTAGACGCGAACTGCGCATAAGTTCCATTCGTCATTCGTTGTGTCTTCCTAAAATTTTCTAATCAAATTTTGGGGGATGGTTCGAATTCTCTTAGCACTATTTCTTTAATCTTCGGATAATCTCATAATTCGTCGTCTTTATAATATGTAATAAAATATGTGACTTTATCTCCCGACAAATTTAGAAGAATTTCCGATTTAAATTTCACTGGAACACTTTTTAAAATGAACGCCCTTTCTAACGATGACGAAATAACCTTAACCCTCCGGTCTAATTGGAATTTTAGTTGTTAATGTGCGTATACTTTTAATACGAGAGTCAAGAGATTCTACATTTTCTCTTTTCTCATATTCTATGAGGTTCTCACCCTTTGATTCTGCTCGCAACTTCGCGAGTTCTAGTTCCGATTTCGCTCGTTCCGTTTTCAATTTCTCAAGTTCGAGCAAACTAAAAAAAAAACTATACAATCTATCACAAAGCGACCGCTCTGAAAAAAAAAAAAATAAGCAATGCAGTTTCATTTAAAAATTAGAGCCTACCAGCGGCCGAGCGGTAAAGACGCTGAACACTGGTAGTTCGGTCCGAGGTTCGAATCCGCCGAACGGGCTGGCTGCATGGGCGTTTTCGTGGTTTTCCCCATGTATAACGTGTATACGAGCCAGGTTCCCTTAGAAAGTCCTCCACGAAAGGCATCCCTCCCCTTAGGCAGATAGCCCTAGTGTGCTTTGCCATAATTAAATACACCACACCACACACCATTTAAAAATTTTGCGTAGATGATTTGCATTTTTTTTTTCATTATATTTCTTATGCCGGGCTGTCGCTGTAAAACACGCGACGTTGCCGGCTCTATGACTAAGTATCCTAGAATGGGCACATGACGTTGAATAGTTGAATAGTCAGGACCATGGACCTTATAAGAAATAGACTAACCCAAATGCGTTTTCTCCCTCGTCTGAGGCGTTGCCGACTGTCACCTTGATCACATCCGGAGGAGTAGGGACGACTTGCAGAAATTTAACATTGGTTGCCTATTGCAGCGTGTAGAATTGTCAAGAAAAAGCTGGTTGTAGCGCCTCATTTCACAAATTAGGATTTCTGCATATTTTTATTTTTGAAATTGAGATTAATTTTTAAAAATTTAGCATATTTATCAAGCATAATTAACATTCCAAATAATTATAAAGCTATTGCATGTTTTCAGGACTGGATATTTTTTTCGCTAAATGTAAATAAATGTATGCTGTAAGGAAATTTGTATTTACTTCTTTTAGAAAATAATATTTTAAATCTGAACTAATAGAAAATTTCAAACAAGCAATTTTCTCTTGCAGTTTTTATGCTTTTTATTGGTGTAAATAAGTAAAAAATACTAAAATATTTAAAAACGAATTTTTGAAAGTTTTGTTTAAAATTCTAAGTTGTGCTACTTTTTTAAAATTATAGATGAGTATTATAGCACAATTTCTATAAAGGCATTTCATTTCAATTATATTTCATAATACATCATAGTGATAAACACTCTTGATTCATTAATTTTAAACATTTAATTCTAATATTAAAATTGTATTTGACCGTAATATTTTAATTTTGCTTGTATTTTATAGTGATTATTTTTTTCAATTTATTTTTACTTCTGCGTAAGATTCTTTTTTTATATACTGTTAATTTGATTTATTAGCCCAAAGGGGCGGTAGCCTAGAAAGGCTGTTAGTTTCGAAGCCGCATTTTGCGCTGTTTTACTACAAATGTCCATGTCTCCTTGCAAATTGTTGTTACCAAATATTACGCCCTGTATTATATGTAAAGAAATGAAATAATGAAGAATCTGCATGAATACATGTATGTTTCTCGCACTGTGACAAAAACGACAGTATCTAGAGCCATCAAATTTTGAATAATGTAATCCTCCACCCGAACATGGGCATCTGGACGGCCGAATTTCGAATTTGTTTTAATCTATTTCATATTTTGTAAAACGTTAACGAATTTTTGATTAACTCACTCAATGAGTTCAGACTGTACGGAAAATAACAGTTTTATCTCCAGTGCGAAAATTCTAAAGATATGCTGTTTCCAAATGAACGTGGTTTAAGGGCGAAGAACATGATATTCAATGAATATAGGAAACTCACAAAACTTAAAAAAAGAGTACTTCTAGATTTTATTTTATATTTTTTTTCCTTCATTCTTTTGCGAAAATTTTATGCTCCAAATTTTATGAATTATTAAAATAACTAATCCACTTTAATGTTAATAATTTAATGATCATATAATCAAATAAATATGATCGTTTTGTAATGTTATTATAGTTTGGAAAATCACTGCCTGAAAATTTTCTTTAAATAAAAAAAAATTATCACATCTTGTTTAATTTTACCTTATTTATTTCAAAGCATCACGTACTATCAATCTTATTTAATTTTACTTAATTTTTACGCAAAATTAAGTTCACCAATTTTGTGCTTAGAGTTTTTACCGTTTTACCAAAGTAAAGATGTTTGTACAAGAATTACGCGTGAAAAAAAATGCGCGTAATGCAGTAAAAAGTGCTTTAATCAGATATATAAAATCCTATTTGGAAAAAACTGTGGCTTTCATAGTCTTATCACTATACAACGTATCACATTTAATAATTAAAAAGAGTTATGTGATACAAACGCCATAGGTTTCAGTGTTAAAGTAAACCAGATCGTCCCTACTCTTTCTTGCCGACATGTCGGTGACGCGCGTCCCGCCCACTGGGTTAGTCTATCTCTTATAAGGTCCATGGTAAGGATGGGTAAGTGGGCTGATTTGGAGATGGGATTTGCATTTTTTTTTTTTTTTTTTTTGATACTCTTATGCCGGGCTGTCCCTGTAGAGCACGCGACGTTGCCGGCTCTATGACTAAGTATCCCAATAGGGCACAAGACGTTGAACAGTCTGGTCGGGCAGTGGGAAAGCGTCGGAAACGGGAAAAGGGGAGTGACCAGCGTCACAAGAAGAAAGAAAACCAAGAAAGCCGCACGCATGGAGAGGCTAAAGACTAGTGGGTGTCTGGTAGTGTTGTATTATAAGTGCGTAGTTAAGACATGAGAATAAGTCTGAGAAACGTTTTATTATCTAAATCAGATATCGTAAGATATAACATACAATACAAATACAAAGCACATAAATAAAAGATACAAATGATAGAATATAACATATATACACTTTATACATATTTACACTATATACAGGAAAATCCGTGAAAGCGAACTAAGTAGTTAAATTATCGTCACGGGTGAGGTGCGCCGCGTAAAATCTGATGCAACTGTCTTCTCTCAAAGGTAGATAGTCAAAAACTTTAAAATGACGTAAAAAGTCGTATTATATGGCTTTGTCGAAAACGTTTCTGTTCATTTTATGGAGGTACTTTTCAATGGTATCCAGTTTAAGATCTCTGTGGAGAGCGTTGTTTGAGACATAAAAATGTGCGTTTGTAATAAGCCTCATAAACTTGTCTTGTAGCACTTGCAATTAATAAAGATCTTTAGTAATAACTGTAGTCCAAGCAGGAGATGCATAGGAAAAAATTGGCCTGATAATGGCCGTATAAAGATGTCTTTTTCGAGAAAGGTCCAATTTAGGGTATTTAAACAGGGTGGGGGGGGCAAGAGCGATGCGTAGTGCAGGGAGAAAATTATGCCACATACGCATGACGTCATGTGGGAGACAGCGTTAGTTTTTAGCGTTTGTTTACTTTCGTTGCATCAACAGTTTGATTTGATTTGTGTTGTTAATTTGCTATTATATCTAGGCGGAAGTGGCAAATTGTGCTATAACGTTGTGTCAGAATTATACACGTTAATACGTTTTTTGGCGGTAACTCTTTACAACCAGATAAAATAACTAACTTTATTTTTAATGAATTTATGTAGTTTTCATACATAACTGTGATGTAATTTTACATTTATTTTTCATTTTACTGCTATTTTACATTTAAATTGAAAATTTCTCATTTTAAATCATTTTTTATCATAATCTTCATTGTGTGTATGAAACTTACATCGTAGTGAGATATTTAAACTCAGTGTCATGTTTACCAATACTGAGTACCTGAATGATTAGTTAATAAATTCGCTTATCCAACTTTATTCACATGTTTTGGTTACTTTCTTTATATCCAAACGTAATTCTATGTATTGAAGCAGCGTCTGGATTAAGCATTGCGAACTAAGTAAACTGATACATGCCTCACCGTGAGGAAAAGCAATTTCTCGACCACACTATGATGCAAACATCGAATGAGTGAGTGACAAATTTCCTTCGGTGTTATTTAACTAATGCATACACGTATGTGTGATGTAATTTAATTGATATAACTAAGTGAACTTACACATGCTTGACCCTGAAGGAAAACAAAGCTGTGTATTGTGCTGGAATACAAATAGCGAAAGATTGAGTAAGATGATGTCTTCAGTGTTATTTAACTGCTGCATATGTTTTAATTTTGATTCCATATAATTTGTTTTTAATTATAAGAGAAAGACAAATAATTAAATACTGAGCACTATTTTGAGTGTAACAAAAGAATTTTAAGAAACAACCTTATATAAATACATTCGTAATTAAAAATATTTAATTTGAATACAGGCTGAATTAAAATTAAAATATAGGGCAAGTTTATTAGTTTTATTATTGTTCATTTATGTGTAAGAAATGTATTTTAATTATTTCATTTTTAATGTATGGAGGGAAAAATAGGGCGTGAAAATCGAAGATTATTTGCTATAGCAAATAAACACGCCAGGATGAATGTTATATGCAGTGCTTAAATTTCGCCGGTACTTCTTAATTTTTAAGATAAATTACAATTCTAGCCAGAGCGCACCGGAGCCCTGGATAAGATGATCTTGTAGAGTCATTAGGTTAATTAAAAGCAGAAAAGATGAAAAATATGCAACCGCCTTCGCCGGGAATCGAACCACGGACCACTGAAATACCGGCTCAGTGTGCAGAACCACTACACCACGAAGGCACGCTAGGGAAGTGGGAGAAATACCTTATAAGCTCCGGTACTTCTTTTTATAAAACTGAACCACAATTTCAAGGGAAAAATTTAGAATTCCTAACATTTTATTTCAACAATAAAATTTTATTAAAAATCGCTTATTAAATTTTAATTTTTCTCTTTTCATTTTATTTAACTTTAATTATTTAATTACTTTAATTATTTCGATAAATAACATTTAATTAATCATCTAATAATTATCAATTAAATTATAATGAATTAATTATTGATTAAACAAGCATCTATAAACATTATTTAAATAGCTATTAATTAATTTGATACTATTTAATTATTTAATTTTAAAATTATTAATGAGTTTAATAGTCATATTATTTATTTATTTACTCCTGTTCCTCTTTGCTGACGGTCTTCCATAGGGCTCTGGCATTTCTAATTTTATAAATTAAGCCCTGGTTATATAGAAATCTTAGGAGTGTAAGGAATTATAAAAGTGTTTTAGATAATACTGAAAATATATACACTTCTGCTGAAATCTGAAGTGAATCAGTATAAGTGACTTTAAAAGAATGTGATAAGTCTATTTAAATGTATTAGGATGTGATATTAAGAAATTTGTAAAATTTTAGGGTAATTAAATATGAATGTTGATTTAAATCTTTTTATATATATTTTTGTTTGAGTTATGTAATTTTAACTGAAAATAACAATCATATATTTCTGATGGAATGTCAAAATTTATTTGTATTAAAAAATGCATGAGCAATGCAAATAAATTGGAAAATACTTTTTTATTATGATATTACCATGGTTTTAGCAGTTATGCCTTCATGTATTCTATTCAAAAAGATTACTTAATGCAGACAGTACAGCACAAATATATTGGATAATACCTCGTTTTACAACATTTATATCCCGTAATTAACCTAAATATCGATTTTCATTTTCTAATTCTTTCCTTTAAGGGAAGGATGTAATGTTTACAATTATTTTGAGCATTCGTACGAATTCCGTGCATAAAATAAACATTCGCTTTAACAAAATGCTTAATCAGAAAGTACATACCCGGTATTTCCAGTATGTTATTATAATTCCCACATATAAAAGGATCATTTTGCTTTAGTTTACATTTTTTCCATTATCAAAATCATGTAGCAGACACGCCGACCCATATGTCTTGTCACCCATGGACCTTATAAGAAATAGACTAACCCAAACGGGTGTTCTCCCTCGTCTGAGGCGTTGCCGGCTGTCACCTTGATCACATCCGGAGGAGTAGGGACGACTTGCAGAAATTTAACATTGGTTGACTATTGCAGCGTGTATAATTATAAAGAAAAAACTGTATGTAGCGCCTCATTTCACAAATTAGAATTTCTATATATTTTTATTTTTGAAATTGAGATTAATTTTTAAAACTTTAGCATATTTATCAAGCATAATTAACGTTCCAAATAATTATAAAGCTATTGCATGCTTTTAGGGCTGGATATTTTTTTGGCTTTTCCTATGCTGTCAGGAAATTTGTAAGTTCTTCGTTTAGAAAATAATATTTTAAATTTGAACTAATAGAAAATTTCAAACAAGCAATTTTCTATTGCAGTTTTTATGCTTTTTATTGGTGTAAATAAGTAAAAAGTACTAAAATATTTAAAAACGAATTTTTGAAAGTTTTGCTTAAAATTCTAAATTGTGCTGCTTTTTTAAAATTATAGACGAGTATTATAGCACAATTAATTATCTTTAATTTCATTACGCTTAGAAAATTTTATGCTCCGAATTTTATGAATTCTTAAAATAACTAATCCACTTTAATGTTAATAACTTAATGATCATATAGTCAAATAAATATGATCGTTTTGTAATGTTATTATAGTTTGGAAAATCACTGCCTGAAAATTTTCTTTAAATAAAAAAAAATTATCACATCTTGTTTAATTTTACCTTATTTATTTCAAAGCATCACGTACTATCAATCTTATTTAATTTTACTTAATTTTTACGCAAAATTAAGTTCACCAATTTTGTGCTTAGAGTTTTTACCGTTTTACCAAAGTAAAGATGTTTGAACAAGAATTACGCGTGAAAAAAATGCGCGAAATGCAGTTAAAAGGGCTTTAATGAGATATATTAAATCCTAGTTTGAAAAAACTGTGGCTTTCATAATCTCATCACTATACAACGTATCACATTTAATAATTAAAAAGAGTTATGTGATACAAACGCCATAGGTGGTGGTGGTGTATTTAATTACGGCAAAGCACACTAGGGCTATCTGCCTAAGGGGAGGGTTGCCTTTCGTGGAGGACTTTCTAAGGGAAACTGGCTCGTATACACCTTACACATGGGGAAAACCACGAAAACGTCCATGCAACCAGCCCGTTCGCGGGATTCGAACCTCGGACCGAACTACCAGTGTTCAGCGACATGTTGGTGACGCGCGCCCCGCCCACTGGGTTAGTCTATTTCTTATAAGGTCCATGTTGTCACCCGGATGACGTCATTACCAGCAACAAATGGCACGCTTTTTCCGTTCCTGGCCTAACCTTTAATATTAAAGAACCTTGGTATTTACCCATCACGGGTGCTTGCAAAATTAAAATCTATATACCGGAAGCGTACACGGAAAAGCTGGTAAGTGACAAATTCGGTAAAATATTATTGCAATCATTATAACCTCAATTTGTAAATATAATTTTAAAAATCCATTGCATCGTCAAATCGAAACCTGCTTCCATGTCGTATGTACTTCATGAAGAAATTTGGAATTTGAAGAACTAATTTTCCTAAATATTTAATAGTCTAATCTGTATAAGCGGCATGCATTTATTTTAGAAAAGTTTTATGATAGATTTTCTTAAAAAGCTATCAGAGACAAATGATAATTTTCAGCGACAATAGTGGACGAGAGTAATATATGTATATTATTCTTGTCATTATTTAAAAACAGAAACGAAATATTTCTGAGATTTATTGAACACCCAAGTCTCAGTTTTAATAATTTTACATTACTATTTTCTAGTAGTCTGGTATAATTTACATGTCTCAACCTGGTACCAAAAATTGGGCGTGAAAAGATTGATCTGCATTTTGTAACTAGATGTTTTTTCCTTAAATTTAATTTTTTTTGTATCATCATATCTGTAGTCCATGTGTACATTGATTTAATTCCGGAAGTTTCCTGATTTTGAAAGCATCAGTACACAAGCAGCAGCAAAAGTAAAACATAATTATGAAAATAAAACATTCTACAACGATTTTAATGCCAAGTCTTAAGTAATCAAATGCATAACTTGAAATCAAAGAGTTTCGTATCACAGTTTGCAGATTTTCAGACGTGTTACTCATGTCGGTTTTAATGAGAATCAAAATAATATAAAATCGGACACAAAATTATTAAAATGCTGAAGTTGTTACAAATCCTTGTCATAAAAATTACTATCAAAATAATGCTAATTAACCGAACGGAAAATGTATTCGCTGGCTGCGTAAGATTGATTGGACGGCCTCCGAGTTCAGACCACTAGTTTATAAGATTAGTGTATTTTGCGAACAATGAAATATTAAACTTTAAGAAAGTTGCAGTGTAATAGATCAGGGATTCTATATGTTGTATTATCAGTTCGGAAACCAGATTGAGTTTGTTAATCTGACACAGCGCAAATAGCATGAGAAGCTAATCTGCAAAGTATGTTCGCTTGAGATGGGTAAACCTTGTTACAAAGATGAACTATGTGTGAACTCTGAAGCTAAGGGTTAACGTTCAAAATTACATTAACGTGTTGACGAATTTATGCCGTTAACAGCTATGTAACTGGAATCAGAAAACAAGTTTGATAAAAAAATAAAAGTTAATTAAGCTATTCTTGTGGTTTATACCAGAAAGTATAATACAAATTCTGAAACAGTGAATTTGTTGTAATCAAAATAGCTGCTTTTCTTGCTTATTTTGGTTGTCCGAATTGGACCAAGGTCCACGAAATTCATTGTGGCAACGAGTCAAGTTTGCACATTTCGTTAGCATACAGTTACTTTACAGATACTGAGTACAAATACTTTGCGCATAGACCAGCTACCTCGGCCGTTAGCATACATATATACCTTGGGCAGCATACAAGTAGCCCTTCGACTGTTCACAGTTTCGCTGCCAATCATGCTTGAAGGTTTCTTTTCTAAATTCCACAAATAATTCTGTCTCTATAATTGTAAACCTGTAATTTAGAGATAGAAACTGGGTTTTTAAGACCAAGCGTTTTTCGCATTCTCCATCATGGATTCGGTAAACAATGTCTTAACAATATCAAATTAAACATACAATACCTCTGCAATTCAACAAATAAGAATATTTTGAAAAAAATGTTTGCACAATCTGGAACAATATTTTGAAAAGTTAATTAATACATAAGACGAATTTGTTAAATTCTTCTGAATTTGTCCTTGCAAATTTAGGCGATTAGATACCACGGCAGGCTATAGTAGTTTGACAAGATTCAAATCCCAGTGAAGAGATATTTTGTTTATTCGTTTAGGTGGTTTTTCCAGCCAGTTTGGGAACGAGTTTCATTACAACAGCCTCCACGAAATGTCCAATTTATGCTACGAAAGACAGCACAGTATGATTATAATCGAATAATCCTATTCATTCACTTTATTTACTGTTTTTGCTGTAAAATAAAATGTTCTCTTTAAAAAAGTAATTTCTTATATTCTACAGCATTAAATAAATTAAAATAGTAAAATAAAAATGTGCAACTAATTGAATCATGTTCTTTGATTCAAAGCATTTTTAAAAAATTGGATTTAAACTGATTCAGCAGCATCAATGATAAGTTCATTGATAAGTTCACATCAAATCTGGAAGGATTAGAACTGTTCCGAAAATACGATTGATCCGCTTGCAATTTTGTAAATTTGAGAAAAGCCGTTTTTCAGTAAAATATCACTACCTTGTCTGTATACAACCAGTACAGTAGCTTTGCACTGAAGGGAAAAAAGGGAAATACTACTCTCGGACCTTGCACAGTATCGTTTATAAATGAAATGGGTTATTACAAAATGCCCTTCGTACGTTCAGCTATCCAACTTTCAGGAATGTATTATCAGCTGATACGAAGTACAATTTAATAACTAATTCCAGGTATTCAAGACTGAAATAGTCATATAAAATTATCTGGAAGATAGAAAGGCTAAACATGTAATGGATATGATCGTATTGATGAAAAGTCCGATATAGAGAAAGCATTTGAAGTCTGTCTTCCTCTCGCGTATGCAGCGACAATATTTTACATGTAATCTTTCTGAAAAAATAAACTTATTCAAACTAATTACTAATTATTTGTTTATTGTCTTCTTCACAGATCTTTTTTGGGGTAATCACTTTCAAGAATGCTGTACACAGTGTACACAAGTTTGGTAAGAAATGACCCAAAGTCGCCAGAAACGGCAAACATTTGGTGAAATATTTTTCTAATCCCTTTATAATTGTAATTGGCATTTTAATTGAATTACTCTAATAGATCCATAAATGTATCTGTAATTTTATTCGGCCCTCATATGTCTTCGCTGCCGAGGAAAATCTGTACTAGTCCCGGGAGAGAGTATCAGTTTTCTCAGTTGTTAGTTCAGAGCGACTTCGCAGCATTCAGATATGCGGCAGAACATTGTCTTTTAAATTCGCTTTGCACTGCGTCGTGTTTGACGTTTTTAGTAGTTTGGAGGAGTGTAACTTCTGATTCTGCTCGGTGATCCTGAGAAGAGTCGCATGAGTGCTTTTGTAAAAAATTCTAGAAGTGCAAAGTTTTCCTTTGGCGAATGACAAAATATCATGGTTCTACGTGCATTCAATCAATAACGAACTCGTACGCAATCAGTTCGAACCGTCGCTTTCTTTTGAGAACCAGGGTCGACATTTTGAAGCTCTATCCAGCGTGTTTGACATGCGGCTTGGCGAGAAATGTTTAAAAGTCTGGAGCAGGCGAGATTTAAAATTTGGTCAACAGAGGCAGAGGAAATCACTGCAGGAGATCACGACGGATGTTGAAAGGCTGTTTCATCTTACCTTTTCTGACTTCTCATGAGACATAACTGAAATCCTGTCCTTGCAGAACTTCATCAATGGCATCTGGAGCCAAGAGGTATAGAAAGCCCTGAGAATGGAAGATATCAAAGTTTTAAAATGAGCTTTAGGGTATGCCATGAAATTACTGTATGCAATACAATCATTGATTCTGAAGCCGATGTTACTATCACCCGGAATGATTTAGTTTAACAGTTAAAAGTTATACTCATATGGACTCATATAAAGCTTGCATTAGCCTTCAGAATATGTCTGGGGATAAAACTGACATTGATAAAAGGTTATACCTCAATATTACGTCTAGAAGAGATGCCTCCAATTATGAGGCATATGTGGCCATTATTGAAGATTCTTGCAAAATCGGATTAGACATTCTATGGAAATAACTTTTTTTCTTGTACTTTAACGAAAGTACATTCTGCCACTGAGGCTGTAACTCTTTTCGGAATAAAGATTAAGAACATTAAACCGCCCACCAAATAATAGCTGAAGAGAATATCACAGTACTAGCAGAAACAGAATCTTCATTACCTGGGTCCGTAGCTGAAAATAGAAATTTCGTAAAAACTGTAACAGCCCGAAAGGATTATTAGTAGCCTCAGCACTAGTCTACGTTTCGAAGAACATGATCCCGTTGCGATTTGCTAACGTATGTGATAAGGCGAAAGTCATTAGGAAAGGCGAAGTAATTTTAGCGTGTACTTCAGTCACTTGCTTTAAAAGAACCAGTAGCCCTTCAAATTCAGTGGATTCAGAGAGCCTAATATGACAGTTATTCTAGAATGCATAATTTAGCACTGAAGAGAAGAGTGCTGTAGAGAGTGTCCCTCAAGAATTTTCAAGATGTCTCTTCTCGTTTATCTTCTGATCTAAGTCAAACCAGTTTCACTCAGGATAGGGATAATCTCATACAGCATACAAGAATCATCTCCAATACAATCAATCAACATCCAAGACATCTACCGATTGCTTTGTATTTTCATAGGAGGAGGCCTTGTCTCCCTTCGAGGGATTTTTAAGGGAAACAAGTTAGTATATTTCTTAATATATGATGAACACGCCCATGCATTCATCTCGTCTGCCTAGAACCGAGCTCAAGTCGAAGGACCAGTGTTCAGCAACATTATTGCTCGGTCGCTCATAGGTTCATGTAGCTTAAAAAGACATCAACACTGTTTTCACACCATCTCAAAATAGATGTAGATGGAAGATGCTCCGTAAAATTAGGTCCAAAATAATTTATGTTTTTTGATTCACATTGTTCTTTTACCCCTATTTCTTACTCAGGGAAACAAATTTCTTCATAACCTGGAAAATCGTTTACGGATGGAGGAATCATTTCACCATCATCAAAGCACTGTTCGTCAGTTAACGCATCCACATCAGGCGGAAAAGCAATTATATCTGGCTTAATCTCCTTAGAAAACATATTCTAATAATTCTTCGGCGGTGTTAAACACTTTACATCTGTAATTTCTGGAAAAAATGAAAAGGGAAAAAATAGCATTAGTTACCACTAACGTCCAGCGATCTATTTACAGATCAGCGTGTTTAAGCTTAAAATTTAATTATAAGAACAGTTATTTTCCTAATTTAAATAACGTAGAGAGACAATTACAGTCACGTAGAGAGTCATTTAAAGAGGTACTGAAAATGTAAAACACATACGAAAAGCATAACTTACTTACATAAATTTTTTTTTCGTTGGATAAAAAACGAAATCTACACTATGAAGCATCACTTGACTAACTTCAGACATTATGTGCTGGACTGATCTGAAAAATAATGTTATGTTATGTAGAAGTGTGGGGGCTACCTAATATTTACTCTAAGTAAGCAGGTATTAGCCCCACACTAACTAACAACGAGACTTCTAAATAACTAAGAAAACTAACAACATTCTGGCATCATACCTCGAGTCGTGATGGAAATAATGAGTCCAGTGTACTGCCACCGGCGGCGGCATCAACGGTACTCCTACCTTTCAGCGTTAAATTAGCTCAAGTAAAAGGGATTAAATTACATGATATACATTGCGAAATACATAGTTGTGCAGGTGCATATTTCAAGATGTTATCTATTGCATTGGGTACAGGAAACATGTATCAGCTCAATTTTGACGATTCATTATGTGTTGTAACGTATGTTTGTGTTAACTGATTTTCAGAAATTACATTATTGTCTGGCAGTACATTGTTATTTGCATGTAAAAATTTATCACGACATTATAAATTGAGGTGGCTAAAAGCAACTTATTTCTAGTATATAGATCATGCCTACAATCATGACTTGTTTACATATTTTTTCTTACAAACAGCTGTCAGAAATAGAAAAGAATATAAAATAATAAAAAAGACATAAATAAATAAGTCTGAAAACAAAACAAAAACAAAAACGAAAAAAAAAAAAAAAAAAAATAAACCTTCATCTGCATACTTATACTTACTATGTACTTTTAGATATATTTGCATACATATGCTGATACATTGCCAACTTATTTTTGTCAGTTCATTGTATGCAATTACGTGTGTTTTTACAATAATTATATTACACGAATTACATACTATGACACATTACATTGTTGATACTTTACCAACTCAATGATGATTATTTATTATATGTATTTACTTATCAGGTAATGTGACCTTATGTTACATAGAAATGTAGGGGATCACCTATTACTTACCCGAAGTAAACAGATAGGAGCCCTTTACCCTACTTGTGACCTATTTTGTACTTCATATGGTTTGCGATGCTTATTTCTTTCCTATAAAGGTACGCCCGCGTACATTATATCTGCATTTAATTGCTTTATTTTGCTATTGCTGGAGCATTTCTTTGAAGGTTAAATTACACTACATAGCTCTTGACTTATAGCAGCCAAAAAGTCAATAAACTTTGTAATTTTATTTCTCAAATGCTTGTTCTTAATTGCATATCTTAGAAATGGGAAGAAATCCTCTTCTGAATGTGGCTTCTTTAGATGAAGAGAATCTGTAAACGGACCACCATTAGCTCAGGAAATTCTTAAAAAGTCATCCAATGCCCAAGGCCAACACTTCTTTATAATCTGGACCAAGACCATGTTGGTATTAAAGGAAACGAAGAGGCTGACATATTAGCCAAGGAGGCAGCACAGGGAATCAATGCCAAAAAATAAGCATCCTCAAGCCAGGTTCTCACCTCAAACTAAAACTACAGGTCACAACTAAAGACTTATGGCAACAATGGTGAGACGCAGCAAATACAGGCAGAAGAGTTTACAACCTCTTCCCCAAAGTTGACTCTCCTCCAATCCCTCTCTCTAGACATATCACGTGGTTTATCACGGGGCACAGTCCCGTTCCCACGTATCTCTATGCAAGAAATCTCTCTTCATCAGACTCCTGTGCATGTGGTGAAAAATAACGTTTCAAAAAACCGCTTTTGAGGGTGTAGCCACATGTGTAAGAGAAAATCAGACAATGGCAAGTGATTTAAGATATTATTCTCGAGGAGCGGTCTAAAAGTAGCTGAATCTTAAATAGATCATTGGGCGTGACGGGATAATTTCAAACAACTGTTGCGGTAAACAGCAAAGGGTATACACAATTTAAGCACAAAGTCCAACAGTAAAAACAACAGAACTACAATTTATTCTAAAATCACCACTCAGCCTAAAATAAGCAAACAGTTTTACTTAAACAGAAAAGAACTATTGTTCAATTTTTGCTTTGTAAATCAACGTAATTTTAAAATACATATACCGCAAGAGTATAAGAAAAAACCGGTAAGTAACAAGTCGGATACCGGTTTTTTATTAATAGGTATAATTTCACAAGCTGCATTCATTTCTTTAGTCTTTTCCTAGATTTTCTTAAAATGTTATGACACGCTAATATTCATCAGTAGCAATGAACGTGAACGTTTTTCCTATTCTTCTGACACCAGTTGTTGCATTATTTCCTTCCTTCACATTCGTACGCGGTTTGTGTAGATTTGGAGCGAATAACGACGACACTTTATGAAGTATCGAAACACACTTTATTTGCCAGTATTGTCAGGACAGCTCCAAAACACGTTTAACAGTCGTCAAAGATCTACTATAAACACGGTGACACGATCAGCGACACAGTCTTCAGGTTATCAGGCTATTACAGTGGAGACAGCTTCCCGCAAAGCACCCGATTCTGCTTTCCGGAGTACAGCTCCCGACTCTGCTTGGTCGTTCTCGGAACTCAACGTACTCTCGACACTCTCCACGCTACAACTCGCGATGCACTCGAAGACCCACGAGCACGTCTTCCGACTCTTCGGTTCAGTCGCTCCCGGAGCTCTACACGCTCTCTCGACGATGCACTAACCGCGATACTCTACGAGACTCTTTCGGTGCATTCGACGACCCACTCGGCACTCGCTGGCCGGCTGTCAACGCGATCGCCTCCGCAGGGTTTGACTCGCTAGACGAGACACACTCACTCCATGAGAGACGCAGACTCTCTCGATGAGAGACACACTTTTTTTGATTGCAGACCAGCACGGTTTATATAGCTTTCGGCTTGTGTTCGGGAACATTCTGGACTAAACCGGTAAGAATTCGTTCCAGAAGGTTCTCGAACCGTCCATGGTATATCGCCAGTTTTGCCGCCAAATGGGCGATTTCCCGCCAAATGTGGCAACCCTGCCCTCCTTTGCCATTTGATGGCAGCCCTAAAACTGCTTTGCGGGGAAGCCATCTTACCGAGCCTGTACATTTCGTAACAATACATTTGTTTAGAAACTGAAAAGAAGTACTTTAAGATTTCCTCCATGTCTCCGTTATAACATTTTTATATTAATCTCTACAAGTCTCGCACAATTTACATGACTCAACTAGGTAGCAAAATTGATCCTGACTGTGACAAAACGTTGATCTGCATTTGATTACTAGGCTTTCACTCTTAAATTTTGAGACTTGAGTCGTCATTATTCAAACTGCAATAAAAGCATAACTTTGAAAATAAAGTATGCCAGCAATGATTGCAATACAAATTTATATAAACAATCAAATATATAACTTCAAACTTTTGAATAAGATTTATATTCGAGTTTGTAGATTTTCAGAGAAGTTACACATGTTCGTTTTTAATGATCATCAAAATAATATAAAATTGGACTTGTAACCAGTAAAATCTTAAAATTTCTCTAAATGGTTGCCGTAATAATTAATGCCATAACAATGCTAATTAAGTGAAGTCAAAAAGTATTCCCTGAACGCAAGATTTCTACTATGAAATACTGTCTTAAAGATGCTCAGTCTATAGAAGGTCGTAGCTATATATTGCACCATCAATTCGGAAACCCAATTCATTTTGTTAACCTGATATAGCGAAAATTGCATGGGAACCTAATTTATAAACAACGTTGCTTACCATAGAGTTGACAGTAGAGCTTTCTTCAGTTCCGGCCTAAATTTTAAAGTGGCATCCCTTTAGAAGGGGTCCGAGTTTCTCCCATCTCTCTTCCACTACCACAAACTTCTGGAGAAGACTGTTGTCTTGCCGCATATTTAGAGTGCCTCATGCCGCATAGGCAGCTAGCCGCTATCCCGGTTGGGCGGCATAGAAATAGAATAATCAAGGTGAGCTGTTTTCTAGTGCGGTTAAACATGTATAACTTTCTGATATGAAATATATTTATATATTTGAGCAACTTTCTGATATGAGGTGTGCCAAAATTGTTGCATGAACAAAGAAGTATAGAACGCCTCAAAATGCAAGTGGTAGCGAAAGTTATGAATAGTAATCACAAACTTTCTAAATATGAAATTCTTTTATGCTTATTCGAAACACAGAATTCATTTGTCTTCATTTTTGAACACAAGATTCCAGATGGAAATGAATGTGTTTCCTTATTTAAAAAGCTCAAGGAATGGAATTAGTCACGAAGTGCTGCGAGGAAATTGGTATCTGCGTGAGAGTTACGCTATTAATTTGCAAAATGAATGCTTGATTTTTATTCCTCAACATCTGAACAGAAACTCCTTCTATAACGATTCATCCACAAACGTATAGGCTCGTACAGTGTGGACACAAAAGTCTAAGTACATATAATTTTCTGGAGTTCATTTAACAATTGAGCGTAAGTTCTGTGATACAAAACCAGGCTAAATGTTGCTCAGACTTAATGTTCAGACTCTAGAGTAGATACACCTTAAAATATGTTATTTGAGTAAATTTAATTAGTAAAGTTTTAAATGTACTTAAAGATAGTGTATGACTCAGCATATAAGATGGAAAATAAATATCATATATCAGAAATTTGTGAATGTGTTTGGTAACCGCGAAAGGAAATTACATTCGCGAAATCTCAGTGATTCTCTTAAATCTGAGAAATACGAAAATATTAAGAGAATTTTTAACGTTGTTCGATAAAATTGCAGTCTTTTCTATTAGTCTAATGGGAGAATTTCATTCACGATAAAGGGAAAATTCGGCTCTCTTTTTGCTGAAGAATATTTCAGAGGACGCAACTCTTAGCCTGTGTCCGATGATAGGACATTGGATCTTCTTTCGAAGACTTTTGGTTCGATGGAATTCAGCCCCTACGAGTGGTCGAGCGATAAAATCACTGAAAACTAACAGTTCCGACCTGGGTTAGTTCCAGACGAAAGGGCTGGTTGCATGGGCGTTTCCTAGGTTTCCCTCATGTGGATTGGATTGGATTATTCAGTTATGGCAAAGCACACGAGGGATATCTGTCTAAAGGGACGGATGCTTTCGTGGAGGACTTTCTAAGGGAAACTGGCTCATATACACGTTACACATGAGGAAAACTACGAAAACGCCCATGCAGCCAGCCCGTTCGCAGGATTCGAACCTCGGACCGAACTACCAGTGTTCAGCGTCTTTACCGCTCAGCCACTGGTGAGGGTTTCCGTCATGTGCAAAGTATATACTAGTCAGCTTGATTTAGAAAATTCTCCGCGAATGCATACTTTCACTTATTGAGATAGACCTAGTGTATTTTGCCATAATCAACTAAACAAAACCAATTAAAAGCATAGACATTCTAATGCCTCCATGATGCAAAGAGACTGTACACTTAACTAGCTTTCTTCAGAATTCGAGCAGGAAATCAAGGCTGTAGCAACTGTCTTCCCTATATACATGATAGAAATATGATCAACAGAAAATATTTTAAAGATTTTAAAATCAGTAGGGGAAGTAAATTTATAGGTAATCATAATTTGAGTTGCATTATGATCATAACATGAGGATGATATAATTATTTCATGATCATGACCAGTAATTGAAGTTATCCGTCAGAGTTTTGATCTGTCTTTCGTATATAGGATATAAAGGTTGAATTTTTAGCATTGCACCAACGTTCACAATCTCATAATTAGAACAATCGTGCAGATATATCGAAAGATTGCGCAACTAAGAAGAGATCGAAGAAGTCTTCCAAGATGTAGACATTTTTACTAATGTCAGTAGCTTGAACACGGTACTAATTTGCATTTAAAATTTCTTGATTTCTTTTATTCGTCAAGTCGTGAGTATTCTAAACAGGCACTTCTAATACTACAACAAAAATGTGTCGATATGTCGCAATTTAAAAATCCACTACAAAAACGTTTCAAGAATGAATTTTTATTAAAAACTGACTGATATATTTACATTGTAATGAAACTGCGTATTTACATGTATAGGAAATGAAAAATAGCTAACATCTAATAAAACCAAGCAAATATAAATTTTTCTTTTTGCTACAATAATTCCTGCAAAATTTTAGAATGTTGTTGACTAAATTGAAAATTTCAGTTCTAAAATCTATAAATATTTTTAATATAGAACTTCTATTTATAAATATTAGCAAAGGGACGTTCCTGAGAACTTTAAAAAAAGGCATTTGATACTTTTGACGTACATAATTTGTACAGCCAAAAGCAGCGAATCAAGTTTATCAATGACTTCAATTGCTGGTTTGTTTACATTGCCAGAAATGTTCTCATCGGATATTTAAGGGACTGTACATATAATGGCAAGAAAGTGTTATCCCAAACGTGTTCTCAGCAATCGTTCCGCTACTGTGAACGGAAAGCAATGTGCATGCAGGATATTTGCATATTTCGCTTTGGCTGCAAAGAAGCAAAATATAAATGTCTATGTAAGAAACGTATTGGATTTGATAGCAGCATTGCAATTAAAGTACTATTCACTTAACATTCACTAAAAGTTTTCAAAAACAAAAACGAGGCTGCAATTCAAAAACGAGGCTGCTGATTTATACCTCAATTCTTTCTCTTATAATAAGCATTCTTCAACATTTGGCCACATTTTAAGATGCACGTAAACATTAATATTGAAAATCATCGTTAAAATTATCTTGGATAAGTACACGGCCCCGCCAGTTGGAGGATTCTTGTTTTTATATATGTTCTTTGTTTAATATATGTTGCGCCATTTAAATTAATATCTGCATAAGATATATAAAGGAAAGCAAAGAATCAAATGAGTACTAAAAATTAAAGTTAACTTATTGATAAACGTTCAATGAATATGCAATACTGGTTTAATTGCACTGCCTGATAAACGCCTTCTATCAGTTTCATTCTTTTTTGGGTATTTGCTTTAGAGTATGAAAGAAAGCTCAATATGTCATAACTATATTTTCTGAGTACTATTTGAAATCACATTTATATCGCTCTGTAGTTATTGTGTTATAATTATTTGCAGCAGTGTTAAAATTGTTGAACCCTGGTAGTTTGATCCATGTCGAATCAAAAAATTAACTGTGCGGATCTTCTTCTTATGGTGTGTGTGTGTGTGTGTGTGTGTGTAAATTTAAATTTTTTAATATTTTGTGTTGCCGTTTGAGAGTTTACTCCTTAATGCGGCTATCGTTTCGTGACACAGTAAACATACTGATTTATTCCCTGTATTGCCAAAGAAATATTTGTTAGTACATTCTTTATTAAATACACGACATTCATCACCGATTTTACTTCTTGTCGGACGGCCCGCGGTTTCACTAAAGTTGGGAATTATATAGTTAATGTGACAATGACAAAATTGAAATTTCCCAGATATTTCAGCAAACACTGCACATCGTTTCTACTGTGCGCATGGACCCTGTCCGTCTTAATGGGGAATACGATATAAATCTTCGGTTTCGTACAGGAAGGAAATCTCGAATAAAACGGATTTTCTAACCCTTTAAGCTGGCTTCTATTTGCCCACATCTGCTTAACTGAAAAAAACCTTCCCGTGGGACGTTCGAAAAGTGCTCTTCAGTTAAACATAATTCAGCATTTGGAAGCATAAATCAATTCATTTTTGAAAGATTTTAAAATCTTCAAAACCAAACTTATGAATTACGTTTTTAATTTTTTGCGGTGAATAACAATCTAAAAAAACCCTGAAAGAACAAAAACAAATAACGGAGAATAAAAAAACTAAAATTTAATTTAAAGCCACCGCTGTGCCTATGAAAGGCAGCGTAATTTTATTTAAAAATATAACAAAGTCCTAGGTTTCCTTAAAACTATATATAGCTTAACAGTCTACGAAAAACCTAGTAAGTAACAAATCTGTTCGAATTTTTTTCGTAATGATTATAATCTCACTCTGTAATTATAATTTTGAAAATCGAATCGAAACCTCTTTCCATGTCCCATATATTTCATAGAGGAATTTCAATTGTTTTTTTAATCTGAAGAACTAATTTTTCAATATATTTGACAGTCCAACCTGTATAAGTTGCATACGTTTGTTTAAAATCTAGTAAGCAGTTATCACAGATTTTGTTAAAAGGGTACCAGAGATAAACGCTAATACTGATCGACAACAATGAATGAGGATACCATGCATTTGTTTAGAGACAGATACGAAGTATTTGTGAGATTTATTGAACGGCCAAGTCTCACTTTTAATAGTTTTATATTATGACTCTCTAAAAGTCTGATATAATTCAATAATTTATATGTCTCAAATGGGTACGGGAAATGGATTCTGAATGTGAAACATTGATCTGTATTTTATTATTAGATTGTTTTTCTTTTAATTAAAACTTTTTAATCAGCATGTTTGCAGTAGATGTGTGCACCGGTTTGATGCCGGAAGGTAGTAACCGGAGGTAACCGGTAGGCGGAAGTGACGTCACAGAAAAGGGGCGTGGTCGCCGCCATCTTGAATCACATGACAACCGGAAATGACGTAGATGGAAGGAATGACATCATCAAAGTTTCGTTTTGATTCTGTGGCAACGATTTTATGTCTCAAAGTTTTTATTTTTTGTGGCAACGAACATATATTTTTAGGTTTTATGGCAACAGTATCTTGAACTACGTGTTTGGAATGACATCACTTTTAATTTATTATTTTTAATTATTTGACATTAATTAATTTTAACTATTTAGTATGTCATTAATTTTAATTATTTACTCTTTTTAATAAGTATTTTAATTATTTACTACGTTATTATTTTAATTATTACCTTTAATTAAATTTTATTGAATTTTAAAAATAGCTCCACGAGCGGGATTCGAACCCGCAAACTTTAGTTTGGAAGGCGATTTCCCAAACCACCATGCCAGCGAGACCTTACAAACTAGGTCACATTATCGCGTTGAGTAGAAAAACAACCATGACGTCAGGAGGCTGGGGGAAACAGGCAAACGTCATCTCTTTCACGTTGCAGCCTGTCGAAACCGCTTCACGCTTTCTACATCCGCCGTGGCGAAAGTATACAATCTTAACAACCAATCAGATTCTCACTAATATTTTCTATCTTATTTCAGCCAATCAGCGTGTTTGTTTCTTATACATCGCCTATATATTCGCTCGCGTTGACGAATGCAATCATTTCTACTGTGGTTGTTGCTGAGCGAACGTTCTCTTGCCTTTTTGTGATTTTCTTTTGCGCCATTTTCATTTTATCTATACAATGTCTGCTAAACGAGTTTTTTCTGCATCTAATGTAAGTATATTTTTGCTTCTACTTTATTTTTAGATTACCATTTTTAAACACGTTATTTATTCTACTTTTTTAATTGTTAGGTGTTATTTGAAGAACCTGATTGTCCTTTCCGTGATTCTGATGACGATGTAAGTTTTTACACGTATTTTCGTAGTGTACTTTTTTTTTTTTTTTTCTGAATGTATTTTACCATTTGAGCTTATTTTATTTTGAATGAATCCACTTTTATTTTAATAGTTATTAGATGAAGTGGATCAAATTTTCATGGAAAATCCCCTGATTTTGCCTCTGTACTATCATGTGGATTCCGGATTTGAGGTAAATTTTCGTTTCGTTATGATTCTGTTAGAATATTTTTATAGAACTAGAAAATGAATGTATTTATTTTTATTTATTATTTATTTTTAGACTTCTTCCTCATCAGCTCATGGCCCTGTGTATATAGCTGCTTCGAATGAACGATCGGTGTATATTTTTCTTTTCTTGCATGATTTATTAAAATAATGTATTTTGAAAATGTTTGATTATTACTGAAACTTATTTATTTTTTTTCCAGATTGATGAGGCGATTGTACTCACGGAGAAGTCTCGTCGACGAAACCATAAATATCAGGCCGAGGAGATTACCTTCCGGGCCAGTATAGATATGGAACGGCTGCCTCAGAACTTGCAAGGCATCCCGATGGTCCGAATTCCTGACACCGTCCGGGAGTTGTTTGAGCAACTTATTCGCCGGACAACAGCAAATCTGGGCCCATCAGACCTCATCCGATTCTGCATCCAAGCAGAAGGGTTGGACAAGCCTATCAGCACTTCCTTAATGACAGTTTCGACCTTAACAGTCGAAAAGATTTTGGCTGCTGTGATGAAAGTGCTGCAGTCCAAGGATAAAATCGAGCTAGACTCAGGATTCGCGGTGGACGTGATCACCATCAGGCGACCTGTGGGCGCCGGTGGTAATAGGAAAGTCATCAATATCTCCGTGGATAGACTGAAGAAACAGTCAATTTTGTCCATACCCTACGATAAGGAAGCACTGTGTTGTGCCAAAGCAATTGTTTATGCGTTGGCCAATTTACATAAGGATACGACCGCCATCAATGCCATGAAAAATCGTCGCCGACCAGCCCTCCTGAAACGTGCAAAGGAACTTCATATGGCTGCGAATGTTCCCTTAGGCCCCTGCACGTTTACTGAAATCGCTATATTTGAAGACCATCTGGATACTCAAATAGCTGTCTTCTCATCGGAAAATTTGAACCAGGTAAGTCAGTTTTGTCTCCAGATATTTATATTTTAAAATATATCTGTTTTAAAATACAAGCTTACCTAAAATTTTTTCTGTATGTTTTCATATCGTAACTTTTTAGTTCTTTTCTATTTTGTACTATGTTTATGGTAATTTATTTTGTACCTGAATAATTTTTAAAAATTGCTTTCAACGGACTGAAAAATTAAACGAGTACCATTATAGTTTAGGTTCATGTCGTTTGCATGTTAAAATTATATCTTAAATGCACACTGAATGTTTAAATTAACTTTACGCATGTATGCAATTCGTTTTGCTATGTTAATGGGTAAAAAAACTGATTTCTAAATTGTTCAATTTGAGAATTTATTTTTAGAGAATAGTTTAGAAGTTAAAAATATAACGTGAAAATATTGAATGCACGATGAATCTTTTAGATTACTTTAAATTGTTAGATTAACTTTATATTTTATGCATGTAAGCAATTCATTTCCAAGTTAAAAAAAAAGATAACTTGAAATACTGAATACATAGTAAATTTTCTAGATTGTGTTACATTTTTTAGATTATTTTTATGTATGAAATTTATTTAGATGCTAAAAACATAACTTGAAAAATTTTTAGATTAATTTTACATTTAACATAAAATTTATATTTTATGCATGCATTTCTTTAGACGCTAAAAATATGTCTTATAAAAATGCATGGTGAATTTTTGAATTACTCTAAATTTTAAGATTATATTTTATGCGTATTCACGCATAGAATCCATGAATGTATGCAGTTCGCTTCGATGTTAAAAAATATACCTTGTAAAAATTAATTAGATTTTAGTTTACTTAAAATTGTTAGATTAATTTCTTATTTTATGTATGCAATTCGTTAAAACTTTCACTTTTAAAAATTTTTATTTTTAGAATACTTTAACTTTTTAGATTTTATTTACATGTATGCACAAAGGCAATTTGTTTCTATGTTAAAAATATAATTTGCAAAAAGTTAACATTTAGGCATATATTTCTGATCATTTAAATGTTAAAACTTTAACTTGTAAAACTGAATGCATGGCGAATTTTTTAGATTGCGTTAAATTTTATGTATAAATGCATGCATGTATGCGTTTCGCTTCGATGTTAAAAATATGATTTGTAAAAAAAAAAAAAAAATGCATGAAGAATTTTTTATTTTTAGATTCATTTTATGCATGCACACAATTCATTAAGATGTTAAAACTTTAAACTATAAAAAATGAATTCACGATGAATTTTTTTTTTTGTTTTGTTTTACTTTAACATATATGCATGTAATTACTTTCGATGTTAAATGCATTAGGAATTTTTAGATCGCTTTATGTATGCAATTAAATGTTAAAAACTGGTTTTACTTTGATTTTTGGAACTCAAGAGAAAAATTTTTTGTCTATGTTTTAGGTGGTGTACAAAGGAAGAGAGAGGGCACAACGGATCAATTTGTGGCTTCACGATGGACATTATGATGTCATTAAGTCCCTGAAAGGGTTTTTTGGTAGCAACCATTATTGCACAGCATGTGAAAAGGCCTACCAAATGCCTGAAAGTCATAGATGTGCCAATGCGTACCCTATATGCCTAAGGACTGATTGCTTTCCAGGCCAGCCCCAACGATGCCCTGACTGTGACCGTCTCTGCCGATCCGATGCCTGTTATGCAGCACACAAAGCCCTCACTGGAAACCAAGAGTTTTCACTTTGCGATAGGGTAAGTGTTTTGAAAATATATCTTAATGATCAAAGTTATTTATCATATAATTTTCTCAAAATTGTTATGTTTAAAAAAAATAATTGTCGTTACAGGTATACCAGTGCAGGGACTGCTGCCAAGTGATTGAACGCTGTAAGTGCCCTAAAGATCTGCATAAGAGCGGTACCACCAAATGTCCGTCTTGCGGCCAGTTTGTCGTGGCTGCTGAGCACCGTTGTTATTTGCGACGTGTTGCTCCGAAGTAGTCTGATGACAAGTTCATCTTTTTTGACTTTAAAACGGACCAGTCTTCGGGGGAGCATCTCGTAAATTTCGCGGTGGCTCAGTATGCCGACGGCACTGAAAAGGTGTTTCCGGGTTACGAAGCATGCCAAGATTTCTGCGCCTGGCTGTTCACCCCACAACACAAGGGCTTCACAGCCGTGGCACACAACATGAAAGGGTAAGTTAAAAATACCATAGTTTGCATGCTTTAATTATGACTATGCTTTCAATATTATTCATGATTTTTTTTTTACTTACAGGTTCGATGGGCAGTTCGTGATGGCCTGGCTCTTGGAGCAAGGTACAGCGCCGGAGGTGATCCCTAACGGGTCTATGATCATGAGTGTAAGACACCCCAGTCTCAACATTCGGGTCATAGACTCGTTAAACTTTTTACCGATGGCGTTGGCCAAACTACCGGGATGCTTCGGTCTCACCGAATTAAAGAAAGGATACTTCCCTCATCTCTTTAACTCGATGGAAAACCAGAGTTATGTCGGACCGCTGCCTGAAGCCCGGTACTACAGCCCGGATACCATGAGCACTGCAGCCCGACAAGCATTTCTGTCCTGGCATGAAGCACACAAGGGGGATGTGTTTGACTTTCAAGATGAGATGCTGGCCTATTGCAGGTATGTTTTTTCCTTTTTTCTTGCTTTAATTTTATATTTTATGTTTCGTATATTTAACATTTTCTTTTTATATTCATAGATCGGACGTGGATATTCTTCGCCGCTGTTGTCTGGAGTTTCGAGCCCAGTTTTTGGATGTGGCGAATGTGGATCCATTCCAGTAAGTCATTTTCTCATTTTCTTATACAAAAATAATCATATTTACAGTTCATTAAATCGTTCTTATTTTTGTCTTTTCAGATACGTGACCATTGCGTCAGCCTGTATGGCAACGTATCGGAGTGGCCACATTCAACCCGACACGATTGCCATGGTGCCTACACACGGCTACATCAACTCAACGAATTACAGCCCTGATTCGATCCGATGTTTGGACTTTGTTGCTGCTTCGGAAGGCCTACAGATTCAACATGCGTTGAACGGTTCCGGAGAGCACAGAGTCGCCGGAATCTCGGTAGACGGATTCTGCCAAGAAACACAAACCGTCTATCAGTTTCAGGTATGTAAAAAGTAAATTATATTTCTATATGATTCTTTTTAATGATTTTACACTTTTAATGTTTAATTTACATGTGGAACACTATTAATATATTTGTATTATTTTAGGGCTGTTTCTTTCACGGATGTAGTTCGTGTTACGATGGTTATATCGTATCGTTCGTGTTACGATGGTAACATCCACTAAAAGGGGTTTCCATGGCAACGTTAAGAGAAAAGACAGAAGAGACGACAAGAAAGCTTCGCACCCAGGGTTTCCACGTCATCGAAATGTGGGAGCATGAATTTCAAAGAGAGAAGGAGGAAAATCCAGATCTCCAAGCTTTCCTGGATCAACACCATCTGAGGGATCGACTCAATCCTCGCGAGTCGTTTTTTGGAGGAAGGACCAATGCCCTCAAATTGTTCCACGAGGGAGACGCAAAATATGTGGATTTTACCTCACTCTATCCCTGGGTTCGTACTTTTTATTATTTCAAAAATGTTTACTTAAACTTTTCTAAATTTTCTGTATATTTTTATGATGTGTTTTTTCTGATTTTTATGTATGTTTTTTTGACTTTGTTTTATTTCACAGGTGAACAAATATTGCGTCTACCCTGTAGGACATCCAACAATCATTACGGAAAGCTTTAGAGATGTGGAAGATTATTTTGGAATTATCCAATGCCGAGTGATTCCTCCACGGAATCTGTATCTTCCGGTACTGCCCTATCGGTGTAGGAAGAAGCTCATGTTCCCCCTGTGTCGGACTTGCGCCTTTCTACAGTCTCAGTCTTCCTGTACCCACACAGACGATGAAAGAGCTCTTATCGGAACGTGGGTAACGGAGGAAGTCAAGCTGGCGATAAGGAAAGGTTACCGCGTCACACATGTAAGTACTCAAAGATTATTTTAATCTTTATTTAGTTTCAGAGGTTACTTTTAAAATTTTTTTATAACTGACATTTATTTTTTATTTTCTAGATTTACGAAGTGTACCATTTCCAGGCATCGTCTACTTCTCTGTTCAGATCATACATTGATCTGTTTCTGAAGATCAAGCAGGAAAGTAGCGGATGGCCTTCGGAGTGTGTGACAGAAGAAGCCAGACTGAAGTGCATTCGCCAGTATGAAGAAAGAGAGGGCGTCAAGTTGGACGCTGGAAAGATTTCCAAGAACCCTGGGCGTCGACAAGTCGCCAAGTTGGCCCTGAACAGTTTCTGGGGCAGGTAAGATGATTTCTTTTGTACTTAATTTTTATAAATATTTTTAATTCGTTGTGATTTATGATAGCTTTTTTTCACTCAGATAGGGTATGAACGTGAACAAAGCCCAACTGACCTATGTCCACACGGTGCCAGACTTCAATAAGATGTTGGCGGATTCTACTAAAAAAGTAAGTTTCCTTTCCGATTTTATTCATCTGTAAACTCAAAGAGTTTCAAACTGTTAACTTATGACTATTTTGAACTGTTATCTCATGACTCTTCTATTTTTTAGATCAAAGATGTCTTTCTTCCCACGCCTGAGGTGGCTGCCATTTCCTGGGAATCTGCGAAGGAGTTTGTGCCGCAGGATGCCTCTACCAACATTTTCCTAGCGACCTTCACAACAGCTTGGGCTCGTCTCAAGCTGTATAGTGAAATGGAGAAGTTGGGTAGAGATGTCCTGTACCACGACACAGACTCCATCATCTATGCCTCGAATGGCCGCAATGATCCCCCCTTGGGCAACTTTCTGGGTGAATTTACGGATGAACTGGAGGGTGATGTCATCAAAACCTTTGTCTCTGTTAAGGACCTTTAAAAAATTTCTTTATTTAACATGTACCAAAAATATTGAAAGTTTTTCTATTATCTCTTTTTTTCTCATGATGTTTTATTTTTTCAGGAGGACCGAAAAACTACGCATACCAGATGGCCACTGGGAAAACTTGCTGCAAAGTCCGAGGATTTTCATTGAATTTCCGGAATTCTCAGTTGCTGAATTTTGAAGCCATTAAAAGTCTGGTCTGCAGCCTCGACCGAAGTGAGATCATCTCTCTCCACAACCCCTCCAAAATCACCCGAGAAGCGAAGAGAAGAAAGGTGATGAATAAACCCGAGACAAAACTGTACAGAATTGTGTTGGATAAACGGGTAATTCAAAAAGACTTGAGCACATTGCCGTATGGTCATTAGTATATTGAAGAAGAACTTTTTATGTTTATGTTAGAACCTTATCTGAAAATGAAATTTTGTATGTAAATATATATATATATATATATATATGTGTGTGTGCAGAATCATGCATTTGTATGTGTATAAAAGAAAACTTATTTAGAAAAAAAATAAACAGAAGTTTGAATGATAAAATTATGTTTTTCTTATTTGAAAGGATTTCATGAAAGGTAAGTTTTTCCTAGAAAATAATTGTCATATTTTATTTTCAAAAATTATGTTAACTTAATTAGAAAGAAATACAACACCAATGATCAGCCATTACATTTATTCACGTATCATTACAATTTCAGCCATAGTTTGGAAGATGCGTTTCTTTTAGGTCTAGCATACATAGTTTTTACATTCATTAAATGTTTGTTTTTGACAAAGTCTTGAGGAAAGTTGTTAACATTCAGTACATTTTTAAACTGTTCAAAGGCAAAAGGTTTTTGAGTTCTATTTCTCAACAGAAAGTTTATCAACTGAACAATGTCAAAGCCAGAAAACACATGATCATCTAGAATGAGTTCTTTATTCTGTGTCCAGGAAATCTGATGCTCTTTTAGAAAATCTATTATTTTCTGTGCCGTTCTTTTCTGCTTCACAGGAACTGTTTGCATAATTTCTTTTTCTATATCTTTCTCAGAACGTTGTTCAGGCGGTTGTTCTTCGGAAGTGTTCACATGAGGAAATGTAACATACTTTTGCAGAACCTGGATGTACAATTTAGACTTTTCTTCATCATCCATTTTCTTTTTTAAGATGTTTTGAATTTGGGTATCTAATTCACTCAAATGTTCATCTTCAAATTGCTGCATACGATCCAGGGGTACCAGCGCAAATTTCTTACTGTGTTCCATGGATAAGGGAGGATAAGACACTGACTGCTGCAGGAATCAGGAAAGATAGGAAACCGTCACCTTTTTGAACCAAAAGACGTCTTTTCTTAAAAAGAGGTACTTTTTTGTCCGCTAGTTTTCTTAAAGTTCTTTTAAAAGGGGCGAGTCGATTTTTGACCCGTTTGGTGATGGGTATGTTTCCTTTTAGAAGATTTAAAACACACTCACAAACTGATTTTATGAGATGATTCGGACACTTTTTCAGTACAGCTGCTTTTATTCGACTTTTTCCTAATAGTTTTAGATAATCCACATCCTTCAGATGAGACATGCTGATGACAAATGAACTCTTCTTCCTGCACACTTTCTTTTATATAGGTAGCAAATGCAGCCGCTTTGGTTAAAGCACAGCAATTAAATCCTTTTGCATGAATCGAACATGTTAAAGAACTTTTCATTTTTAAATTCTCTATCTTAGGACAGTCTAGATTTATGATGTCTCTACCTAATAAATTTTCTAAAAATAATTTCTTTTCTAATCCTTTCACGTATATGTCAGAATAAATAGATGACAAATATTGCAAAATAATACGAAGATGAGTATAAGGTAATACACCCTCACTCCAATTCATGTGATGACGATTTCTTGTGACCCAAGCAAAACACTTTTGCTGAGATCGTGATAATGTTTTCCAAGGTTGAGGAGGTAAAAATGACCAGCAACTGTGATATCCTTCATGCACAGAATACAAGGCTAATTCTTTAACAACGTAGCAATGAGGCATCCATTGAAAACCTTCGAAATCGATCACGATGGGAGAAGACATGTTAGCCATTCGACGTCTCAAACTGAAATGAACTATCGGGGCTGGTAGACATAGTATTTATCCCCAGGAAAGATGCCTGTACGAAGGCGAAGCGTTTCACTTGTTTCAGGTCGTAAATCAATCAACAAGTAGCTAAATGGAGTTGAAGTAGCATCCTGAAAAATTTCTTGAAAGGCCTTTACTTTTCCGGGGAACATTTGTCTAGCTAAATGCATAATTTGACTTTTATCTCTAGGATTTTTGTATAGGACAAGGTAATGGGAATTTAAATGAATATTTCTCATCTTCTTGCCTTGGTGAAAAAGATTTTGTGTTATAAAAACGACTGAAAGGTTTCGGTGATGACTTCCTTTTGTAAAAAGTTTGCTTAAGCGAGTATCACTTGCTAATTCAGACATTAAATCGTCTATGATAATTAAAGCATTTTGAAGAGTCTGCAGGTTAGATGGTAATCCTTCTTCAAAATTTACGTTTTTCATGGAATTAAAAAGAGGTTGATAACTTCCGTAGCAATAAATAATATTGGTCGGCATGGGATGGAACATTTTATGATCTATCAATTTCTTCACAAAAAATGTTTTTCCCGAACCGGTAGGTCCGCTCAGAAGACAAGTAGAAGGATGTACGAACTTGGGCAGTTCGATTTTTGGAAATGACAGCATGTTAAGAAAACACTCACTTTTATACTTAATCGAAAATCCTTTTGCATAAGACATTTATTCATTTTGTTTAAATAAGTGTAGAAACAAGAGACATTTTTACAAATTAAAACAACTTTATTTTTTAAAAATCATGTTTTCACCATATCATTTTTTGACAAATTGAAATATTTGGAAATCATGATTCTTCCCATCTAAGGGTGATACAATGAGTTCCATACAGAGTCCTTGACAGCGTTTAATAATGAAATAAATACAATAATGTCCACATACATTAGAAGTTAAACTCTGAAACGAAATCTTGTTCCAGAAAACATGACGATATTTCTTGACAAAGGATGTGGTATCTTTTCCATATACTTCAGGCGGGAGTGCATAAGAGTCGAAAAATTCCAGAGTCTGTTGATCTGCAAGGTAGACAGCTAGCCAATGAATTCCTTTTTCATCATGTTTGTCCGTATTGAGCACCAGTGCACAGGGAAAACTTTGAATCGCAGGTATTTTATCACAAGGAAAAACACCCGCATAATATCTCGAAGAAATAGGATCTCGAGATAAGATTTGATGAATCTGTGATGAATTCATCAGTTTCCAAAATCGTACAGAATATTTCGAGCTTTATTGATTTCTATCAAATTTTCAAATTCAGCGTACACTAATAACGAAACAGTTTGTTGTAAGGGAGTCCCAAATTTTATTTCTAATCTTAAGTTGCTGTGTCGACTAGATTTAAATGAGAGCCATCACAAAGGTCAGGTGACAGGTCGAAGCGAAATAAGGAAAATCCTTTTGAAAATTCTGATCTTGAAAGGTAAAGTCCTCTGTCGTCTGCATTCATAAATAAATTCTGATAAGCTCGTATGAAATGATTTTTGTCAAAATTAGGCTGAAGAGGATTATGAGGTACCGGTTGACCGTCCACATAAACACCGATAAAGTTCATATTATAATGCTTGAATTCGAAAGGAGACTTTTTATAGTTTCCGTTAAAGGCATCATTGTCGACGCATGCCACCACAATACGATTAGGCATTTGACCTATGAAAATATTGTCTTGAATAAAAGTCATATTTCCAGTGGGAATGGAATAGGCTTTGCAGAGTACTCTATTAATGGGATATTTGGCTGTTGATTTTTCTAGGCTTTTGGCATGTCCTAGCACAACACCTGGGCTGACTCTCACTTTGCGTACAAACAATGAAGCTTGTTCGAGTGAAACTTTAAATTCACCTTCGCCCAATAAACAAAATTCTGGTTTGCTGCGTATGAGTTTAATTTTCATATCCACCATATTCAGCAAAAGTCTTTCCTGATGAAACATATCCAAGTGCAATCGGCCAATCATATTGACCGAAGCACTCAGTTTAAACAATTCTGCTCGTTGGTTGAATCCTTCATTCGGTTGAGTGTCTTGATTATCAAAAACGTTCATACGTCCTGCTGTATCTTTGAAAGACAATTCTGATGATAGTTGAGACGTTTTCGTATCAAAACCATGATTCAATAATTTTTCTATCATGGCTCTGTAAGGATACGTGTTATTACTGGTGGAAACGAGTCTTTCATTTAAGCTAATATCCACTTGAGAAAACATAGAATGTAAAAAGAGATTGACAGGTCCCACTTTACTTTCAGCCGTGATTGGCTTGCCATCATTTTTTAAAATTTTCACTTTGACGTAGAGTTGTGTCTGTGATAAGTCTAGGTAGTCGTCTCCGCTTTTAGAAACATTGAATTCCACAGGACTTCCTTCCGACACATTGGCTAATGGATGAAATTCAACCCACTGACATTTTTCTATCACTGTTTGAGTGGGAGGTAACGAAAATAAATCCAATTCGGATTTTGCGCATTCCGGAGACTCTTTTAACAGAAAAGCCATTACGAGTCAAAAATATCACGTCGTTGCACCTTCCTGGCTTTAGACGAAATGAAGTGTTTGGGGGTTTTGCGCTTCCTTTTAAACCTTCCGTGACCAATCATCTCATCTGCTTTCTGAACTGCTTTCCTCGCTAATTTTTTGCCAGCTTCTTTAGATCTGGTTTTGAGGGAGACTTTAAAATTTTCTCCCGACAATACGTCGTTTGCAATTTGTGTTCCAGTCCGCAAGGCTTCTTTTCCGACTGTTTTGGCCCCCCTCATCAAAAAAGGTATAGCACTGCGAAACAGCTTTGCAAAAAATCCACCAATACCATAACCTTTCTGTAAAATGGTTCCTTGATAGTAAGGTAATCCATTTCCAGTTTGAGCTAAATAATAATCTTCAAATTTTTTCGTGCAACACGTATAAGGCACCCGCATGTTTGATGCTTCTAATCTTGCATACACAATCCAAATGAAATCAATTTGCAAATGAAGGCTTCTTTTATAGAATTTGTCTCAGACGAAAATGCAACACAAGAAATACTTTGCCTCTTTCGAATGGTACTAAATCTCCAGAGTGAAGTCTTATGTCAATATGTATAGTCTGAAAATGTTGACGGATAACTGGCAAGTAAAAGGGCCGGGGGTAATGAGCGTTTATGATGTCTCCGTCATTTCCTTCTACGGTGACACATTTTAACAACGGGGCTTGTACATCTCCCACAATTTGAGGTTCTACGAGATCGCAATACACATACATGACAGGAAAAGATACTTTGGGATCGGCTACAAAAGGACTTTGTTCCAATCCTTTGTAAACACCCGGCTCGAACCCTAGAAGCTCCGCTAATCCTTCGTGAAGAATGACTTTGCAGTTTTCGTCGGTCTTAATTGTCACTTTTTTCGTAACAGGATGGTAACTGAATTCAATCTTATTTTTATGGGAAGGTATTTTCATGGCTTTTAATAAATCTGGTATCGTTTCATAACATCCTGGAGGCACTCTTTGACCTTCCAATTTTCCATCACCCAAATCAAATCCAAATAAATTATTGTCTTTTCGGACGTTATACCATGTGTGAGGGTAAATAAAGTCCACAAGAGATAACTCCCACTGACTATTTAAATCCATCGGAGTAGGAAGCTGAGTGGTAAATTGTGATATTTTGTTGTCTGGAAAAAAACGCATGGAGCTGTCGCTGATCAGTGTGATAAAGAAAGACATGTTTCCTTCAAATGACAGATAAGCAGAATTTACGGGCCTTTTATACCCTTCTCACATCATCCACCCAAGCATTGAAGCTTTCGGGGTACCCCTGAAATTTCACAAAATATTCTATTTTCCCGCGACGTTTCCTCTTTTTTAAAACTTTTTCTACGGGATAATAACCGAGTCCGAAACCTTTTGAAGTTCTTGTTTGTAAAAAGTTCCTTGTATAACTTCTCCTGCTAGATCTTTCAGTTTATAGACAACAGGAATCCGTCGAATAATTTTATAGATTGTAAAAATTTCTCGTGTCCAGTTTTGTTCGTATCCTTTCTCAAAGAGCATTTTTTCTCGGCTGATGCGTACCGTGTCTCCAATCTTTAAATCTGAAGAAATAGGGTTTTGTACTGGTTGCTCACTATACAGCGTTTTCCAAATTTTTTCTTGATTTTGTAATGTAACGGATACAGGTTCTGTCTTAATACTGCGATGCCATGTATGGTTATAACTGGATATCAATTTATCAATCACATCAATGTACTTTCGTGTATTCATTTCGGTAAAGTATTTCCACATTTTTGTTTTTAGAGTTCGATTAAATCGTTCTACGACAGAAGCTTTGGTTTTATTATGTGTCGTGAAAAAGCGAACGTTTCTCTTTTTCAAAAAATTTTGAACTTGTTTATTGGTAAACTCTTTCCCTGCATCTGTTTGTAATGATTCGGGTGTACGTTCCGAAAATATCTTTCCGAAAGCGGATTGGATGGACACGGATGTTTTATCTTTGAGAGGGATAGCCCAAGCGTATTTCGAAAGAATGTCTATACAGGTCAGCAAATATTTATATCCATCATTAAAAGAGGCCAGGGATTGCATATCCACTAAATCAGATTGAAATTGCTCGTTTAAGCCTCCTACGATGACTCTGTTCCTGGGAAACTTGTGCCTCAAAGGCTTGTGCAAAGTATAAGAATCCTTGGTTTGCAACCATTTCTGGATGTCTTTTGTTTTTACGCGACCTTTTAAAGCACGATGCAAAGCAGCAACACCCCCGAAACTTGCGGGGACCTGTGGATCCCGATAGGTCTGAGACAGAGCTGCGTTCATTGCAACAGTTGTTATGATCTAAACGTACACTGATATTCATTTATATATATTTAACTAGAACAGATAAAAAATACCCTAGTTTCACTTATATAAAGATTTTAGAAAATAGGCCTAAAAAACAAGAGAGAGAAAATGAATGCTACTTAACATCTCAAAGGTTGAACAAGTAATGATATATATGTTTAAGAATAACCATATTTATATTCTATAAAAATCAATAGGTTTGTATTCAATAGGTATTTTTAAAATTTATGTAAGTAATCATTACAGATTAATTCTTTTAAATAAGGTCTGAACCTGGAGACAGTCATGAGATCGTTGTAAAATAAAATAACATTTATTGAGCATCCTAATTATTTTACAAATATTCATAGTATTCAATACCTAAGACACCATTGATAGTACAAAATGTGTTTCTTACTTCATCGAGTACATGGTTTAAACACACAGATTTTAAAAAGTCCTTGGTAATGTAGTGAGCAGGTTTCACTAACATTAAATAGGGTTCTTCACCCCAAATGTTTCCATAAAATTGCCTGGCGATGTCAACAGCATTGAATCTCAGAGCAATGGCATTCACAGTTTCTGTTGTATGAACGAGTTCTTCACAGTCTTTCAGCTGGGGATATTTCAGTTCGTCTTGTTGATTAAGAAGTTCTTCAAGTGACGTCTTTAGAATGGTTTGAAGTCGCGCTCTTCCCATAGAAATGTCAAAGGATTGGGGTAGATTTTCCTCTCTGACAGGTTCGTCGGATACGCTTTCGTAGGCTTCACAAAAGTTCATGTTTTGATAAACGAGGTTGGTGACAATATCGCTGATACGGCTAAAGTTGGTCATCAGTTCTTCCCACTGCGTCGTTGTAATGCTGAGGCTACTTTTTTTATCTCCTGTCGAAGAGAGTTGCTTCAAAGTGAAGTGGGAATCTTTATACGTGACCACAAAATTCTTGGGCAATTCCAGATTCAGTGTCAGCAGGTCTGGTTCCTCCACTGTCATGTTGGTTGCGAGAACATTCAAACACCATGGCTCAAAATTTACTCCTCGTCTTGTCGGATAGTAAGCTTTACCATATTTGGCATACTCTCGGATGTGCACAGTCACTTTTCCCTTGTAAATGCTGGGTCCCACAAAGACATTGTCTCCCATGTGAGTGAGCTCCTCTGGAATAGCGTCTTCGGTGAAGAGTCCTTTGCGCTGAAAAAAAAAACAGTTAGTATATAATACATAAAAATGGGGTCACATACAATATCAACTTTAATATATAAGATTTTCGCAAATACGTACTTTTTTCTCGAAATGGGATGTTTCTTCTGCTTTTCTTTTGATACAAGAACTAGCTGATTCATTGGGAACATCTTGGGTGCGGTTTTCATGGCTCAACACTTTATCGTTCAAAGGCGTAGGTTCATTCTCAAATAGGTTTTCCATCTGAAAAAAAGTAAAGACAAATTAAGCACATATTGCAAATTCAACTCTTTTTTAAGTATAAAAGTATTTAAGTATAAAAATATTTTAAGTATAAAGTATTTTAAGTATAAAGTAAGTATTTAAAGATTAAAAATCTAAAAACAGTAACTTTTCAAAACGTTACTTACTTCTTTGTTGTTTCGTGCCTGATCCATTCGAAGCAGTGAAGAAAGATTTTCGAAGCTAAAGCAGGTACGTACACTCAGGGCGACAGACAGGAAAGAAATGCGGAACGTTGCTCGGGATAACCTTATATCGGGTAGGAACTCTTTATTTCATCTCAACGGTGATTGGTTAAGAGACGGTGAGGTCATATTTCAAAGAATCTGATTGGTTCACAGAAAAGTATCCATGCACCTTAGCGGAGGCATACAAAGGTGTGATACGGCAGACGCCATTTTGTAAAACAACATGCCCCAACAAGAAATGGATGATGTCATTCCAAACACGTGGTTCAAGAGTTCGTTGCCACAAAATCTAAAAATATATATTCAATGCCACAAAAAATAAAAACTTTGAGACATAAAATCGTTGCCAAAGAATCAAAACGAAACTTTGAGGATGTCATTCCATCTACGTCATTCCTTCCATCTACGTCATTTCCGGTTGTCACGTGATTCAAGATGGCGGAGGCCACGCCCCCTATAGCCTCGGGCGTAGCACGGTTACCCCCGCTTACTACTCTCAGTGTACCGATGGGTTTTCACAATGGGGGAAACATCCATGCAGGTTTTTCATTATTTAATTTCTTCAAATATAAAACAGGGTGATAACAACTGGTGGCAGCAATTTTAAAAGTGATACAACGTGTGGATAATTAATACAGATACGATTGCGATGCTTATTTCTTTCCTATAAAGGTACGCCCGCGTACATTATATCTGCATTTAATTGCTTTATTTTGCTATTGCTGGAGCATTTCTTTGAAGGTTAAATTACACTACATAGCTCTTGACTTATAGCAGCCAAAAAGTCAATAAACTTTGTAATTTTATTTCTCAAATGCTTGTTCTTAATTGCATATCTTAGAAATGGGAAGAAATCCTCTTCTGAATGTGGCTTCTTTAGATGAAGAGAATCTGTAAACGGACCACCATTAGCTCAGGAAATTCTTAAAAAGTCATCCAATGCCCAAGGCCAACACTTCTTTATAATCTGGACCAAGACCATGTTGGTATTAAAGGAAACGAAGAGGCTGACATATTAGCCAAGGAGGCAGCACAGGGAATCAATGCCAAAAAATAAGCATCCTCAAGCCAGGTTCTCACCTCAAACTAAAACTACAGGTCACAACTAAAGACTTATGGCAACAATGGTGAGACGCAGCAAATACAGGCAGAAGAGTTTACAACCTCTTCCCCAAAGTTGACTCTCCTCCAATCCCTCTCTCTAGACATATCACGTGGTTTATCACGGGGCACAGTCCCGTTCCCACGTATCTCTATGCAAGAAATCTCTCTTCATCAGACTCCTGTGCATGTGGTGAAAAATAACGTTTCAAAAAACCGCTTTTGAGGGTGTAGCCACATGTGTAAGAGAAAATCAGACAATGGCAAGTGATTTAAGATATTATTCTCGAGGAGCGGTCTAAAAGTAGCTGAATCTTAAATAGATCATTGGGCGTGACGGGATAATTTCAAACAACTGTTGCGGTAAACAGCAAAGGGTATACACAATTTAAGCACAAAGTCCAACAGTAAAAACAACAGAACTACAATTTATTCTAAAATCACCACTCAGCCTAAAATAAGCAAACAGTTTTACTTAAACAGAAAAGAACTATTGTTCAATTTTTGCTTTGTAAATCAACGTAATTTTAAAATACATATACCGCAAGAGTATAAGAAAAAACCGGTAAGTAACAAGTCGGATACCGGTTTTTTATTAATAGGTATAATTTCACAAGCTGCATTCATTTCTTTAGTCTTTTCCTAGATTTTCTTAAAATGTTATGACACGCTAATATTCATCAGTAGCAATGAACGTGAACGTTTTTCCTATTCTTCTGACACCAGTTGTTGCATTATTTCCTTCCTTCACATTCGTACGCGGTTTGTGTAGATTTGGAGCGAATAACGACGACACTTTATGAAGTATCGAAACACACTTTATTTGCCAGTATTGTCAGGACAGCTCCAAAACACGTTTAACAGTCGTCAAAGATCTACTATAAACACGGTGACACGATCAGCGACACAGTCTTCAGGTTATCAGGCTATTACAGTGGAGACAGCTTCCCGCAAAGCACCCGATTCTGCTTTCCGGAGTACAGCTCCCGACTCTGCTTGGTCGTTCTCGGAACTCAACGTACTCTCGACACTCTCCACGCTACAACTCGCGATGCACTCGAAGACCCACGAGCACGTCTTCCGACTCTTCGGTTCAGTCGCTCCCGGAGCTCTACACGCTCTCTCGACGATGCACTAACCGCGATACTCTACGAGACTCTTTCGGTGCATTCGACGACCCACTCGGCACTCGCTGGCCGGCTGTCAACGCGATCGCCTCCGCAGGGTTTGACTCGCTAGACGAGACACACTCACTCCATGAGAGACGCAGACTCTCTCGATGAGAGACACACTTTTTTTGATTGCAGACCAGCACGGTTTATATAGCTTTCGGCTTGTGTTCGGGAACATTCTGGACTAAACCGGTAAGAATTCGTTCCAGAAGGTTCTCGAACCGTCCATGGTATATCGCCAGTTTTGCCGCCAAATGGGCGATTTCCCGCCAAATGTGGCAACCCTGCCCTCCTTTGCCATTTGATGGCAGCCCTAAAACTGCTTTGCGGGGAAGCCATCTTACCGAGCCTGTACATTTCGTAACAATACATTTGTTTAGAAACTGAAAAGAAGTACTTTAAGATTTCCTCCATGTCTCCGTTATAACATTTTTATATTAATCTCTACAAGTCTCGCACAATTTACATGACTCAACTAGGTAGCAAAATTGATCCTGACTGTGACAAAACGTTGATCTGCATTTGATTACTAGGCTTTCACTCTTAAATTTTGAGACTTGAGTCGTCATTATTCAAACTGCAATAAAAGCATAACTTTGAAAATAAAGTATGCCAGCAATGATTGCAATACAAATTTATATAAACAATCAAATATATAACTTCAAACTTTTGAATAAGATTTATATTCGAGTTTGTAGATTTTCAGAGAAGTTACACATGTTCGTTTTTAATGATCATCAAAATAATATAAAATTGGACTTGTAACCAGTAAAATCTTAAAATTTCTCTAAATGGTTGCCGTAATAATTAATGCCATAACAATGCTAATTAAGTGAAGTCAAAAAGTATTCCCTGAACGCAAGATTTCTACTATGAAATACTGTCTTAAAGATGCTCAGTCTATAGAAGGTCGTAGCTATATATTGCACCATCAATTCGGAAACCCAATTCATTTTGTTAACCTGATATAGCGAAAATTGCATGGGAACCTAATTTATAAACAACGTTGCTTACCATAGAGTTGACAGTAGAGCTTTCTTCAGTTCCGGCCTAAATTTTAAAGTGGCATCCCTTTAGAAGGGGTCCGAGTTTCTCCCATCTCTCTTCCACTACCACAAACTTCTGGAGAAGACTGTTGTCTTGCCGCATATTTAGAGTGCCTCATGCCGCATAGGCAGCTAGCCGCTATCCCGGTTGGGCGGCATAGAAATAGAATAATCAAGGTGAGCTGTTTTCTAGTGCGGTTAAACATGTATAACTTTCTGATATGAAATATATTTATATATTTGAGCAACTTTCTGATATGAGGTGTGCCAAAATTGTTGCATGAACAAAGAAGTATAGAACGCCTCAAAATGCAAGTGGTAGCGAAAGTTATGAATAGTAATCACAAACTTTCTAAATATGAAATTCTTTTATGCTTATTCGAAACACAGAATTCATTTGTCTTCATTTTTGAACACAAGATTCCAGATGGAAATGAATGTGTTTCCTTATTTAAAAAGCTCAAGGAATGGAATTAGTCACGAAGTGCTGCGAGGAAATTGGTATCTGCGTGAGAGTTACGCTATTAATTTGCAAAATGAATGCTTGATTTTTATTCCTCAACATCTGAACAGAAACTCCTTCTATAACGATTCATCCACAAACGTATAGGCTCGTACAGTGTGGACACAAAAGTCTAAGTACATATAATTTTCTGGAGTTCATTTAACAATTGAGCGTAAGTTCTGTGATACAAAACCAGGCTAAATGTTGCTCAGACTTAATGTTCAGACTCTAGAGTAGATACACCTTAAAATATGTTATTTGAGTAAATTTAATTAGTAAAGTTTTAAATGTACTTAAAGATAGTGTATGACTCAGCATATAAGATGGAAAATAAATATCATATATCAGAAATTTGTGAATGTGTTTGGTAACCGCGAAAGGAAATTACATTCGCGAAATCTCAGTGATTCTCTTAAATCTGAGAAATACGAAAATATTAAGAGAATTTTTAACGTTGTTCGATAAAATTGCAGTCTTTTCTATTAGTCTAATGGGAGAATTTCATTCACGATAAAGGGAAAATTCGGCTCTCTTTTTGCTGAAGAATATTTCAGAGGACGCAACTCTTAGCCTGTGTCCGATGATAGGACATTGGATCTTCTTTCGAAGACTTTTGGTTCGATGGAATTCAGCCCCTACGAGTGGTCGAGCGATAAAATCACTGAAAACTAACAGTTCCGACCTGGGTTAGTTCCAGACGAAAGGGCTGGTTGCATGGGCGTTTCCTAGGTTTCCCTCATGTGGATTGGATTGGATTATTCAGTTATGGCAAAGCACACGAGGGATATCTGTCTAAAGGGACGGATGCTTTCGTGGAGGACTTTCTAAGGGAAACTGGCTCATATACACGTTACACATGAGGAAAACTACGAAAACGCCCATGCAGCCAGCCCGTTCGCAGGATTCGAACCTCGGACCGAACTACCAGTGTTCAGCGTCTTTACCGCTCAGCCACTGGTGAGGGTTTCCGTCATGTGCAAAGTATATACTAGTCAGCTTGATTTAGAAAATTCTCCGCGAATGCATACTTTCACTTATTGAGATAGACCTAGTGTATTTTGCCATAATCAACTAAACAAAACCAATTAAAAGCATAGACATTCTAATGCCTCCATGATGCAAAGAGACTGTACACTTAACTAGCTTTCTTCAGAATTCGAGCAGGAAATCAAGGCTGTAGCAACTGTCTTCCCTATATACATGATAGAAATATGATCAACAGAAAATATTTTAAAGATTTTAAAATCAGTAGGGGAAGTAAATTTATAGGTAATCATAATTTGAGTTGCATTATGATCATAACATGAGGATGATATAATTATTTCATGATCATGACCAGTAATTGAAGTTATCCGTCAGAGTTTTGATCTGTCTTTCGTATATAGGATATAAAGGTTGAATTTTTAGCATTGCACCAACGTTCACAATCTCATAATTAGAACAATCGTGCAGATATATCGAAAGATTGCGCAACTAAGAAGAGATCGAAGAAGTCTTCCAAGATGTAGACATTTTTACTAATGTCAGTAGCTTGAACACGGTACTAATTTGCATTTAAAATTTCTTGATTTCTTTTATTCGTCAAGTCGTGAGTATTCTAAACAGGCACTTCTAATACTACAACAAAAATGTGTCGATATGTCGCAATTTAAAAATCCACTACAAAAACGTTTCAAGAATGAATTTTTATTAAAAACTGACTGATATATTTACATTGTAATGAAACTGCGTATTTACATGTATAGGAAATGAAAAATAGCTAACATCTAATAAAACCAAGCAAATATAAATTTTTCTTTTTGCTACAATAATTCCTGCAAAATTTTAGAATGTTGTTGACTAAATTGAAAATTTCAGTTCTAAAATCTATAAATATTTTTAATATAGAACTTCTATTTATAAATATTAGCAAAGGGACGTTCCTGAGAACTTTAAAAAAAGGCATTTGATACTTTTGACGTACATAATTTGTACAGCCAAAAGCAGCGAATCAAGTTTATCAATGACTTCAATTGCTGGTTTGTTTACATTGCCAGAAATGTTCTCATCGGATATTTAAGGGACTGTACATATAATGGCAAGAAAGTGTTATCCCAAACGTGTTCTCAGCAATCGTTCCGCTACTGTGAACGGAAAGCAATGTGCATGCAGGATATTTGCATATTTCGCTTTGGCTGCAAAGAAGCAAAATATAAATGTCTATGTAAGAAACGTATTGGATTTGATAGCAGCATTGCAATTAAAGTACTATTCACTTAACATTCACTAAAAGTTTTCAAAAACAAAAACGAGGCTGCAATTCAAAAACGAGGCTGCTGATTTATACCTCAATTCTTTCTCTTATAATAAGCATTCTTCAACATTTGGCCACATTTTAAGATGCACGTAAACATTAATATTGAAAATCATCGTTAAAATTATCTTGGATAAGTACACGGCCCCGCCAGTTGGAGGATTCTTGTTTTTATATATGTTCTTTGTTTAATATATGTTGCGCCATTTAAATTAATATCTGCATAAGATATATAAAGGAAAGCAAAGAATCAAATGAGTACTAAAAATTAAAGTTAACTTATTGATAAACGTTCAATGAATATGCAATACTGGTTTAATTGCACTGCCTGATAAACGCCTTCTATCAGTTTCATTCTTTTTTGGGTATTTGCTTTAGAGTATGAAAGAAAGCTCAATATGTCATAACTATATTTTCTGAGTACTATTTGAAATCACATTTATATCGCTCTGTAGTTATTGTGTTATAATTATTTGCAGCAGTGTTAAAATTGTTGAACCCTGGTAGTTTGATCCATGTCGAATCAAAAAATTAACTGTGCGGATCTTCTTCTTATGGTGTGTGTGTGTGTGTGTGTGTGTGTAAATTTAAATTTTTTAATATTTTGTGTTGCCGTTTGAGAGTTTACTCCTTAATGCGGCTATCGTTTCGTGACACAGTAAACATACTGATTTATTCCCTGTATTGCCAAAGAAATATTTGTTAGTACATTCTTTATTAAATACACGACATTCATCACCGATTTTACTTCTTGTCGGACGGCCCGCGGTTTCACTAAAGTTGGGAATTATATAGTTAATGTGACAATGACAAAATTGAAATTTCCCAGATATTTCAGCAAACACTGCACATCGTTTCTACTGTGCGCATGGACCCTGTCCGTCTTAATGGGGAATACGATATAAATCTTCGGTTTCGTACAGGAAGGAAATCTCGAATAAAACGGATTTTCTAACCCTTTAAGCTGGCTTCTATTTGCCCACATCTGCTTAACTGAAAAAAACCTTCCCGTGGGACGTTCGAAAAGTGCTCTTCAGTTAAACATAATTCAGCATTTGAAAGCATAAATCAATTCATTTTTGAAAGATTTTAAAATCTTCAAAACCAAACTTATGAATTACGTTTTTAATTTTTTGCGGTGAATAACAATCTAAAAAAACCCTGAAAGAACAAAAACAAATAACGGAGAATAAAAAAACTAAAATTTAATTTAAAGCCACCGCTGTGCCTATGAAAGGCAGCGTAATTTTATTTAAAAATATAACAAAGTCCTAGGTTTCCTTAAAACTATATATAGCTTAACAGTCTACGAAAAACCTAGTAAGTAACAAATCTGTTCGAATTTTTTTCGTAATGATTATAATCTCACTCTGTAATTATAATTTTGAAAATCGAATCGAAACCTCTTTCCATGTCCCATATATTTCATAGAGGAATTTCAATTGTTTTTTTAATCTGAAGAACTAATTTTTCAATATATTTGACAGTCCAACCTGTATAAGTTGCATACGTTTGTTTAAAATCTAGTAAGCAGTTATCACAGATTTTGTTAAAAGGGTACCAGAGATAAACGCTAATACTGATCGACAACAATGAATGAGGATACCATGCATTTGTTTAGAGACAGATACGAAGTATTTGTGAGATTTATTGAACGGCCAAGTCTCACTTTTAATAGTTTTATATTATGACTCTCTAAAAGTCTGATATAATTCAATAATTTATATGTCTCAAATGGGTACGGGAAATGGATTCTGAATGTGAAACATTGATCTGTATTTTATTATTAGATTGTTTTTCTTTTAATTAAAACTTTTTAATCAGCATGTTTGCAGTAGATGTGTGCACCGGTTTGATGCCGGAAGGTAGTAACCGGAGGTAACCGGTAGGCGGAAGTGACGTCACAGAAAAGGGGCGTGGTCGCCGCCATCTTGAATCACATGACAACCGGAAATGACGTAGATGGAAGGAATGACATCATCAAAGTTTCGTTTTGATTCTGTGGCAACGATTTTATGTCTCAAAGTTTTTATTTTTTGTGGCAACGAACATATATTTTTAGGTTTTATGGCAACAGTATCTTGAACTACGTGTTTGGAATGACATCACTTTTAATTTATTATTTTTAATTATTTGACATTAATTAATTTTAACTATTTAGTATGTCATTAATTTTAATTATTTACTCTTTTTAATAAGTATTTTAATTATTTACTACGTTATTATTTTAATTATTACCTTTAATTAAATTTTATTGAATTTTAAAAATAGCTCCACGAGCGGGATTCGAACCCGCAAACTTTAGTTTGGAAGGCGATTTCCCAAACCACCATGCCAGCGAGACCTTACAAACTAGGTCACATTATCGCGTTGAGTAGAAAAACAACCATGACGTCAGGAGGCTGGGGGAAACAGGCAAACGTCATCTCTTTCACGTTGCAGCCTGTCGAAACCGCTTCACGCTTTCTACATCCGCCGTGGCGAAAGTATACAATCTTAACAACCAATCAGATTCTCACTAATATTTTCTATCTTATTTCAGCCAATCAGCGTGTTTGTTTCTTATACATCGCCTATATATTCGCTCGCGTTGACGAATGCAATCATTTCTACTGTGGTTGTTGCTGAGCGAACGTTCTCTTGCCTTTTTGTGATTTTCTTTTGCGCCATTTTCATTTTATCTATACAATGTCTGCTAAACGAGTTTTTTCTGCATCTAATGTAAGTATATTTTTGCTTCTACTTTATTTTTAGATTACCATTTTTAAACACGTTATTTATTCTACTTTTTTAATTGTTAGGTGTTATTTGAAGAACCTGATTGTCCTTTCCGTGATTCTGATGACGATGTAAGTTTTTACACGTATTTTCGTAGTGTACTTTTTTTTTTTTTTTTCTGAATGTATTTTACCATTTGAGCTTATTTTATTTTGAATGAATCCACTTTTATTTTAATAGTTATTAGATGAAGTGGATCAAATTTTCATGGAAAATCCCCTGATTTTGCCTCTGTACTATCATGTGGATTCCGGATTTGAGGTAAATTTTCGTTTCGTTATGATTCTGTTAGAATATTTTTATAGAACTAGAAAATGAATGTATTTATTTTTATTTATTATTTATTTTTAGACTTCTTCCTCATCAGCTCATGGCCCTGTGTATATAGCTGCTTCGAATGAACGATCGGTGTATATTTTTCTTTTCTTGCATGATTTATTAAAATAATGTATTTTGAAAATGTTTGATTATTACTGAAACTTATTTATTTTTTTTCCAGATTGATGAGGCGATTGTACTCACGGAGAAGTCTCGTCGACGAAACCATAAATATCAGGCCGAGGAGATTACCTTCCGGGCCAGTATAGATATGGAACGGCTGCCTCAGAACTTGCAAGGCATCCCGATGGTCCGAATTCCTGACACCGTCCGGGAGTTGTTTGAGCAACTTATTCGCCGGACAACAGCAAATCTGGGCCCATCAGACCTCATCCGATTCTGCATCCAAGCAGAAGGGTTGGACAAGCCTATCAGCACTTCCTTAATGACAGTTTCGACCTTAACAGTCGAAAAGATTTTGGCTGCTGTGATGAAAGTGCTGCAGTCCAAGGATAAAATCGAGCTAGACTCAGGATTCGCGGTGGACGTGATCACCATCAGGCGACCTGTGGGCGCCGGTGGTAATAGGAAAGTCATCAATATCTCCGTGGATAGACTGAAGAAACAGTCAATTTTGTCCATACCCTACGATAAGGAAGCACTGTGTTGTGCCAAAGCAATTGTTTATGCGTTGGCCAATTTACATAAGGATACGACCGCCATCAATGCCATGAAAAATCGTCGCCGACCAGCCCTCCTGAAACGTGCAAAGGAACTTCATATGGCTGCGAATGTTCCCTTAGGCCCCTGCACGTTTACTGAAATCGCTATATTTGAAGACCATCTGGATACTCAAATAGCTGTCTTCTCATCGGAAAATTTGAACCAGGTAAGTCAGTTTTGTCTCCAGATATTTATATTTTAAAATATATCTGTTTTAAAATACAAGCTTACCTAAAATTTTTTCTGTATGTTTTCATATCGTAACTTTTTAGTTCTTTTCTATTTTGTACTATGTTTATGGTAATTTATTTTGTACCTGAATAATTTTTAAAAATTGCTTTCAACGGACTGAAAAATTAAACGAGTACCATTATAGTTTAGGTTCATGTCGTTTGCATGTTAAAATTATATCTTAAATGCACACTGAATGTTTAAATTAACTTTACGCATGTATGCAATTCGTTTTGCTATGTTAATGGGTAAAAAAACTGATTTCTAAATTGTTCAATTTGAGAATTTATTTTTAGAGAATAGTTTAGAAGTTAAAAATATAACGTGAAAATATTGAATGCACGATGAATCTTTTAGATTACTTTAAATTGTTAGATTAACTTTATATTTTATGCATGTAAGCAATTCATTTCCAAGTTAAAAAAAAAGATAACTTGAAATACTGAATACATAGTAAATTTTCTAGATTGTGTTACATTTTTTAGATTATTTTTATGTATGAAATTTATTTAGATGCTAAAAACATAACTTGAAAAATTTTTAGATTAATTTTACATTTAACATAAAATTTATATTTTATGCATGCATTTCTTTAGACGCTAAAAATATGTCTTATAAAAATGCATGGTGAATTTTTGAATTACTCTAAATTTTAAGATTATATTTTATGCGTATTCACGCATAGAATCCATGAATGTATGCAGTTCGCTTCGATGTTAAAAAATATACCTTGTAAAAATTAATTAGATTTTAGTTTACTTAAAATTGTTAGATTAATTTCTTATTTTATGTATGCAATTCGTTAAAACTTTCACTTTTAAAAATTTTTATTTTTAGAATACTTTAACTTTTTAGATTTTATTTACATGTATGCACAAAGGCAATTTGTTTCTATGTTAAAAATATAATTTGCAAAAAGTTAACATTTAGGCATATATTTCTGATCATTTAAATGTTAAAACTTTAACTTGTAAAACTGAATGCATGGCGAATTTTTTAGATTGCGTTAAATTTTATGTATAAATGCATGCATGTATGCGTTTCGCTTCGATGTTAAAAATATGATTTGTAAAAAAAAAAAAAAAATGCATGAAGAATTTTTTATTTTTAGATTCATTTTATGCATGCACACAATTCATTAAGATGTTAAAACTTTAAACTATAAAAAATGAATTCACGATGAATTTTTTTTTTTGTTTTGTTTTACTTTAACATATATGCATGTAATTACTTTCGATGTTAAATGCATTAGGAATTTTTAGATCGCTTTATGTATGCAATTAAATGTTAAAAACTGGTTTTACTTTGATTTTTGGAACTCAAGAGAAAAATTTTTTGTCTATGTTTTAGGTGGTGTACAAAGGAAGAGAGAGGGCACAACGGATCAATTTGTGGCTTCACGATGGACATTATGATGTCATTAAGTCCCTGAAAGGGTTTTTTGGTAGCAACCATTATTGCACAGCATGTGAAAAGGCCTACCAAATGCCTGAAAGTCATAGATGTGCCAATGCGTACCCTATATGCCTAAGGACTGATTGCTTTCCAGGCCAGCCCCAACGATGCCCTGACTGTGACCGTCTCTGCCGATCCGATGCCTGTTATGCAGCACACAAAGCCCTCACTGGAAACCAAGAGTTTTCACTTTGCGATAGGGTAAGTGTTTTGAAAATATATCTTAATGATCAAAGTTATTTATCATATAATTTTCTCAAAATTGTTATGTTTAAAAAAAATAATTGTCGTTACAGGTATACCAGTGCAGGGACTGCTGCCAAGTGATTGAACGCTGTAAGTGCCCTAAAGATCTGCATAAGAGCGGTACCACCAAATGTCCGTCTTGCGGCCAGTTTGTCGTGGCTGCTGAGCACCGTTGTTATTTGCGACGTGTTGCTCCGAAGTAGTCTGATGACAAGTTCATCTTTTTTGACTTTAAAACGGACCAGTCTTCGGGGGAGCATCTCGTAAATTTCGCGGTGGCTCAGTATGCCGACGGCACTGAAAAGGTGTTTCCGGGTTACGAAGCATGCCAAGATTTCTGCGCCTGGCTGTTCACCCCACAACACAAGGGCTTCACAGCCGTGGCACACAACATGAAAGGGTAAGTTAAAAATACCATAGTTTGCATGCTTTAATTATGACTATGCTTTCAATATTATTCATGATTTTTTTTTTACTTACAGGTTCGATGGGCAGTTCGTGATGGCCTGGCTCTTGGAGCAAGGTACAGCGCCGGAGGTGATCCCTAACGGGTCTATGATCATGAGTGTAAGACACCCCAGTCTCAACATTCGGGTCATAGACTCGTTAAACTTTTTACCGATGGCGTTGGCCAAACTACCGGGATGCTTCGGTCTCACCGAATTAAAGAAAGGATACTTCCCTCATCTCTTTAACTCGATGGAAAACCAGAGTTATGTCGGACCGCTGCCTGAAGCCCGGTACTACAGCCCGGATACCATGAGCACTGCAGCCCGACAAGCATTTCTGTCCTGGCATGAAGCACACAAGGGGGATGTGTTTGACTTTCAAGATGAGATGCTGGCCTATTGCAGGTATGTTTTTTCCTTTTTTCTTGCTTTAATTTTATATTTTATGTTTCGTATATTTAACATTTTCTTTTTATATTCATAGATCGGACGTGGATATTCTTCGCCGCTGTTGTCTGGAGTTTCGAGCCCAGTTTTTGGATGTGGCGAATGTGGATCCATTCCAGTAAGTCATTTTCTCATTTTCTTATACAAAAATAATCATATTTACAGTTCATTAAATCGTTCTTATTTTTGTCTTTTCAGATACGTGACCATTGCGTCAGCCTGTATGGCAACGTATCGGAGTGGCCACATTCAACCCGACACGATTGCCATGGTGCCTACACACGGCTACATCAACTCAACGAATTACAGCCCTGATTCGATCCGATGTTTGGACTTTGTTGCTGCTTCGGAAGGCCTACAGATTCAACATGCGTTGAACGGTTCCGGAGAGCACAGAGTCGCCGGAATCTCGGTAGACGGATTCTGCCAAGAAACACAAACCGTCTATCAGTTTCAGGTATGTAAAAAGTAAATTATATTTCTATATGATTCTTTTTAATGATTTTACACTTTTAATGTTTAATTTACATGTGGAACACTATTAATATATTTGTATTATTTTAGGGCTGTTTCTTTCACGGATGTAGTTCGTGTTACGATGGTTATATCGTATCGTTCGTGTTACGATGGTAACATCCACTAAAAGGGGTTTCCATGGCAACGTTAAGAGAAAAGACAGAAGAGACGACAAGAAAGCTTCGCACCCAGGGTTTCCACGTCATCGAAATGTGGGAGCATGAATTTCAAAGAGAGAAGGAGGAAAATCCAGATCTCCAAGCTTTCCTGGATCAACACCATCTGAGGGATCGACTCAATCCTCGCGAGTCGTTTTTTGGAGGAAGGACCAATGCCCTCAAATTGTTCCACGAGGGAGACGCAAAATATGTGGATTTTACCTCACTCTATCCCTGGGTTCGTACTTTTTATTATTTCAAAAATGTTTACTTAAACTTTTCTAAATTTTCTGTATATTTTTATGATGTGTTTTTTCTGATTTTTATGTATGTTTTTTTGACTTTGTTTTATTTCACAGGTGAACAAATATTGCGTCTACCCTGTAGGACATCCAACAATCATTACGGAAAGCTTTAGAGATGTGGAAGATTATTTTGGAATTATCCAATGCCGAGTGATTCCTCCACGGAATCTGTATCTTCCGGTACTGCCCTATCGGTGTAGGAAGAAGCTCATGTTCCCCCTGTGTCGGACTTGCGCCTTTCTACAGTCTCAGTCTTCCTGTACCCACACAGACGATGAAAGAGCTCTTATCGGAACGTGGGTAACGGAGGAAGTCAAGCTGGCGATAAGGAAAGGTTACCGCGTCACACATGTAAGTACTCAAAGATTATTTTAATCTTTATTTAGTTTCAGAGGTTACTTTTAAAATTTTTTTATAACTGACATTTATTTTTTATTTTCTAGATTTACGAAGTGTACCATTTCCAGGCATCGTCTACTTCTCTGTTCAGATCATACATTGATCTGTTTCTGAAGATCAAGCAGGAAAGTAGCGGATGGCCTTCGGAGTGTGTGACAGAAGAAGCCAGACTGAAGTGCATTCGCCAGTATGAAGAAAGAGAGGGCGTCAAGTTGGACGCTGGAAAGATTTCCAAGAACCCTGGGCGTCGACAAGTCGCCAAGTTGGCCCTGAACAGTTTCTGGGGCAGGTAAGATGATTTCTTTTGTACTTAATTTTTATAAATATTTTTAATTCGTTGTGATTTATGATAGCTTTTTTTCACTCAGATAGGGTATGAACGTGAACAAAGCCCAACTGACCTATGTCCACACGGTGCCAGACTTCAATAAGATGTTGGCGGATTCTACTAAAAAAGTAAGTTTCCTTTCCGATTTTATTCATCTGTAAACTCAAAGAGTTTCAAACTGTTAACTTATGACTATTTTGAACTGTTATCTCATGACTCTTCTATTTTTTAGATCAAAGATGTCTTTCTTCCCACGCCTGAGGTGGCTGCCATTTCCTGGGAATCTGCGAAGGAGTTTGTGCCGCAGGATGCCTCTACCAACATTTTCCTAGCGACCTTCACAACAGCTTGGGCTCGTCTCAAGCTGTATAGTGAAATGGAGAAGTTGGGTAGAGATGTCCTGTACCACGACACAGACTCCATCATCTATGCCTCGAATGGCCGCAATGATCCCCCCTTGGGCAACTTTCTGGGTGAATTTACGGATGAACTGGAGGGTGATGTCATCAAAACCTTTGTCTCTGTTAAGGACCTTTAAAAAATTTCTTTATTTAACATGTACCAAAAATATTGAAAGTTTTTCTATTATCTCTTTTTTTCTCATGATGTTTTATTTTTTCAGGAGGACCGAAAAACTACGCATACCAGATGGCCACTGGGAAAACTTGCTGCAAAGTCCGAGGATTTTCATTGAATTTCCGGAATTCTCAGTTGCTGAATTTTGAAGCCATTAAAAGTCTGGTCTGCAGCCTCGACCGAAGTGAGATCATCTCTCTCCACAACCCCTCCAAAATCACCCGAGAAGCGAAGAGAAGAAAGGTGATGAATAAACCCGAGACAAAACTGTACAGAATTGTGTTGGATAAACGGGTAATTCAAAAAGACTTGAGCACATTGCCGTATGGTCATTAGTATATTGAAGAAGAACTTTTTATGTTTATGTTAGAACCTTATCTGAAAATGAAATTTTGTATGTAAATATATATATATATATATATATATGTGTGTGTGCAGAATCATGCATTTGTATGTGTATAAAAGAAAACTTATTTAGAAAAAAAATAAACAGAAGTTTGAATGATAAAATTATGTTTTTCTTATTTGAAAGGATTTCATGAAAGGTAAGTTTTTCCTAGAAAATAATTGTCATATTTTATTTTCAAAAATTATGTTAACTTAATTAGAAAGAAATACAACACCAATGATCAGCCATTACATTTATTCACGTATCATTACAATTTCAGCCATAGTTTGGAAGATGCGTTTCTTTTAGGTCTAGCATACATAGTTTTTACATTCATTAAATGTTTGTTTTTGACAAAGTCTTGAGGAAAGTTGTTAACATTCAGTACATTTTTAAACTGTTCAAAGGCAAAAGGTTTTTGAGTTCTATTTCTCAACAGAAAGTTTATCAACTGAACAATGTCAAAGCCAGAAAACACATGATCATCTAGAATGAGTTCTTTATTCTGTGTCCAGGAAATCTGATGCTCTTTTAGAAAATCTATTATTTTCTGTGCCGTTCTTTTCTGCTTCACAGGAACTGTTTGCATAATTTCTTTTTCTATATCTTTCTCAGAACGTTGTTCAGGCGGTTGTTCTTCGGAAGTGTTCACATGAGGAAATGTAACATACTTTTGCAGAACCTGGATGTACAATTTAGACTTTTCTTCATCATCCATTTTCTTTTTTAAGATGTTTTGAATTTGGGTATCTAATTCACTCAAATGTTCATCTTCAAATTGCTGCATACGATCCAGGGGTACCAGCGCAAATTTCTTACTGTGTTCCATGGATAAGGGAGGATAAGACACTGACTGCTGCAGGAATCAGGAAAGATAGGAAACCGTCACCTTTTTGAACCAAAAGACGTCTTTTCTTAAAAAGAGGTACTTTTTTGTCCGCTAGTTTTCTTAAAGTTCTTTTAAAAGGGGCGAGTCGATTTTTGACCCGTTTGGTGATGGGTATGTTTCCTTTTAGAAGATTTAAAACACACTCACAAACTGATTTTATGAGATGATTCGGACACTTTTTCAGTACAGCTGCTTTTATTCGACTTTTTCCTAATAGTTTTAGATAATCCACATCCTTCAGATGAGACATGCTGATGACAAATGAACTCTTCTTCCTGCACACTTTCTTTTATATAGGTAGCAAATGCAGCCGCTTTGGTTAAAGCACAGCAATTAAATCCTTTTGCATGAATCGAACATGTTAAAGAACTTTTCATTTTTAAATTCTCTATCTTAGGACAGTCTAGATTTATGATGTCTCTACCTAATAAATTTTCTAAAAATAATTTCTTTTCTAATCCTTTCACGTATATGTCAGAATAAATAGATGACAAATATTGCAAAATAATACGAAGATGAGTATAAGGTAATACACCCTCACTCCAATTCATGTGATGACGATTTCTTGTGACCCAAGCAAAACACTTTTGCTGAGATCGTGATAATGTTTTCCAAGGTTGAGGAGGTAAAAATGACCAGCAACTGTGATATCCTTCATGCACAGAATACAAGGCTAATTCTTTAACAACGTAGCAATGAGGCATCCATTGAAAACCTTCGAAATCGATCACGATGGGAGAAGACATGTTAGCCATTCGACGTCTCAAACTGAAATGAACTATCGGGGCTGGTAGACATAGTATTTATCCCCAGGAAAGATGCCTGTACGAAGGCGAAGCGTTTCACTTGTTTCAGGTCGTAAATCAATCAACAAGTAGCTAAATGGAGTTGAAGTAGCATCCTGAAAAATTTCTTGAAAGGCCTTTACTTTTCCGGGGAACATTTGTCTAGCTAAATGCATAATTTGACTTTTATCTCTAGGATTTTTGTATAGGACAAGGTAATGGGAATTTAAATGAATATTTCTCATCTTCTTGCCTTGGTGAAAAAGATTTTGTGTTATAAAAACGACTGAAAGGTTTCGGTGATGACTTCCTTTTGTAAAAAGTTTGCTTAAGCGAGTATCACTTGCTAATTCAGACATTAAATCGTCTATGATAATTAAAGCATTTTGAAGAGTCTGCAGGTTAGATGGTAATCCTTCTTCAAAATTTACGTTTTTCATGGAATTAAAAAGAGGTTGATAACTTCCGTAGCAATAAATAATATTGGTCGGCATGGGATGGAACATTTTATGATCTATCAATTTCTTCACAAAAAATGTTTTTCCCGAACCGGTAGGTCCGCTCAGAAGACAAGTAGAAGGATGTACGAACTTGGGCAGTTCGATTTTTGGAAATGACAGCATGTTAAGAAAACACTCACTTTTATACTTAATCGAAAATCCTTTTGCATAAGACATTTATTCATTTTGTTTAAATAAGTGTAGAAACAAGAGACATTTTTACAAATTAAAACAACTTTATTTTTTAAAAATCATGTTTTCACCATATCATTTTTTGACAAATTGAAATATTTGGAAATCATGATTCTTCCCATCTAAGGGTGATACAATGAGTTCCATACAGAGTCCTTGACAGCGTTTAATAATGAAATAAATACAATAATGTCCACATACATTAGAAGTTAAACTCTGAAACGAAATCTTGTTCCAGAAAACATGACGATATTTCTTGACAAAGGATGTGGTATCTTTTCCATATACTTCAGGCGGGAGTGCATAAGAGTCGAAAAATTCCAGAGTCTGTTGATCTGCAAGGTAGACAGCTAGCCAATGAATTCCTTTTTCATCATGTTTGTCCGTATTGAGCACCAGTGCACAGGGAAAACTTTGAATCGCAGGTATTTTATCACAAGGAAAAACACCCGCATAATATCTCGAAGAAATAGGATCTCGAGATAAGATTTGATGAATCTGTGATGAATTCATCAGTTTCCAAAATCGTACAGAATATTTCGAGCTTTATTGATTTCTATCAAATTTTCAAATTCAGCGTACACTAATAACGAAACAGTTTGTTGTAAGGGAGTCCCAAATTTTATTTCTAATCTTAAGTTGCTGTGTCGACTAGATTTAAATGAGAGCCATCACAAAGGTCAGGTGACAGGTCGAAGCGAAATAAGGAAAATCCTTTTGAAAATTCTGATCTTGAAAGGTAAAGTCCTCTGTCGTCTGCATTCATAAATAAATTCTGATAAGCTCGTATGAAATGATTTTTGTCAAAATTAGGCTGAAGAGGATTATGAGGTACCGGTTGACCGTCCACATAAACACCGATAAAGTTCATATTATAATGCTTGAATTCGAAAGGAGACTTTTTATAGTTTCCGTTAAAGGCATCATTGTCGACGCATGCCACCACAATACGATTAGGCATTTGACCTATGAAAATATTGTCTTGAATAAAAGTCATATTTCCAGTGGGAATGGAATAGGCTTTGCAGAGTACTCTATTAATGGGATATTTGGCTGTTGATTTTTCTAGGCTTTTGGCATGTCCTAGCACAACACCTGGGCTGACTCTCACTTTGCGTACAAACAATGAAGCTTGTTCGAGTGAAACTTTAAATTCACCTTCGCCCAATAAACAAAATTCTGGTTTGCTGCGTATGAGTTTAATTTTCATATCCACCATATTCAGCAAAAGTCTTTCCTGATGAAACATATCCAAGTGCAATCGGCCAATCATATTGACCGAAGCACTCAGTTTAAACAATTCTGCTCGTTGGTTGAATCCTTCATTCGGTTGAGTGTCTTGATTATCAAAAACGTTCATACGTCCTGCTGTATCTTTGAAAGACAATTCTGATGATAGTTGAGACGTTTTCGTATCAAAACCATGATTCAATAATTTTTCTATCATGGCTCTGTAAGGATACGTGTTATTACTGGTGGAAACGAGTCTTTCATTTAAGCTAATATCCACTTGAGAAAACATAGAATGTAAAAAGAGATTGACAGGTCCCACTTTACTTTCAGCCGTGATTGGCTTGCCATCATTTTTTAAAATTTTCACTTTGACGTAGAGTTGTGTCTGTGATAAGTCTAGGTAGTCGTCTCCGCTTTTAGAAACATTGAATTCCACAGGACTTCCTTCCGACACATTGGCTAATGGATGAAATTCAACCCACTGACATTTTTCTATCACTGTTTGAGTGGGAGGTAACGAAAATAAATCCAATTCGGATTTTGCGCATTCCGGAGACTCTTTTAACAGAAAAGCCATTACGAGTCAAAAATATCACGTCGTTGCACCTTCCTGGCTTTAGACGAAATGAAGTGTTTGGGGGTTTTGCGCTTCCTTTTAAACCTTCCGTGACCAATCATCTCATCTGCTTTCTGAACTGCTTTCCTCGCTAATTTTTTGCCAGCTTCTTTAGATCTGGTTTTGAGGGAGACTTTAAAATTTTCTCCCGACAATACGTCGTTTGCAATTTGTGTTCCAGTCCGCAAGGCTTCTTTTCCGACTGTTTTGGCCCCCCTCATCAAAAAAGGTATAGCACTGCGAAACAGCTTTGCAAAAAATCCACCAATACCATAACCTTTCTGTAAAATGGTTCCTTGATAGTAAGGTAATCCATTTCCAGTTTGAGCTAAATAATAATCTTCAAATTTTTTCGTGCAACACGTATAAGGCACCCGCATGTTTGATGCTTCTAATCTTGCATACACAATCCAAATGAAATCAATTTGCAAATGAAGGCTTCTTTTATAGAATTTGTCTCAGACGAAAATGCAACACAAGAAATACTTTGCCTCTTTCGAATGGTACTAAATCTCCAGAGTGAAGTCTTATGTCAATATGTATAGTCTGAAAATGTTGACGGATAACTGGCAAGTAAAAGGGCCGGGGGTAATGAGCGTTTATGATGTCTCCGTCATTTCCTTCTACGGTGACACATTTTAACAACGGGGCTTGTACATCTCCCACAATTTGAGGTTCTACGAGATCGCAATACACATACATGACAGGAAAAGATACTTTGGGATCGGCTACAAAAGGACTTTGTTCCAATCCTTTGTAAACACCCGGCTCGAACCCTAGAAGCTCCGCTAATCCTTCGTGAAGAATGACTTTGCAGTTTTCGTCGGTCTTAATTGTCACTTTTTTCGTAACAGGATGGTAACTGAATTCAATCTTATTTTTATGGGAAGGTATTTTCATGGCTTTTAATAAATCTGGTATCGTTTCATAACATCCTGGAGGCACTCTTTGACCTTCCAATTTTCCATCACCCAAATCAAATCCAAATAAATTATTGTCTTTTCGGACGTTATACCATGTGTGAGGGTAAATAAAGTCCACAAGAGATAACTCCCACTGACTATTTAAATCCATCGGAGTAGGAAGCTGAGTGGTAAATTGTGATATTTTGTTGTCTGGAAAAAAACGCATGGAGCTGTCGCTGATCAGTGTGATAAAGAAAGACATGTTTCCTTCAAATGACAGATAAGCAGAATTTACGGGCCTTTTATACCCTTCTCACATCATCCACCCAAGCATTGAAGCTTTCGGGGTACCCCTGAAATTTCACAAAATATTCTATTTTCCCGCGACGTTTCCTCTTTTTTAAAACTTTTTCTACGGGATAATAACCGAGTCCGAAACCTTTTGAAGTTCTTGTTTGTAAAAAGTTCCTTGTATAACTTCTCCTGCTAGATCTTTCAGTTTATAGACAACAGGAATCCGTCGAATAATTTTATAGATTGTAAAAATTTCTCGTGTCCAGTTTTGTTCGTATCCTTTCTCAAAGAGCATTTTTTCTCGGCTGATGCGTACCGTGTCTCCAATCTTTAAATCTGAAGAAATAGGGTTTTGTACTGGTTGCTCACTATACAGCGTTTTCCAAATTTTTTCTTGATTTTGTAATGTAACGGATACAGGTTCTGTCTTAATACTGCGATGCCATGTATGGTTATAACTGGATATCAATTTATCAATCACATCAATGTACTTTCGTGTATTCATTTCGGTAAAGTATTTCCACATTTTTGTTTTTAGAGTTCGATTAAATCGTTCTACGACAGAAGCTTTGGTTTTATTATGTGTCGTGAAAAAGCGAACGTTTCTCTTTTTCAAAAAATTTTGAACTTGTTTATTGGTAAACTCTTTCCCTGCATCTGTTTGTAATGATTCGGGTGTACGTTCCGAAAATATCTTTCCGAAAGCGGATTGGATGGACACGGATGTTTTATCTTTGAGAGGGATAGCCCAAGCGTATTTCGAAAGAATGTCTATACAGGTCAGCAAATATTTATATCCATCATTAAAAGAGGCCAGGGATTGCATATCCACTAAATCAGATTGAAATTGCTCGTTTAAGCCTCCTACGATGACTCTGTTCCTGGGAAACTTGTGCCTCAAAGGCTTGTGCAAAGTATAAGAATCCTTGGTTTGCAACCATTTCTGGATGTCTTTTGTTTTTACGCGACCTTTTAAAGCACGATGCAAAGCAGCAACACCCCCGAAACTTGCGGGGACCTGTGGATCCCGATAGGTCTGAGACAGAGCTGCGTTCATTGCAACAGTTGTTATGATCTAAACGTACACTGATATTCATTTATATATATTTAACTAGAACAGATAAAAAATACCCTAGTTTCACTTATATAAAGATTTTAGAAAATAGGCCTAAAAAACAAGAGAGAGAAAATGAATGCTACTTAACATCTCAAAGGTTGAACAAGTAATGATATATATGTTTAAGAATAACCATATTTATATTCTATAAAAATCAATAGGTTTGTATTCAATAGGTATTTTTAAAATTTATGTAAGTAATCATTACAGATTAATTCTTTTAAATAAGGTCTGAACCTGGAGACAGTCATGAGATCGTTGTAAAATAAAATAACATTTATTGAGCATCCTAATTATTTTACAAATATTCATAGTATTCAATACCTAAGACACCATTGATAGTACAAAATGTGTTTCTTACTTCATCGAGTACATGGTTTAAACACACAGATTTTAAAAAGTCCTTGGTAATGTAGTGAGCAGGTTTCACTAACATTAAATAGGGTTCTTCACCCCAAATGTTTCCATAAAATTGCCTGGCGATGTCAACAGCATTGAATCTCAGAGCAATGGCATTCACAGTTTCTGTTGTATGAACGAGTTCTTCACAGTCTTTCAGCTGGGGATATTTCAGTTCGTCTTGTTGATTAAGAAGTTCTTCAAGTGACGTCTTTAGAATGGTTTGAAGTCGCGCTCTTCCCATAGAAATGTCAAAGGATTGGGGTAGATTTTCCTCTCTGACAGGTTCGTCGGATACGCTTTCGTAGGCTTCACAAAAGTTCATGTTTTGATAAACGAGGTTGGTGACAATATCGCTGATACGGCTAAAGTTGGTCATCAGTTCTTCCCACTGCGTCGTTGTAATGCTGAGGCTACTTTTTTTATCTCCTGTCGAAGAGAGTTGCTTCAAAGTGAAGTGGGAATCTTTATACGTGACCACAAAATTCTTGGGCAATTCCAGATTCAGTGTCAGCAGGTCTGGTTCCTCCACTGTCATGTTGGTTGCGAGAACATTCAAACACCATGGCTCAAAATTTACTCCTCGTCTTGTCGGATAGTAAGCTTTACCATATTTGGCATACTCTCGGATGTGCACAGTCACTTTTCCCTTGTAAATGCTGGGTCCCACAAAGACATTGTCTCCCATGTGAGTGAGCTCCTCTGGAATAGCGTCTTCGGTGAAGAGTCCTTTGCGCTGAAAAAAAAAACAGTTAGTATATAATACATAAAAATGGGGTCACATACAATATCAACTTTAATATATAAGATTTTCGCAAATACGTACTTTTTTCTCGAAATGGGATGTTTCTTCTGCTTTTCTTTTGATACAAGAACTAGCTGATTCATTGGGAACATCTTGGGTGCGGTTTTCATGGCTCAACACTTTATCGTTCAAAGGCGTAGGTTCATTCTCAAATAGGTTTTCCATCTGAAAAAAAGTAAAGACAAATTAAGCACATATTGCAAATTCAACTCTTTTTTAAGTATAAAAGTATTTAAGTATAAAAATATTTTAAGTATAAAGTATTTTAAGTATAAAGTAAGTATTTAAAGATTAAAAATCTAAAAACAGTAACTTTTCAAAACGTTACTTACTTCTTTGTTGTTTCGTGCCTGATCCATTCGAAGCAGTGAAGAAAGATTTTCGAAGCTAAAGCAGGTACGTACACTCAGGGCGACAGACAGGAAAGAAATGCGGAACGTTGCTCGGGATAACCTTATATCGGGTAGGAACTCTTTATTTCATCTCAACGGTGATTGGTTAAGAGACGGTGAGGTCATATTTCAAAGAATCTGATTGGTTCACAGAAAAGTATCCATGCACCTTAGCGGAGGCATACAAAGGTGTGATACGGCAGACGCCATTTTGTAAAACAACATGCCCCAACAAGAAATGGATGATGTCATTCCAAACACGTGGTTCAAGAGTTCGTTGCCACAAAATCTAAAAATATATATTCAATGCCACAAAAAATAAAAACTTTGAGACATAAAATCGTTGCCAAAGAATCAAAACGAAACTTTGAGGATGTCATTCCATCTACGTCATTCCTTCCATCTACGTCATTTCCGGTTGTCACGTGATTCAAGATGGCGGAGGCCACGCCCCCTATAGCCTCGGGCGTAGCACGGTTACCCCCGCTTACTACTCTCAGTGTACCGATGGGTTTTCACAATGGGGGAAACATCCATGCAGGTTTTTCATTATTTAATTTCTTCAAATATAAAACAGGGTGATAACAACTGGTGGCAGCAATTTTAAAAGTGATACAACGTGTGGATAATTAATACAGATACGAACGAAAATGTAAATAAGAGTTCTTTGGTGATTAGCTCTTGAAAATATTTTTTGTTTCTTCTTTTGGAAAATACGATTCATGTTCCCTGACGAGAAATATCAAACTTTTTTCAGTCCGATATGCTAAATCACGCAGGAATGAAACACAGAGATGGGATCTTTAAGAACAGAATTTTTAACGACAGGAGAAAAAGCAGACTCTAATGTGAATTAATGTAGAATTAGAACAAGTTTGTGATTGACAGAAATATAAAATTTTTATACATATATATATAATATATATGTACATATTATTTTATACATATTATATATATACATATACACATATACATATTTTTATACATATATATTTTATACATATATACATATTTTTATACATATATATTTTATAAAATGGAGACATAAGAACAAAATAATTTAGTCGTGGACACTTTCGTCATAGATTTCTCGAAGGTTTGGATGAAATTCAATTTTTTATACTGGAAAAAAAGCAAGAATTACCAGAAAGCTGGATCCTATTTGGCTGTACAACCTAATGTTTTCAACTAGTTTACAAAACTATATAATAATATAAATAATTAATTAAGGAAGGTAAAAACTGTAAATAGGATGAGATCAGAAGATCCTTAGAGCACAGACTTTATGTATTCTTCAAAGATATTGAAGTAAAGAAGTTTAAATAATTCTCCAAAATTAAAAGACACTTAGAACTGACGTCGAGGCTTGCCGGTAAAATATCTTCCAAAGACAGAGAAAATATTTTAAAAGCCATTTGGATCTTGAAACTTGGCATTGTTTTTACAGAGTGGTAAGGCAACATCAAGTAACGACACAATAGGATTTAAGTTTATAGCTACATGCTTTATTTCAATTCAAGAAGCAGATCAATATTCGTCACTATATAAGATTACTTTAAATTTAATCCGTCATACTTTGAACAAAGAAAGGCAGAAAACATCAGCGATATTTGTAGCGCAGGAGGAGAGGAGCTTCTGTTGTGTCGCTAAATGGCGCGCATTCGTTATTTATAGTAGCGGTTACGTAATAGACTAGAATGTTCTGGAAAGTACTGGTCTAGGGGAAGATCCTAAATTGCGGAAAGTTCATTGGAGGTTGCGTGTTCGCGTAGAGCAAAGCCATTGTATTTTTTTTTATATTTTACATATATATTCTAAAATTTTAAGTTACAAACATTATTCTTTTGCGAGCGAATTTTCGGTGAATCATATCGCGAGTTCTTGTTCAGTGCTCCAACTTGCTAATTTGCTCTTAAAACTAGTTTATAACTTTCGAAAGTTTTAGAAATTTTCCGAGAATTTCCACTGTTCTGTATGGCGTTAACTATAAACTCTATGTGAGCATCAATAGACATTTTCCAATTACAACCCCAGAAATACTGAAATTGAAATGTGTGAAGGTTCGTTTTTATCGATATCATTATTATTAATCTAGTTGCAGTATTTACTTAATTTTAATGCATTTTACTGCTACATGAAATTTCATATAAGGAAATAGGCGAGTCGGGTTAAATATTATTCCGTAGTATTTTTGCAGTCAGAATTAGGATACACAGAGGCTAGCAGCACTTACGGGTTTTGTGACTTAGACAATCCAGTCAGTCCTCAAGATGTTTGAGAGTCTAACAAGTATACATCTTCGAAATAAGGATGACTCATTAATTTTTATTATTTCGAGATGCGTTTTACACATTCAATCAAAACTTGGTGTACATGTCGAAGTGAACCTTCCCGTAAGCGATTAAATTTCCATCTCTGCTTAGAAAAATACAAGTTAATGAACGCCCAAACGTGGATTAATGAACGCTGAAATATATCGCAAAGATTTATATAAGAACACCTATCGCACCTATTGCGTTACTCTCCGCAACGTTTTTGAATACAAAGAATGATAAATGTGCATAAGCTTTGTTTCTTACCTTTTATTCTTCCGCAGGCAGACATTGTTATACTAGTAAAGAATGCAATAGAGCTGATATTTGGGTTGCACCTATTGCGGCATTTAATTACTTCTATATGGACAACGCTGTTACGAATTTTACACATATGTAAATAATTTTAGTCATAATCACATGTAAAATTGTAGTATATTTTGCATATTTAACAATAAATGCCTCAAGAGAGGAAACTCTGCCGGAAAAATAATATTACAAGAACAAATCCTTTTAACATTGAGGTGAATCCTATCTTGAGTTGCAGAGCTAGCAACTAATTTTGCCGCCGAATTTGGGAAGACATCGCCAAAAGTCTTCAAACGTGACGACGATTTGGCTATATTTTGGTCCATTCCGTATATAACTGTAATGGGTATTGTAATTGAATAACTGTAATTAAACTATAATATGCAACTGTAACCTATACGGCCTTAGATGCAACTTCAACCCTATATGCCTTCCAGTAATTTCGAGAAATGGAATTTGCTAGAGATTTCTCTTCTACCGGATGAAAACTGTATAACACCGGAGAGATCATCTGCTCTGAGTAATTTTAGTTCAGAGCGACTTCGAAGTATATAGATATCCACGTGAAACTTTCCTTTTAGATGTGCTCTGCATTGGACGGGGTTTTACGTTCTTAGGAGTCTGAAGTGTAACTATTGATTGCATTCTATGATAGCATATGATGTAGAGCTTTACGAGCATTTTTGTGAAACGTTCTGGACCCGTGAAATGTTTCCTTTGATAAAATAAATCTTATCAACCTATGATCTCTTGCGTACGTTTAGTCTATACGAATCCATACGCACGCAACAATATTTTAGTTAAACCTATCCCCTTATTCTCACTTCAAATATGTAAAAATAAATTCCTAAAGTAAAACTGTGCAACTGAAACTGTAAAAAATGAAAGAAACCTAGCCGGATAAAAGGCATAAATCCCGGACTGATTTGTCTCCAAGTGACGCCAAACACTTCGAAACACTTTGTTTCAAACTGAATTAAATAATATCTGATAATACGATTCTAAAGGCTGTCTAAATTATGAACCGATAAATATCTACTGTTCTACCTTTCTATCAGGTTTTTCCATGCCATTTTTAAACTAATTAACAGTCAGTTTATCCATGCCATTTTTAAACTAATTAATTAATTTGTAGATTAGACAGGAATATCATCATTTTCCGATTAAAGCTTCACGTGTTATAGTTTTCTCCTCCTCGTACAGTATTTGCTTATAGTCGGCGATTTTTGTAGAACAGTGTTGTATTGTACTCAACTATTCCATTCGGATAGAACGAATGTAGTTAGTAGGTGCAAGTGGTGTCTTTCAGTGATGCGACAGCTTTCTATTAGGATAAAAGCTCATTCTTGTATTACGTTTCCTTGCAATAAAGCTTGAACTCTAAAAAACAGCAAAACTCAGAGAACTAGAAAGAAATTCATTCAGGCTCGTGCACAAAACTGTGTTTAAACGCAGAACTAAATGTTTAGCTTGACGATCTCCTGTTCTTTGCGTTATAATGATAGGCTTAAGCTCATTTTTTTTTAGAATCACAATAAAAAAATTCACGCATAAAAGGAAAATGCATTTAATTTCAATTATTACTAATCTTTAAATAAAACTTCGTAACAAAATAAAAAAAATGTAATAATTTCTATGTTTACCGAAATATAATATATACAAGGAGACCAAAAACCTAACACAAACTAACAGAAATATAAAAAGGTAAAATAACTATAACAAACGTAAAGACAGGTTAGGCCGAAATAAGAGGATAAATGAAATGTTTATGCGAAAATAGCACGGCGGGATGGCAGAGGCGGGAGTTGGGAATTAGGACTTTTAAGCCGTCCTCAGCCGTAAATCGCAATTACTTCTACGTCTTAAGTTGCATTGCACTTCATAGTCACCGCTCTGGCTGTAAATTGCAGAGCAGTGTTTTTTAAAATGATAATTTATATACACCTTTGGCATTATATATTACTTTAAATTTTAATAGCACATTTGTATATGATGAAATTGGTAGATAAAAATTCGATAATACTTTTTTTCCATAATAAACATAAGATGGGATCATTTTAAGACGCAATCGAAATACCTTAAGGAAAAATCATATGCCAAATTAGGTAAACTGAGCAGAGGACGGTTATCGAGTAGTCAACAGCAAGCCGTTAAACATTAGAACATATTAACATATGTCAAGATCTGTTTAAAATTTATGTTTTACTTTAGTTTACCTAAAACAAACAAAATTTAATTGAACACAAATGTAAATGGCATATTAAATTTATTAAGGGTTATTACTTCTATCATTATTGTTAAGAAAAATTAACTGAAAAGAGAATTCCGCCTCCCTTACAAGGATAAAGACCTTGTCAGAGATGCATTTTAGTTTTAATTAAATGGCATTTAAATTCCATTATTAAGAGTTTGGTTTCAGCAGTCACTACTTCTAATTTATGTAGTTTTTGTTATTATACATTTAATCTGGTTTACATCAAACCAAATGATGTACAAATAATGAGAGAATAATAAACAAACCAAAACTACCGCTTTGCTTTAAATAGACAAAGCGATTTTATTTAAAAGAAATGCTATTCAAGTGACGGTGTTAATAGAAGTAATTTAATTTTTTTTTTATACTACAAGAGGTTACGAAAAAACTGGTGATGAGCAATTTTTTGGATTATATTTGATTATAAAATTTACTTCTTTGATTCAAAACTTATGACGAAAAATCCAGTTTTACATTCTTCTTCCAAAATAAAAACGCATAATTTAAAAATAATTTTATCTGGTTTTTCATACACCAAACAGTGTAAGCTTTCTTCTCTTTCTTATATATTAACAAATGAATTACATTTCTTACATAGTATGTATTCATATACATATACAAAAATTAAAATTTAAAGCATTTTATTGTTGAAGCCTTCATGAATATGCTATACTGTTCGAAAATCTGTTGAGTTGTATAGTATTTTTTTTTTTTTTTTTTTTTCGAATCCAAACTTTTTATCAATATTGATATTTAGTTTTCGATGGAAAACATTCAAACGTTCAAGCAACATAAGTTCGTTTAATTTGATAACGAAGACAGGTCTACTAGATCTGTAATTTTGAGGGTTTGATGGCATTGACCAGGTTTCTATTAGGCAATATTAATTGACATTTTTGAATTTCTGGAAAATGGAGATGTGGTTTATTAGTAATGACCATTATTATGGAAAAAATAATGATAATTTGTACATAAAGTTAATTAGCAGTTATTATTATTATTGGAAAAGACAAATTTAGAGGGAATGTCTTAGATCATATAATTGGAGGTAGAATCCAGTCAAGGTGCATTTCTAGGCATTTCTGGGGTTTAACAATATAACTTCTAACCTCAAAAAGAGAAGTTATTATTAGTCCCTCTATTATTCTTCTGGAGGATTTTTGTTGATTTTTAGTTTGGTTATTTTGGTTTGGGTTGACTGTAGAAACGGAACTTGGTGTGGGTGTTTCATCAGCTCTCTCTAATTTCTGTCTTTATTTGATTTGATACTAAACGAAATGTGATAAACTGGCACTTGTCAATATGAATGAAGATTCTCATAAATTAAAAGTTGGTTGAAATTTTTATCATTTGCTAAATTTTAAGAGGTACTAAAAGCAATGATATACTAATTCAGAAGTCAAACTACAAAAACCAGCGTTATATTTTCAAATTTTCACAGGATTAGTTTCGATGGTTTCTACCGAACCACCATCCTCAGCTTCAAAATCGCAAATGAACGAGATAGGATATGATTAGACAAGTTAAGAAAGCCATGACAGAAAATAAGCTAGTGGCGCCATCTGTTGATGAAACCAGAATTAAAAAATAATTTCTTTAAAAGCCGAAGACAAAGTTGGATTGGAATTAGGATCGTAACTAGAACAGAAAGATTTTTTTTGAATGTGAAATGCCTCTAGAAAATCCAGTTCTCCAATGAAAGACATTTTTTGAATAATTTTGGCAGCAGAAAAATTGAAACTGTGATTTTCGGACTAACAATGTTGGGCAACAGAAGACTTCTGTGTTTCCTTTTTTCTAACATCGAATGATATACTTCGAGATCTCAAATAAATTAAATTAAAAATACATAATTAAAAAATATATTAAAGTTGGATTGTTCAAGATGACATAGTTATACTTTTATTTAGTGCATCGGCTTTTACATGAGGCTTGCAGCAAATATTTACTTCATGTGGTAATAAGAAAAGCTATCGAGCTTGAGAAAATTTCTAAACAAACCCGAAGGTAATCGTATCTTAAAACGCTGCTTAACAGATAAAATAAAGACCAGAAGCACAGAATAGAAGTAATCAAATAGTACAATTTTCATGATCTTTCTGTCCTAGATTCTCAAAAATGTCCTGCTATTTATAAATGCAATTAATACTATTTTACTTCATTTCTTGCTGATAACATGCGACTGAGTCCACCGGTATGTCTTCCAGATCTCTTCTCGACACTAAACTAAACATCTGTCTACGAGGAATTTCTTAGACTCAACACTCACGAGAAATTAAAGGATTTTGAGAGGAACTTTAGTTTGTGGGTTAGTTTTGTGAAATAAAGACATATTTCACCATTTTCAACTTTAGAATACCTTTAGTAGAAACTTATATTATTAGAGAAGAATTATGGAATAACGAATGTTCGCATCTCGAAACTCTGGGGTTACAATTTGAAACTTCTTTTCCGAAATGCAAATATATACTAATTTTTGTGGATTCTTAATTCTTTCCATTGTGATTTTGAAAGTGAAGCTTATATTTATCGTAAATCATTTCTATTATTATGGTAACAGTATTTGCTTAATTTTAATGCCATTCATTACATGAAATTTCACAAAACAAAATAATTTTGTGCTTCCGTTAAATTCCCTTTCTCTATATTTTTGCTGTCAGAACTAAGATACAGACAGGCTAACAGCATTTATCCTCTTTGCGTCTTAAAGAAGGCAATCCAGTCAATTCTCAAGATGTCTGAGCATCAAAGAAGTATGCATATTCGGAATAAGGGTATATTAATAAATTTTATTATTTCGAGAATTGTGTTACACATTCAGCCGAAATTGAGTTTGCATCTCGAAGTAACCCTGCCGCTTTCAAGCGATTAATTGTCCTTCTCTGCTTACATATTGCACCTAATTATTATTAGGTGCTTACATATTGCACCACCTTTCAAGCGATTAATTGTACTTCTCTGCTTACATATTGCACCTAAATGTGGTGTAATATACACTGAAATATACCGAAAATAGTTCTACAACACCACCTATCGCAGCTATTACATCATTTCCCCAACATTTTGGCATTAAAAGAACAATTAGCGCACATGAGGTTTATTTTTTTATCGTTTATTTTTCCGCAGGCAAAATTTTACACACCAGTTAAGATGCAATAAAGCCTGAAACTGATGTCTGCGTTGTATTGACTTCTACATTTTAATCCGTACTATATCGATAATATATTGATAAGGTCTATCCTCCCATTCTCAAGTATAGTCGCTTCCTGGCTGCCAGAATAAATTCCAGGCCTGTTGAAAGATATTCAGTTTGAATGAAATAATTCAACTAAAGCTATGAGAAATGAATGGAGCCTCCCCGAAAAAAAAGGAAAAAAAAAAAAAAAAGATTTGCTTATATCAAAATGGGTATAACAATTACGGAAAATTTTGTTTTTCCTTGATTCTTAAGTAATAGACTTAAACAGTGCTTATTACATCAACAAATGAATAATACTGAGAGTATTATTTCTGAAAGCTATCTAACTTATGAGCCAATAAATATCCAATTTATTAATGACATACCAAAATCGCTTAAAAAGTCCTCCACAAAGGCATCCTTAAGTCAGATAGCCCTCGAGTGCTTTGCCGTAATCTAATAAAACCAAACATACCAAAATCACCCACTGTCACCCTAGCTCTCTATGTGCATGGCACAGCCATCCTAGCAAGACACAAACACCTGGACAGATTGGTTCATAATATAACATCTCAAGCCTCGAGCACTGGCTCATTACTTGCAAAATAAAAATTACTGTCGCTAAACGTGATGCTATGATTTTTAAACGAGTTCCCCTCCCATTTACCCTACCATTAGCTTAAAGTACTTTAACGGTTATGTTTCTAGACTAATTCTTACAAGTATCTTGGTGTTATACTTGATTCCAAAATAATCTGGCACCTTCAAATTGATAACATGATCAAAAAAGCAAAGGGAGTCAGATCCCAACTTTATCCACTTTTAGCTCGTAACAGCCAACTGTTAACCAAAAACACATCTATTTCTCTATCTCTTCTCTACACTATAAAACACATCTTAACTACTTAACATCTTAACTACTTAAGAACACCTCTATATCTCTTACACATCTATTTTAAGACCTAATATTTTATACGCATGCACTATTTGGGGCACTGCGGCTAAGACACGTGTGAAAAATCTTCAATCTTTTCAAAGTAATCCTAAGTATAATTCTAAATGCACTCTGGTACGTCCGTTCAGATGTGATTCACTCGAATCTGAATATTAAATCCATTGACGTTGAAATTAAAAAACTTAAGAAATCAAATGAAGGAAAAAAATTGCACGGGGAGAGGTGGGGATGGGCTAAATCACGAGTTTTTCGATTCAACCGCCTATAGTCCAAATGTTTATAACAATATAGACAGTTAGAAACTTCAATTGGGCCGCAATACGTCTGCAATTGAGCCTTGGGCCGCGGGTTAGGCATGCCTGCTCAAAAGAAACCCTCTAGGAGAGAAGAGGCGATTCTTCCCATCACTTTTAAGCAACAGAATTAAGATGATGTTTTACATCTCTTATAAAGTTACATAATGTACCCCATCGAATTTTCCTAAATGTTTAATACATGGTGAGCACAGCACAGTGCGATGCGGTCGAAGGTAGGACTTAGAAGTAAAAGTAGATGTAACAATAATTTCATATCTCAAATCTGTCTTGAAAATAATAAAGAGCTGCAAATTTAGTTTGTATAAACCTTCAAACTACTTTTATAATAGAAATTCTGTTCATATGAGATATTTTAACCAGTTATACAAAGAGTAACACCGAATAATGTTTTCTATCCTTACTCAATATTCATCTACGGAGTGTAAAGTTGTGACATAGACTAAAGAAGGAGCTGAAGCTTCAACTGTCATTTTGCCTAGACCAATCAGTGCACATTTTGTCAGTGCAGTAATAAAGGGAGCACTGGTGATTTGGTGCATCACTTTAACGTAACGTATCACCTGGGATGTAATTTAATTAACACCAGTTTTGATTGTATAATGTTAAGAAGACAGGATTGTTCGGCACCGCGATATAAAATTAATTATTTCTCTAGAGCTAAGCTTCGATTTCAAATATTGAACCGTCTTGTGTGGACAAATGAAAGATCTATTTTAATTATGCAGGTGTCCATACAAGAGCCTTTGAAAAACACATATTATGTCCTAGAAGCAGATTTTAATTCGTAATTACTTACCTAATTATTCGAAGAAAACTTTTAATGTAATTTTCTTTGTGATATGTTGTAGGTAAAAAGTAATTAAGTGTCCAAAAATAGGTAAAAAGTAAACTGTAGAAATTAATAGTTCATATAACATTGCAGATCAAAATTAGCGCTTAGAAGAAGTAAAATTGCGTTACTTCGGGCATTCGTTTAATAATATTGGAATCCAGAAAATATAGAAGATGTCTTTCTATTGGTTCTGCATGTTTTTAGTTAAGATTATTTTTAACTAATTTTGAAAAATTTTAAATTATCAATATTAATTTGTCACTATTAAGTAAACTGAACTATGAACGTTTTATACACACCCGTTTTAGTACAGTTATTTAAATCTTGTTACTGAACTTATGATTTATTAAAAAAAATAAAGTTGAGTCTTTTTTTCAGCAAATGAGATGTTTTCGCTAAAGGGAGCTATGTTTTTTTTTACCATTGCGATATTTCTCCATGGGATGGTCTAGGAATACTTGATATGGAAAGTGATGCTGAGAAGTAAATTTTGAGTAATAATTTATACATAAGGCAAACTTTGTGCAAAAATTTATGCACTGCTTATAGCTTTATTTGCAAACTTGTCTAGAGAATTTAAATCCCACTGAAGCTTCTCGTCATTAGGAATCATCATTTCAATAACTATTGTCAGCTGTTAATTAAAATGACAAAATTTGCAAGTAAAATAAAAGTACAAAGTCTGTAGGCAAAGTCTAGAAACTTCTGTTCGAAATCTCAATTTATGTTTGAGAAAAATGAATAATAATTTCATGCTGCTATTTAATTAGGTTGATTTGTAAATCATTCCGTTTGTCATTAAATAAATTTTCAAATAAAACGTAACTCGGTTTTATTTCTAGCTTTACTTTATTTTACGTAACAGTTTCCCAAACTCTCAGTTTGTAAATCGCAAATATCAATTGGAAAAACGTTCTAACGTTGGTTTTAATTTTCGAATTAATTCTGTAATTTCTCTGGGTGTGGTAAGTGGGTTGGTCTGATTCTTGAAACTTTCTAACTGCTGAGTCACGTGATCAATGACTGCCGAATCATTAGCGTTAAAAAAAATGATTGACAGTGAATTGATTTTCATAAGATTTGGCAAAAGCGTTTGCAATATCTTTTGGATTAATTAGAACTTTTTTATTGTAATTAATAGGTTTTATTTCATCTTTATTTCTTGTAATAGCTTTAGCAATTTTGCACACGGAGTAACTGATATGTGACAGACTGTTAATGAAGATGTTCCAGCTGTCGTCTTTATATTCTTTGATGAGTTTTTTAACTGTTCTGTTACCTTGATTGAAATTTCGTTTATCGATGGGGTCTAAAGTTCTATGATAAATTTTTCGAAGCCTGTTCTTTTCTTTAATTTTGTTAAGTACACAGGGGAGTACACAGGGACACACTTTGTACACAGGGAGAGTGAATTTTTCTGGATGAATGGTCGATTTAGATTTATTGAGTGCATGCTATGGGTGAATTTGTCAATTGTATCTTCGATATCTTGGGGAGAGTTTAGATTTCGATTAATAACTGTGTTCTCTTGCATAATATAACTGATGTTTTCCCAGTTGATCTTGCTATTTACAGGTGGTAGTCCGTAGCTTAACCCGTACAGAGTAAAACGTACGGGAAAGTGATCAGAGGATAAAACATTATCGGTGAAAAGATACGGTTGCTGGTTAATATTGGCGATAATAAGAATATCCAGTGTGTCTTTGCAGCCATAAGCTGAAGAGATAAAAGTAGGATCATCAGGTGCATGAATGTTCATATCCTTAAATTGGCAGTAATTATATAGAGTAATGCCGTCCGAGTTAATGGTTCTGGAGTTCCAGATGGTATTTTTGCAGTTGAAGTCTCCAGCTATTAGTGTGGGTAATCCTAAGTTAACTATTGCATCCAGGTCTTGGGTATTGAGATGTGATTACGGAGGTTTATAAACATAAACTATTAAATAATTGCAGCTGCTGCAGTGTAAGATACAAGCACAAGCCTCTATGCTATTAAAAGCAGGGAGAGGGTATGCGTAACTTTTTAGAGAGCTTTTTATTGCAATTGCGGTTCCACCGTCTCCGTTATGAAGTCTGTCAGCTCTATAAATATCGTAATTAGGAATTTTTAGTTCATGTGCACAGAGTAAATGCGTTTCATTAAGCATAACTACGTCTAAATTATTATTAGAAATATAATCTCTGAGTTCTAGTAGTTGGTGGTAAATTCCGTTGCAATTGTAGAACGTAAATTTTGCGTAAGAAATCTGTATTAAATTATTGGTATATTTATTTCGGTTGTAATTAATCATGTTCGTGATTAATGAAAAGCCTTACAGCCTCGAGGGCGATGTTCAATCTGCTTGAAGAATCTTTTGCTCTTTTACTTATAGATACATTGAATTCGTCAAAACTTTCTTCTTTAACTTCATTATTCTTAAAATTATTAGTAGTATTTTTAGTAAAAATATTTTTTGTTGTTGTTGTTTTGAGAGGCTGCAGCAGCAGCGGCGTAGGATTGATCTGAGGAGTCGTGCTATTTCCTGAGTTGTTGTCAGTATCTGTAGTGCGATATTGGTCAATTTTTGGAATTAAATCTTGGTTTTTGTTGGTATTAGAATTTTTAAATTTATTATCATCGATCCCTGGCCTCTTGGGACATTCCTCGCTGCATGCGGGGTGAGATCCATGACATAGGATACATGTAGGAACAAAATCTTTCTTAAGTCTGTTTGGGCATTCTTTAGATTTGTGAGATTCAAGACATCTCACGCATCTTTGTGGGTTATGGCAGGCTCTTTGAGAGTGACCGTACCTCTGGCAGTTAAAACACTGCGTATGTCCCGGTCTACTCTTATAACCTCTTATTCTGACAAACATATCCATAATTTTCCTGACGTGAAATATCTTTTTACCCTCGTCTGTCCTGGGCGCTTCAGCGTAGAAAACAGGGCGGAATACAGTGGCGCCATCTCTGGTCCGTTGTAGTTGTCTAACTTTAATAACTGGAATTTGTTGTGATTTGAGATCTTCTTTTACTTCGTCTGCTGTTATGTCATCAGATAATCCTTTTATTATGGCGCGAACGCATTTATCAGAATTTAACAAATAAGTGTGGAATGGTATAGTTTCTGTTTTAAGGAAATCCTGTATTTTCCTGTAATCGTCTGAGTGGTAAACTTTTAAGACTAAATTGTCTTCTTCTTTTTTGACATCTACTTTTTCTACTTTTAAAACTTCCTTAATTAGTTTGCGTAAATCTTTTCAATTTAAAGTTTTTTGTAATTACTAGTGGTGGGATTTTCCCGGCATATTTACTTGGTTTTACAAAAGGCGCATCATTAGTGTCAGCCTCATCCATTTTTTCATTTTCTGTGGGGTTGTCAAGATTTTCATCTATGCTTAGTGCATTAAATTGATTGCTAAGCTGTGTAGGAGGGAGGTTATCATCTGAGTCAGATAGCTTTCTCGCACTTTTATTTCGAGGTGCTGAGTCCATTTATCTTTTTCGCCATTAATTATTGGTACATTTTTAGAAATAGCATCCATTGCAGCTTGCTTATTTGCGAGAAGCGTAAGAACTAAGGTTTCAGATTGAGTGCATTGGGATTCTAAACTTTTTAACATTTTAGTTTCCTCTTCCGAGGAGTTCTCAGGGAATTAAGATTCAAAATTTCCATATCCTTTCTAAGATTGTAAAGCGTTTCCATTTCTTTAAAATAGTCCATGTCCACAGCCATGTCGTCAATTGTTAGGTAAGCAAAAAAAAAAAAAAAAAAAAAAAAAAAAAGTCGTAAAGAAAATCAAGAGTCAGTAGATCGTAAATACCCTTTCGCTAGCGTATAACAATAAGAAGCAAAAGAACGTACTCACTCAATATTCAAGTAGAACAGCCGTTATCCAACGTCATATTCTCATCATATTATAACTCAGAAATCTCATATTATGACTAACGCAGTTTCATTTTAGAAGTTAGTTTGTTCTTCCGACTAACTGGACTAAAAAAAGTGGTAGTCAATAATTTCGCAATATTTCATGTTTTAAGTGTTTGATGCTAAAAACCATTATTTCTCCGAATCGCAATTTGTTCTGAAAACTTCGATTTCATTATTTTTCATCAAAACTGAAAATCCATATATTGACTCAATGAATAAATTTATCCAGTTTTGCATTCACAAAACAGTGCAAGTTTGCTTCTCTTCCGTTAAATATTAAAAATTAAAATATTATGTCTTATATGTTATGTATTAGTTGAAAGTTAAAATTCAAGGTTAGAAGAAACAAAATATCGTATTCCAGAAAATGTTTTTAAGAGGAATTTGAAAATAAAAACGTAAGGAACTGTTAAATTTAAGAAAAAAAGTTAAATGTATATGCAAACATTAAAATACGTTGACATATTTAGGGATACCTTAATCTCACAAATACGAAAATGCAAAATATTTTATTTATGTATTAAAGCTTCAAATCGACTGAATCTGAACTGTGTCAAGAGGTAATAACATAAAACATTAAAATTCGGACAAATAAGATGTTCTAACCACAAATTTCGTTCCACGTGACATTTAAGTATCACCTGGCCAACAAATTTAAAAATAAAAATATATTAATGGTAATATAAAAATGAAAAATAATAAGAGAAACGTAAATAATAATACATACATATTTTATAACACCAAAAGAGCCAAAACATTAAGACTACTTACTCAATAATGCATTGCGTGTCCTTTGCCATACAAATTGGTTGCAACGCCTTGCCACGGATATAATATTTTTGGTAGTTGCCTAGAAGCAGGTTATACCGAATGTTTAAGCAGCGGTCAAGCAAAATTGAAAAATTTCGACATGTGGATGTTTGGGTCTGAGCTGCCGCTGCATGACATCCGAAATGGGCTTTATCGTGTTAAGATCGGGTGAGTTATGTGGCCAGGACATTTGTTGAAATTGATCCTTGTGCTTCTCGAACCACTCCAACAGAAGTCAAGCCCTGTGACACGGATCGACGTCCTGCTGGAAGATTCCATTTCCCGTTGGAAGATCAGACGCCATGTAAGGATGCAAAGTATCTCCAATTATGTTCAGAAAGTCCGCAGCTTTCATGGTCTGCGCTACCATAACTAAGAGTCGCCCATGAGTATGTCCCCAAAAGCATAAGTTCGCCACCACCATCCAGATGTATGACCAGATGTATGACCTGCTGCAAAAGAGAGCAGCTGTTCGCTTAAAAGACGGCGTACACTAATAAGACCATCGACGTGATGAATGAGAAATCGTGATTCTTCGGTCTAGGCAACTGTTTTCCACCTATCCATAGACTATATTCCCGAGCCACCAGTAGGCGGGGTTTGCAACGACGTTTCCTCAAGCGACAGAAGTCGACGTCTGCTGCGCTGTCCCACAAACAACACTGTCCTCTGAACTGTGTCTCCTGAAACACATATACCTGCATTTTATTGGGTTGTCAGCAGAGACATCGTCTGCCGCCCATTTTGCTGTACCAACCGGGACAGTCTCCGAGTTCCTTTTTCTTTGGTGATGCGTGGTTGTCTAACACCTCAGGTCTACTGTAGGTTTCACTGACACTTTTTATCCACTTTGCATAAATACTAACAACGGCAGAGAGCGAGAAACTTATCAGTGGTTCAATTTCGAATAACATGTATAATGTAACATGAAAACCTAAAGGTTTTGCTTTCCCAGAAAGAAAGAAAGAATACAAGGGCAATTCTATTTAATAACTGAGTAAACGGCTATCTCGCTAGTTTGGCTAGCTATCGCCAAGCTGACGATGCTTAGGGGACTCATTTTTGCCTCTAAATTTGGTGAGGAAGTCTCAAATTTAGTGACATTTTTGTTTTGTCCTTGTATAAATGTAATGGGTATTGTAATTAAATAAATGCAACTAATCAATTTATTCAACTGTAACCGTAACAGACCCTTAGCAGTAATCTTAAGTGTATATGCTTTCCAGTAATTCCTATAACTCCTAGAGATTTCACGGCGGTTTAATTTAATTTTCCAAAATTTGCACCAGGTAACAATTATCTCGAACTTGGACTTATTACTAACTTGGAATCTTAGTTTCTCGATTGCGTTCTTTGGGTTTGTAGAGTTCGTGATGATTACGGTGACGTCGGCATATTTTTAAATATTAGAAGAGAAGGGCTTTGGCATGTCATTAACGAAAATATTAAAACGTTTTGGTGAAATTACTGATCCTTTAAAAATAACGTTTTTTACTTGAGAGAACATCACCACAGCGCACTTGAAAGGTTCTTCTTTTTAAGTAGGAGATAATAAGCTTGAGGAAGCTATTAGGTAATATAAAATTATAAAGCTTGTAAATTAAGCCGGCATGCCACACTCGATCGAAAGCCTTTTCGAAATCGAAGGTAGCATGCGGTGACTGCTTTTTTCTTCTGGAATTCATTAGCAATATTTTCAGTAAGGTTTAAAATCCGATGAGTAGTAGAAATGTCCTGTTCTAAAAGCGAAGTGATGATCGCTAATAAGTTCGAGTCGTTCGAGGTGTTCGTTAAGTCTTGCGCTGATACCTTTTACAAACACTTTACTGATGGCCGGTAATAAACTAATCGGACGATAGCTGGACACTTCCTTTGGATTTTTGCCAGGCCTGAGAAGCATTATTATCACAGAATGTTTCCATTGTTGGGGAAAATGCGAAATCCTAATACATCTTTTGAAAATGTTGCAAAGGAGCACAATTTCTGGGAAAAGCCTTAAGGGCTGCGTCATTAATGCTGTCATAGCCTTTTGCTTTTTTCTTCTTTAAATATTTGATAATTTCTCTAACTTCTCTTGGGGAAGTAAATTTGATATAGTCTCTGTTATTTCGAATTTTGATCAGGTCGACTGCGTTGTTTACTTCTTGTTCATGTTCGAATGTTTTGCTGAGATTATCGGCCATTGCTTCAGCAATCTCGATCTCGGAGTACATCATCTGTCCGCGTAATTAATTGGGTGGAGGTGATAATATTGCTGTGAACGGAATGGACTTGCAATTTTCCACACTATATTTAGCTGGACTTCCGTGTTTTCTAAGATATTATCCAATTCACAGGTGCTATATTTCTTGAATAGAAATATTAATACCCTTACGGACCTCTACCAATCGCTGACACTCTAAACTTGAAACGTAAGTCATATTTTATCCACCACTGTTTCATAATTAGCCAAAAAATGGCTTTTCTTGATACCTAAAAATGGATTTCAAGCAACAATTGTTGCATAGAGTAATTTTAGAATTTTTTATTACAAAAAGTTACGAAAAACCTGGTGGTCAGCAATTCTCAAATGACTCAATTTAACTAGTGTACTATATTTGACTTTTAAATCCATTACATATTCGAAGCTTGTTAAAAAAATCGATTTATCATTCTTCTTCCAAATTGAAAGTTGAAAAAAAAAACTTGCACTCAGCAAGCTGTGTAAGCTTGCTTCTCTTTCGTTATATATTTATAATTAAAATGCATGTCTTACATCATAGACATATTAAGATACAGGGGGATTCATCAAATCGGTTACAAACTTTCAGGAGGAATAGAGGAAACCAAGATCTAGGAAAATCCACAGCACACTTTATTACTACAAATAAATAAATGGATTAATAAGAAAATTCCTAAAAAATATTTGAAAAGAAAAACAAAAGTGTCGAATCTCTGTTTTAACTCTTATAGAATTCTTCTTTTCTTTCTTCAGTATTTTCCATTCTATGCACAATTTAGAGCGGTAGGCTAAAACAGAAATTGCACTTTATTTTTCAATTAAAATATTACGACAATTTATATTCAGGATTACGCCATGTAAATTTCAGTTCATCAGAAAAATCACAAAATATTCTAAAACAGCATATTTTAGGTATTCCCATAGAGGGTTAAAGGTTGCCATACATACACTGATGAGAAAAAACTAAGAACGAAGTTAAAAAATTAGCTTATCAGTGTAACGAAGAGGCAGAGCGGACTGAAAGGACTACTTAGGAGATCGACTACGGTCATGTACATTAACACATGCACATATACGAAGCTAGACATAATGTGTGAGTGTCGGAGATATGAAAGATCGCTGGAGGTGAGAGCTCAGCATTTTGGGGAAGCAATTGTAAGGCATGTAACAGTTTAAATGACGTCGAATCTCTGCATCTGTGGGAAATGTCGAAGAATAAATCTGTTAGAGGACAAGATGAAATTATATAATGATTTTAACAAGTCCACATGGTGTAATTTCTTGAAAGTATGAAATATTTCTCATGATTAATATTATTTCGTGATTTAATAAATGTTTGTTGAAGTCAATGACATTAAAAAGTAGAAGAGAATATTGTTAAGAACTGCTTTTATTGCTTCCAAATCGCTTACTTTATTACGCATTAGCCTTCCATATTCAATTTAAAATTATATTAGCTTCGCTCAATGACAACACGCTTGCGAGTTGGAAGATGAAAGTATTTTCCTTCCGACCACGGTTACCTCTTGCTTTCAACGTGCCGAGTTTTTTATTGAAATTGAAAGATTAATATCTTCTATTTTTCAGAATGGTAATAGCATCGAGCGGTGGAAATAAAAATGATTTATTTCAAAGAGTGTTGCAATAGCTCGTCTACAAATAGTTGAGTAATTAACCAAAAATTTATTAAACTCTTACAAAATATGAAATGAAAAATTCAAAAAGAAAAAAATAATAGAAAAATCTGAATGGGTTCAGATTTTAACGGTTGCCCGAAAGGGTCCGTGAAGGTTTTTCTAAGCTATCGCTGAGCTTACAGTCTACCAGTCTGCTCTTGAGCTCAATTCTGCTATTGCATTTCGTTTCATCTTTTTCGGTTTATTATTAAGTATCATTTTCCTTTTTAATTATGCCATATACAATTCACCAGTATAAATTACAGAAACGCAGCATACGTCCAGAATACCTGATGCAGTATTAAGTGTCGGCATATATTTTTCAAATGTTTTCTGGCTCTTCTCAGTTCATCACCTTAATGTCCAGTAGTCTTACTGGCTCAGTAAGATGGCTCGCAAAACGCTTCCTTTGTCTTTTTATTATTAACGTTATGTGTGTTAAATTTAATGTTTAAATATCATGTTCTTCACACTTATGCTCCATAAAATTCATTTCAACAGCAATATCACAAAGTATTTGAAAACATCATATCTTTAGAAAGAATTCTTTTAGTCTCGCAAGTTGGAAATAAACATGTTTTATTCCGTACAAGTGTCGCCGTTGCTGGTTTCCAAACAGTTCAGTTTGTTAATCCTTCCGACGACAGTTACACATTGCTTTCACAGAGCCGAGTTTTTTTACTGAAATTAAAAGCTTACTATCTTCTATTTTTTAGAATGGCAATAGCATCGCGCGTTGGAGATAAAAATGGTTTATGTCAGAGTGTTGCAATAGCTCGCCTACAGATAGTCGAGTAATTGATCAAAAATTCGGTAAAACTTTACATAAAAAGAAATGTAAAAGACGAAACTCAATATTCCGGCTTCCAGATTCACATGTTCGTCTAAAGGACTATGTGATACAAAACTGGATGGTCCTAGATACCATAATTTTTTTCACAACGCCAGAAACATGCGTGCACGCATGTAGGTTCTTCATTATATAATTTCGTTAAAAATAGTACAGGGCAAAAATATTTCGTGGCAACAATTTTGAACGTGATCCGCCGTTTATAGCGGAAGACTCAAAATCCCGTTTCGAGACTAATAGCCCAATAACAAATTCGAAATTCAAATTTCGGCCTTTCAGCTGAAAATGTTCGGAGGACTATATTATTCAAACATTGATGACCCTAAGTGCAGTCCTTTTTTCACAATGCAAGGGACATACATATATGCAGATTTTGTAATATTAAATTCCCTTAAAAATAATGCAGGGCGATAATATTTGAGAGCAAGAAATTGAAAAGTGATATTCCGTTGACAGGTGTACCGATGCAAAATCATATTTCGAGAAGAATAGCCTAAAATGAATTTTTTGTGTTTGGTATGAAAATAAATCAAAACACTATTGCTACTTTTGTATTGTACAAAGACTGTTTACGAAAGCTCTGTCTAGCAAACCGAACTTTATTAGCTTTTTCACCTAACTCTGATTTTTCCTGATTCTTCCCTTGTTTCCACAGTTGTTTTCTCTTCTCTTTCTGCTGCTTCTCAGCCATGCAGGCCTTCCTAGTACTTCATCCATTTCTTTTTCTTTCTGCTGCATGGGCGTTTTTCGTGGTTTTCCCCATGTGTAACGTGTATACGAGCCAGTTTCCCTTAGAAAGTCCTCCACGAAAGGCATCCCTCCTCTTAGGCAGATAGCCCTAGTGTGCTTTCCCATAATTAAATACACCAACACACTTTTCTTTCTGTTTCTCTCTGTACATATTTTTACTCTTCTGATGTGGAGATGCGTGGTGTTACCACAGCTACTCCGTAATTTCTCCTCATTGGCATTGGCGAAAGGTATCCACTAATAATTAATCGCTTTTACGCTTTTTGCGTTAGCGTTGTGCTGCGAATAAAAAAAATTATAAAAATACCAAAAAAATTAAATATATACATATACATAAAATACACAAAATTATTAAAAACGTAAAACAAAAACAAAGAAAATCATCATAATTCAATGATTTTTCCTATACCTAATCTTTCTTGAGTCATATGGCTCCCTCTGGCTTTTTGCTTTTTAATTATTTTTGCGTAATGTTCTCATTTATGCTCTCTATCTAGTATATTCCGATGTGCAGGTAAATGAGTTTGAACCATAGATGCTTCGTATAACATAATTCTTGGTACTCGGTCAGAGAGTATGACAATTATTCTCTCTAGTTCTTAATTGATATAACTGGTTTTCTAAAATAACATGTAAGTGAGAGAAGAAGTGCGACGTTGCAGAAAACAGCGTACTCGAGTGAACGTTCCAGAAATTCATTTGCAAATAAATACATTAAGTACATAAAGTGAAAATGAATTAAATATTCAATATGAAATGAAACTAAACGAATAAAAAGGTACAATGAAGTACGTACATAATGAAACTATACTTTTAAAAGCAAAATAAGAACACTGAACTCATAAAAGTATTCAAAATGAGACCCTGCTGCATTGATGCGCATTCAGTAACGCAAATACACTAATACGTAACATCTCATTTTTTGATCGGGCAAAGAAATGAAATTGTTTTATAAAAGTGCATTTGGTTTGGTTTTAGGAGAAGGTATGCCAAATCTTCGAATTTCTTCAATATTGGGAAAGTAGTTCGGAGAGAGTTAACAAAAAATAATCTCAGGAGGATAAATCGGAAACGAAGCTATGTACACAGCTCTTTTCAGCTACATTTTAATTTATTAAGACTGGGCGGTTTAAAAATAAATCTTATCATTCAGTAAAATGTGTTTGGCGTAATGGATGTCGACAGCATGATGCAGCACCCGACATGAGTCTGCTAGATCTGCCAAAAAAGATTTCAAAATTCAAGGCAATTCGAACCTTTCCATTTTCCATTGCTTCATTGCAAACGATTCTTTGTAGTTTAACATAAAAGGAATCCACTTCAACTTCACCATTTCAAATCCATTATTTTTTTCTAAACACATTCAACGAAGCTGAATATATAATAGTAGTATATATATATATATTAGAAGTATTATGTCAAGCAGTCGTTTTTGATATTCATTCATTGTTGCAAGATAAGTATCACAAGACTTAGAAAGTGTTTTTATATTTCTTTCGAAATGTTTTTTATTTATTCCAGTGATCAAACTTAACTTAATTCTACTATGCAATGAACTTGTATATTAAATTAATAATGCATTAAGCGATTAAAATGTAGTCTTATAATCCAGATTTTTGTTCTACATCGTGCTTCACTAAACGCAGTCGAACTTAAAGCATGGAGCGAAAGAACAAACCTCTAATGGATTTTCGAAAAAAACTAAATTTCGAATTCGTAGCGCTCAAGAATTTATTCTAGTTTCAAATGTTTTGTGTGTAAACTTTCAAAATTTACAAAATTCAGAAGAAACTGCATTTTTTTCAAATTCTTTTGTAAATGGGAACCCAGAGCTCATGCTGTATTTCTCTTTGCGTAATTCAAAGCCATAGTCGCAATCCAATTTCAAAATTCTTTTATAAATCTAAACACCACCAATATTTGCTAACCTGTTTGAAAAACCAATGGAAGCAAGTTTAGAAAATCTGACCAACATAAAATGAGATTTCAAGGGCAAAAACACATGCATAATTCGCAAAGACTTTCAATTAAAGTGTACCGATTCAATCAGATTTCTTTTGTTCGGGTACTAAAACATTTTTAAAAAAAAGTCTGATGTGTGCACTATATGACTTCCTTGCACAGAATAGAATATTAAATTATACCCATTTTTCTTGCATTTCATTTAAACTTATTCGATTGAATTAAATCTATTTCGTCGATAGCGCATAAAACACAATACAGAATAAATGCACTCTTTAAAATTCACTATATTTCTTTGTCATAGCGACACTTTGGCCCTAAGTTCACTTAACAGCATTACATTTCGTTCATTTTTTAACTCAGAATGCACAAAATTTATATCATATTAAGAATTATCTAATCATTGCGATATGTTCTATTCAAATACTATAATAAACCTAAAACGATGTATAAAAGAAATTAAGTAAAGAATAAAAACAACAACAAAAAAGAAGCAATTTTTCACAGACGATTCAGTATTTCTTATTCAATTAATTCAGTTCTCATTTCGCGACAAGGCAAAAATACATAAAAACTCAAGATGTCTGTATTGAAAATTATGAAGTAAATCTTAAACACTTGTAGCGTTGCGCGCCTCCAACTTGCACGCAACCAAGAGATGACTGTTGAGACTGGATAAAAGACAGAGTCTTGTTAAGGGTTTAAGTCACTTTTTATTCAACGTAATAAATTACAAGTGCGTGCTCTTGACGCTCACAAACTGCGCCCACTCGGCGGTCAAATAAAAATAATAACCTGAAAAGAAACTAAAGACAAGACTCTAACTACGAGGCTCTCTAAAAGTAACTAACTCACCGCGTTTTACAATACCGCTGCTAATTCAGAAAACTTGAAGATCACTTGAACGATTAACACTACTTCCAGGCAAGCACACAGGCCGAAACGCGGGGTTCTTCAATTTCTGGCTAACTACCGCCGCGCTCGTGAAGTAAGAATATCACCCTCGAACTCGTTTCCTTTCTATTTAAATCAGAATACTTCCGCTGATAATTTGAATCCTTGCGCGTTCTACTAAAATTTACATACTCTGGCATTGGCAGTTCCAGGGGAAAGTAAGGCTTGACAGGAAAGATAGTTTAAACTTAAAATAAATGTTAGTTAAAATGAATATAAACCCTACACACTTATTTCCTCAAATAAATTCTAGAATGGATTAAGCATGATGTAATTTGCAATGCGAAGCTTACTTTCTGTATAATGGCAACAAATCTACTGTTCTGCTGTTTCAAATGTAAACAAGCAATGGCCGGCAAGGAAAAAATTATTAGACTTTGCGGCACTAAAAGAACTTTTAAATTATTGACAATTCTAAATATATTGCATACAGATTCACTAAAGGAACAAAATCCTTAACCGGAAGATAAAAACAACATAATTCAATCATTTTTAAAGCAAAAAATGCACAATTTACAAACATATAAGAATAAAGAAACTGAGAGCACTGAGACGAGTAGCAGAGTGGATATATGTATATAAATTTATATACTTTTGGTGACTCCGATTGCAACCAAAATACGAGGAGCACATCTATATATTACAGGAGTCCTATACACAAAATTTCAACGTTCTGAGGCTACTCGTTTTTGAGTTATATCAGAAACATACGTACTTACGCACGCACAGCCGCCACGAAAAATTCTCTTCAGAATTCATTTTAAATTAGTTTTACAGTTTCTTAGAGGGAAAAGAGTCCTTTATCCTTTTCTTACGTAACGATGTCACGCAAAAACATCGTTTCGTTAAATTGCATTCGATAGCGGTGAAAATGGATATTTGCGTTGAAATGTGATGCCTGAAACGTTTCGCCATTACAATACTTCCTTTTTACTTCGTACAAGAAGGTAAAAAGAGATTGAATAAAACATTTCAAACGTCGGCAGAGTGGTTATATTATGTGGAAAGTAATTAAATAATAGAAGGTAAACGTAAGTACTGCCGTTTGAAGATGAAATTGTGCATGAAAAACGAAAAACCTGATTTCGAGATTAGAGTACATAAATCACTTAAGCAATATTGATGAGGTGAAAATTGGCTTAGGTCCAACAGTGCCAAAGTAGTAAAGTCTGTGAACACTGTCTTTCAGTCGAGGGTTTGAAATCCGGTCAACGCTCTGGCTGCGCGGTTTATTTAGTGATTCTTCTGCTGTATGACGTATACACGAACCAGTTTTCCTAAGCACGTCCTCTACGATGCAACTCTCGCTTTGTGGAGAATGCAGATAGTCTTCGAGTGCTTTGCCTAATCAAATAAACAATGCCCATGTAATATAAATATATAATATAATACCATAGTTTCAATGTATTATTTTAAAATTTCAATTTACATATTACTTTGTTCTAAAATTTAATATTTCCCTATGTTTTATTTTTAAATTCTTGTAAAATTTCATCTAACATTCTCGTTTATAGTCGTTTTTCTTCTTTTCTTTAATATTTTAAATTATATATATATATGTAGATACACATAACATGGAAGTTACATATTATAATTATTAATTTAATGGAAGCCAAGCAAGCATACACTGTTTGTTAAATGAAAAAATGGGCAATTAATCTTTGCATTTTATGTCAAGATATATATTTTCAGTTTGGATGAAAAATTTGAAATCAAATCTTTCGAAATAAGATTTGATTGGAAAACAAAATGGATTTTAAAATCAAATACGATAATCCAAAACTCAAACCCCATTTTTTTAAAAATTATTGATCACAAGTTTTTCCTTACGCTATTCTACTATAAAAATTTCAAATTCCTTGAGTGAAGCAATTATAAATAAGCAATTCGCGTAATAAGCATAATTTCATCTAGACATAATAAAAGGATGCGTAAGGGAGTCACAGGTGCACAGGAAAAAAATGTGTACAGAAGAGAAGAGAAATGCGTACAGAAATGGACAGTCACAGAAATGCGTGAGTCGGAGGACGAAATTTTAGGTAAAGAGGCCGGGATTGCTTTGTCACGCGAGGCTGTTGAGACATCTGATAAGCTGTGGACATGGTGGTCCAGGGGTCAGGAATAGTGTGCAGATAACCATTATTGAGTGCCTAAACCATCAAACGATGTCACGATATCTTGATACATATGTTGTAATACTTTGTTTCTACTTAGTAGTACCTCGCAATAATTTGAGCTAATCCCATTGCGAGCTTTGCGATGAAATATCCTCTTTGGTCCAAAAGGAGCGAATGTGATAGTGTGGGAATTCGTGGGCATGATTGCCTTTGTTCCACGCCGTTTTTTGACTTCGCTGGTGATGAAAAAATATCACCGCTAAACTCGTGAAGCCCTCACATTGGTCGCAGATCACAATGCATATGCGTGCTATACTGTAATCCTGCTGTACCTAGACGTTTGCTTCCCCCCTGCTGTTAGGTTCCCTTATCCTTTAGTTTGAGGACATGTGGACGTTGTCACTTGTATGTGCAATTGTGATGTTTTACAACACATCTGCTCTCCAAGATTGGTTTCCATATCATTGTCCAACAGCACTGCAGATAATGCTTAAATTACATTCGAAGGTAAAACAGGAATGTATAATTTAATACCCACCTCACAAATCTTGCTTAGATGCGGTCTTTCAAGTGGCATGCTATATCGGTGTAATAAAAACGATTTCCCCGATTTCCATAAGAATAGTACGAAACGATATTTTAGCGCTCGTGTTCTGCTATTTTTTGTTACTTCAAATATATAAATTGAGTAATAAGGAAATTTCAAAAAATAGTAAAAAGGAAAAAACATGCTGAATCTCGAATTTAAGTTTGTATCTGCCTACCGTCTGTAGGACATGATGCACTTAAGATACACGGCTAGCCAAAAGGACTCTCGATTGGTCTGGTGGTAAGTAAAGAGCTGAGGGAGAACCCTAGACTCGTCTTTCTGAGGACATTATACTTCAAATGATTTGCTAGGGAAATTTCATTTATTCACAGTGAAAAACATTATGAACCCTGCGTTTCTGACTTCTAATCTTGACAAAGCATAACATGCAAAGCTAATTACAACTGATCTGAAAATACCGTCTTTTCAACTATTAACAGCCCAAGGTCCATGCGAATGATAGGATCATTTGGAGCTGCTTCGCCAAGTTAGAATGTCCTTAGCCAACTCGCTCCGGCATGTTTCTATTTTCGGACATGTTTGAATGTTACTTTTTTTTGCTAAAATTGTGCATTGATTGCTTATCGCCAGGTAGCAAGTGTTTCCCACTGCGTTATTTATTACACAGCGTTTTTTCTTTTAAAATGATTGTATATCGGCAGGATCACCGTAAGAGTAAGTTTCAGATTTATATCAAGAATTTTGCCATTTTCATAACAAATGTGAAAAAGAATGTATGTGCGCCTTATGTTCACGAAGAGTACATAATCATTAGGATTGCTGAAATAACCCTGAATGTAGGAACTGTATACTTGCAATTAACTAATTCAATTAGTTTAGACAATTTGATCTACTGATCAGAATGACTAACTGTGTTCTATAAAACGGCTACTTATCATAGTATTATTATAGAATTAAAAAGTACTTAAATTAGGAACTTAATTTTCTGATGATATACAAGGTAACTATGTTTGATTTAATGCTATGCAATTCCTTAAGGGCGTTCGAGATCCGGGATCTTGGAAGTAACAGTTGCCGTCTCAATGAATTTCAACCATCCTATTCGAATTTCCGGTATAAGATGCCATTTCGCGTATGTAATGAGTCCCAGGGAGCCAAATATTGTTTCGTCGCAGGATTATAGATCGAAATATCCTGCCAGGTAGGCTTCCTGTTTGAAGATTCCATTAAATCAATTATGGATGTTCTGTCGTTAAGATAGTTTATCTCTAAAATTGTTTTATATTTTGTCTTCTTACAGCCTTATCATTTACGGCATTTTCATTATTTTGTCTTTACAGAAACCCTCTAATGCTCATTTGTTTATCTTTTTTGCTGTTCTTTTTGCTGGCTGACCGCTTCGAAAGATGGTTCGCATGTGATTAGAATTTTAGAAATAATGTTGTAGTATTGCAGTCCGCTTGTCGTTAATTTTGAGGTACTTGAAAAGATTACTCCTGCGGCCATCGCGTGAGCATTTTCGGCCCGCGGAGTCACAGAGGTGTAAAAAGATATAATTGCCAACATTAACTTTTTTATAGAATATCTGAATTGCCTTCCTTTTGTTTACATTACGCAAAACAATTTATATAGAATTTGTTTTTTCGTTTTCATTCATTTTTTTAAATACTCATAAATTTGCGTAGAACGTTTGGAATTCTTTCCTTTTTATTTTATCTGAAAGCTTTCTTCCATTATAATCAGCTTTCAATTTACGTAAGCGAGTGCCCATCCTCTATGGATGTGCCCTACACACTCTAATTTTCATATAATAACACCTTTGTATGGTTTGCTTTTTGTTATGGAAAAAAAATGTTTTCGAGTCGCCATCACCAATATAACTGACGTATCTCACACCCCTTGCACTCTGAGACCTCTGAAAAATTTTAACCATTCTGGCAGTTTCCATTTTGGCAGATGATCCGAAATGATTTTTCATGCAAGTGCGAGAATGAGTTTTCTGCCACTCATCAAAGGCATTACCAGATCGAGGACCCTTCCACAATTCACAGCCTTTACATGCTATGGATAAAACCTCTATGTCGATCACTTTTCCACTCTCAACACCAATAACCGTACACACACCAATCTGAGATGTATGGCCTCCAGTTTTCCAAGTGCCATCACCATTTTACACTTAGGTCAGTAGAATTACTGGCTGATACTTCTTCTGCTGTTGCATTTTTCATGCTTTCAGTCGCTCATTTTTGCTGCATTATGAATTAACTTACAGATTTTTCATACGTCTTTTACATTACTGGGGGATTTAAACCCATTATTCCCCAAAATGTTTCCAAAGGTTCAAGACCTTGGCCAATGCAACGTATTGCATAAATAATTCGACGGTTAATTTCTGCTATGTTCCTTTTCTCACAAACAAATTTAGTGTTGCTTCTCATTATGACATTTTTGCCTCCTTGACAAGTCAAAATTATTTTGGAACAGAGACCTGCAGATCTTTTTGTAGAAAATTTTAATTTACTATGGCATATTTCACACACAGTGTTTTCTTCCAAAAAACAACACAGAATATTCTTATCGACAATCATATTGTCATCAAATCGATTGCTTTCACTTGAAAAATCAATATATGTTACATTTAATTTGTTACTTGAAGCACTTGTATTTGGTTCTGCATTTCCAGAAAAGCTATTACTATGTGCAGTCACAGTTTCACTAGTTGCAACTTGGTTTGGAGAAGAAATTGCAAATCCATTATTTAGTTCATTTGAAACCAATTATAATGAACCAGTTATTTCGATTACCAGTTATAATGAGCTGGCTTCCATGAAATCGGCGCTTTGTTGAACGCTTTCCAGAAGCACGTTTAAAAGCATTATCAGCCATTTTACCGACGAGTGCACGGTAAGATAATAAAATGCAGTAAAACCTTCCAATTATTAAAATCACTCACAATCTATACTAAAATGACAATTGAATGATTATAAGTGATGAAAATAATCAGTGGAGTGATATAAATTACTATCAAAATATACGTAATTTTGATAGTAATTTATATTAGACAGACAGAAGCAACATAGAACCACAAAATAAAACGCAAGAACGGTTAAGAATGGAAACAAACTTCCAAAGACTTGAGAGATAACACTGCTACTTCATAAGGAGATCATTAAAAAATAAATCATTAGGCTTTTACTTTATTATATACGTTTTACATTATTTAATTTCTTTCCATCATTTACTTACATAATTTAATGCGTTTCGCGTAAGTTGATAAACTATGTTAAAATTTTTACCAAGAATGAGTATGACAACATCATCTTCTTAGCCTTATGTGTAGTAGCCTATGTCATTTAGATGTTTGATGAAGATTTACTACTAGCTTCCAAAGTAATGATGACAGAACCCCTCCTTGTGATCATTTTTTCAAGGGATTCATCAAAGATATTATTCGATAAATCTACGCGAAAGCAGGGTCTTTTTTATAATTTCCTCATGTACATAAAATATGGTTAATCCTCGTGTCCCTTAAAGCATTAAGGATATATAGATGTGAAATATTATCAAAGGCACCCTGTATGAGAGAAAGGTGGCCAAGGTAATTTCCTTTCTAATCCAGGGAAACATAATAAATGGTAATTCTATAATTCAGAGCATTAACATAAATTATTCTGATATCGAAAGTCCAATTACAAAGTTTAATGCAAAATCGCGTGAAAAGGCTATTCGTTGGGTCGAACATTTTGAGAATACTTCTGCATTATGTAATTTGTCAGACATACAAAAACCTATTTTCGCCAAATGATCATTTGGCGTAAATGCTACATTATTTGTTCAATCATAACCGGAACTCAATTCGTGATCAAATTAAGATAGCCTTAATTGACGAATTCTCTTTTGGAATAAATTCTGCTAATTTACATTAGCTGTTAAGTCAAAGGAAAATGAAAAATACTGAATCAATTCAAGAATATGTAATAAAAATGAAAGAATTAGGTACTTTTGAGAGAACTGATGATGCTGCCTTAATGCATTATATTATCAAGGGAATGAATGATAGGCACAGAAACAAAGTTATATTGTAGGGATGAAAAAACGTATTTGAATTTAAAGAAAATCTGAAAGGGTACAAAGTAATGAAAGACAAAATCGTAAAGGTGCGTGCGATAGAAAGAAAACGAAACATAAATTAAATGATAGAGCTAACTCAAAACACGAAAGTGTGAATAAAAATAAAGTTTGATGGTAAATCTGATATGAAATATAACAGTTTTGAAGTATTAACAATAAAATATGTTTTGGTGGCTTGAAAAATCATGTTTTTAAAAATTGTATTTACAAAAATAAGAGAATTGAATGGTTTAAATGTAAAGCTTTTGAGCATAAGACTTCGGAATGCCTTAAAACCCATTCGAAACCAGCAATAGCTACTTTGACTGTTAATGTTCAATCGAAATTGAGCAAAACGGTAATGATTAATAATTTAACGGTAAAATCATTAATAGGCACTGGAAGTCAATAATATTACTCTCAGTAATATCTCTTATATAAATTAAATGATGAGGAATTACGTTCTTCCCATTCTAAGGTTTTGTGATTTTGAAAATGTGGAATACAATTATTACGCTGTTTAGCAATGTGTTCAACAAGTTTTAGCCTTCAGCTATACGTTTAGCCACTCCGTGGAGTTGATGTGTGGTGAAAACGCAGCGGCGGAAAACAAAATGTCGTGGAATTATCAAATTATTTTCTTCGATGAGAGAGGTTTCTCGTTAGAATAGTAGCCTCGACGATTTTATTTACCCTAAATAGCAGTCTTATCGTAACATAAGACGATTGGCTACGGAGGAAGCCTTTTCGTTTTCAGGATGGGTATAATTACCGCTCTTCTCAATGGTGTCGGGAAATGCTCATATTCAAAGATAAGGTAAATGATTTCAGTTAGGGAAAAAGCTTTCTTCAAGGAAAACTTCTTTAGATTTCCTTGACATAGCCGCATACTTCCGAAGGGAAAGCTAGAGTAATATTGTTCGGGTAGGGATTTCGACTGATGCCCTAATTGAGGAATTACTGCAGAATACGCAGTAAAGCTATGGAGATAGTAGTGCTGCCGAACACGACATTCATGAATTTCAAGAATCTTTCTTTTGCTCATCTTCTGACGTCGGTCGAACCAGCTTGACACATCATATAATCGATAACGGAGGTCATCCACTCGTCAAACGACATCCAAGACGTCTACGCATTGCTAAACAGGAAAAGGTAAGATAAATTCTAAAAGACATGAAAGAAAACAATGTGATTGAGCCTTCGGGAAGTCCATGGGCATCTCCCATGATCCTGGTCAGAGACAAAATCGGTGCTACTAGATTTTGCGTTGACTATCGCCGGTTTAACGAGGTTACAGATAAAGATAGCTACTCTGGTCCTAGAATTGACGTGTGTTTCAAAACTTCACCCGACGAAGATAAGGTCATCCAGGTATATCAGACAGGCTTCGTAGGAAAGTTCTCTCAACACGGTCTCCTTGATGCGTTCGAATGTTGCCGGAGCATTATGTATAAATGTAACGGATATTGTAATTGATCTTCGGTGTAGACGTAACCGTAATTCGGCTCTCACATGCTTTCTACTAATTTCGAGAAGCAGAAAAAAACTAGAAATATCTCGGCGGCCGCTTGAAAACTGTGTAAGGTCGTAGAGAGCATCTGCTCTCAGTTGTTAGTTGTTAGTTCAAAGTGAGGATTGAGGCGCTTTGCGTTTCGTTGGAATTAACGTTCTTAGTTGTTTTAAGTGTAACTACTGAATGTACACTGTGATGCTGTGAGGAACTATACGACTATTTTTGTGGAAAGTTCAAGAACTCTGGAGTTATCTTTCGATAACATAAATTTTATCAACTTATCATGGGAGCTCTGTGCATTCAATATATTACGAACACGTACGCTAGCAATCATGGATCTGTACATGTAGCTGTTATTATTTTTTTAATTTTTTATATTATTATTATCAATATCATTATTTCTATATGTTTAGCCCAAGGGGGCGCTAGCGTAGGAACGTCTTCTTGCCTCAGGTCAATATAATGTTCGTTTCAATTTTCAAAGTGTTGCAACCAAATATTATTGCTCTATATCATATTTAAATAAATTAAATAAGGAAGAGTCTGCGTGAATTTATATATATTTTCGCACTTGGATAAAAAACAACGGTACACAGAGCCATCAAATTCTGAATAACATAATCTTCCACTTGAATATGGGCACCTGGAAGCCTGAATTTGGAGTTTGGTTTATTGTATATTTCATGTTTCGTGAAACTTTAACGAATTTTTGATTAAGCCACTCAACGATTTCATAGTAAGCAATAGCAACACTCTAAGGAAAATAATATTTTATCTTCATTGCGCGAAACTCTCTATCGGAACTTTTAAAGATATCCTGTTTGAAAATATTTTTTGCCCCAAGGGACATTAGCCGAAATGCTCTCGAAACTTGTATGTGTGTGTAAATTAAAAAAGGCACATTTAGCGTAATATAAACTCTGGAAGCGTTAAGATTTTTTAAAATTTTTATTTCATTTTTGTTTTAATTTGTTGGTGCTCAAAATTACAAGTGGAACGAAATATTACGAAGTACTCCTCATTTGTTTCAATTTTATGTTTTGAATTATAATCCCTTGGCGAGTCGATTTGAAGTGTTAAAGTATGATTAATTAATCTGCATTTTCATAATTTTTAGTTTCAAATATTATGCAAAAACTTCAGTATATTCTAACATTTCAATTTACATTTTACGTTTTTCTAATATTTAATAAAGCTAATATTTTATTTTTAAATTCCTTTTAAACACGTTTTCAAGGATATCATATTCTTTTATATTCTGATTTTAAATTTTAACTCATAAGACGTAAGACAATCTTTGCTTCGTAGAAGTAGTGAATCTAAATTCAAATATAATTCAATCTAACACCAAATATAAATTATTACAAAATTGCTGACTACCAGTTTTTCATATCTTTCCGCGGTATAAATTCTTGAAAATTCGAAAACCATAGTAAATTAATTTACATTTAAGTTTTTAAAATAAAACTGCGCCATCTTTTTGAGCACAGCGGTGGTTTTTAATATCTATCAACTTGCTGGTGACTTAGTAGCTCGGTTGTTGCTGTTGGTTGCCAGTTGTGTTTCGGATATGTTTAAGAACTTTGATTTGTAATGCGAGTGAAGACAATTCAGTTAATTTAAAACTGGAGGAAAGTGTAACAAAATTTTTAAAAATCCCTATCCACACATTTTTGGCCACAAAAATATGCTTAAACTAGCATGATCTTTCAATGGCATAAAATTTCTTATTTTTACTAAAGATATGCCATCATCCTTTCCTTCAACCTGAGAAGTAGTCATTTTGCAAAGTTATCATTCTGCTCACTGTAGAATCACATCTCCCGCGGAATTTATTTCTGTTTTGAATTTTTTCTCGCGATAACTTTATTATTTGCCCTCCCATTTTATGCTACATGCCAGTGAGCCTATTAACCGTAAAATCTCTCCTCTCCACTATATGCTTTAGTGTTGTATCGTGTTCATAAAAAATCTAAAATATCACAAAAATTATAAAAAATTAATAATACAAAAAAATAATTAAAAATCTAAAAACTTATTAAAAATATGTATTCTTAAGTTTTATAAATTCTAGCTATCCCTAACCTTTCTCGAGCCATGTGCCTTCCTCTAGTGAGCATCAAGTTTACTACTTATGCAATTTTCCTATTTCTGCTCGCTTTTATATAATTTTGATGAGGAGGTACATGGTTTTGAACCATAGGCACTCCGTAAGTTTGAATCATTGGCATTGGCATTCAATTAGTACTTCATCTATTACTTTTTTTAAAGTTTTGGAATTTTTTACGAAAAATGAAGTTTGGTTAGATATAAAACTGAGTTATGTTTCATACAGGAATTTCTATGAAGCTAATTTCTAACGGAATGATTTACGTAAGCACCATGTTAACTGTAGAGATTATTAGTCATTTTCCCCAAATATAAATTTCGATTTCAAATAGAATTTTCTGTATAAACTTTGCCTGCAAATTTTGATTAACTTCTGCCAATTGTTACTGGATTGAAGACTGATAAAGCCCAGAACCTTCAGTATGATCCAAAATCTCTGGGATAGCATTGCAAGTAAAACCAAACCATGCAAAATCAGTTATACAAATTTTATCTCTCCCCATCACTTCCAATATGAAGTATTCTCGAAACCTTTTTCCAATTAGTATAATGGACCATAATGCAAAAAAATAATAATAATAACTTCCTTTCCTAAAATAATAACTTCTCTTTCTGAAAGCGTTTCATTTGCTGAAGAAAGACACAACCCTATTTTTAAAATGAATCAAACGTTCAGTCACAATATTTAAATAAATGTGTTGAGAATGCATGTGTACATAAAATGAATTAAACTATTGGAGTTCAATTAACTTAAAAGTGACAAAGTAATATCAATAATTTAATATTTTTAGTAATAATTAAAAATAAACATAACTCCAAGAACACTAGAACCAAAACAAAGAAATCTTCTGTATTTTCACAATCCTAATAATCATCTAGAAGAAAGTCCGAAGTAACACTAATTCATATTCAACTAAGTGCTAATTTAGCTTCTTTGATGAACTATGTTATATGAGCTATTAATTTCTCGAATTTTTAGACATACAATATATTATGAGAAGTTAATAGTTTTCTGCGAATGCTTAAGTATTTACGAACTAAAATCTATTTTTAACACAAAATATTGCTTTTTTAATAACTCATGGTATGGACATTTCTATAATTGAAATAGGTCTTTCCATTAGAGCTTTCAACAAAGTTCAATATTTGAATTCATAGCTATAGAGAAGTAACCAGTTTTACATCACCTTACGAAACACTTTCATAGTTGCTCAACAATCGAAACAGTATGTATAGAAGACATTATTCAGCGTTTCTCTTTCTATAACTCGTTAGAATATCTCACATTAGCAAACATTCTGTTACGAACATAGCTTGAATTTTTACAAGAACTAAATTTACACTTTGTGTTGTGAAAAGGAACTAAGATATCAAATTGTTTCTACAACTACTTTTATATCTAAGCTCTGCCTACAGATCGAATTATACTTTGCTGGGCGTACCCTATTTTGAATATTTAGCGGAATTTGATAGCGTATGTGCTGTAACTTGTAAGAGATACAAAAAATTAGCATAATTTTCCGGCTTATAATCTTAAAGGTGAAAATCACTACTTCGTTTCTAGTAGAGTGTTTAGTTCTAAGGAGTGTGTTCTTGGGATAGGTTTCGGGGCCCGCACCCGTGTCTTACAGGTTACAGCCACCTAAAAGGAAATATCAGTGCATGCTGACGACACTGTTATCCATTATGAGCAATAAAAGTCACTGTTTGTGGACCTTGCGAAAAAATGGTTTAAATAATGGAAATGAATGTTGAAATTGTGATAATAAATGAAGATGATAGTTCAGAAAGTTTCTACTTTAGCGACAAACCTCCATTTATCATTCAAGTAACTGGCAATTCAAGTATTATTTTACATCCAGGATATATCGCTACCAGTAGCAAAGAAATTGAAAAAAGAGGTTATTGAAAACGAAGCGTTCGATTACTAGGTTAGTGGGAAATCTAGAAAAGACACTTTTGAACTTTGCAACAGAATTTCGCAACCGAGCAACACGTCATATCTATCCACAACACTAAACAGAATGTATTAATCCTAAAAACTAAAGCAATTTAAGCAAATCGTACCCGAAAGAACTTTTAGTTCCTTCTTATACTTAGAGCATCTTTCTCATGTTGTTGTCATTGAAACTGCATTGTCTTGAATCCTTCATGAAAGCTCTGATCGCTCGTCACGTTTTGCGAACTTGATTGGATCGTCTTTCTCCTTTTGGTACTTCTCTTTTTCCCCTTTTCTTCTCTGAGATTTTTTTTCCACGTCCGGAATTCTTTATATCATGTGTCCTTGGGCTTTAATTCTGGAACCGGAAACCTTGCTCTTCGCAATAGTTCGGTGAGTTATAACGTCTAAGCTTATGGAATACTTTATCACTTAACTTCTCAATTCTACTTCCAATGTATCTGATCTTGGTTGAAGTTCGCGATTTACTTTATAATAAATACTTTTCATCTCTGTAGATTTCATCTGTGTAGAAGTGGTGACTAAATAACGTTCCGTGACTAAATATTTGAGGTGTGGTATACTGCTATCGCTGTTATATGGTAAAAGATTTCATATAGCATAGAATTTCATGATAGGTAGCATAGAATTAGCCTTATAATGCATAGGCATATCACTCTCTCTTTGTTGAGAAACAGTCGAATGTAATTTCCAAGAAATAGATAAAGATGGTTTGTAGGTACCACAGGGTCGTATACCTTGCGAATAATGTGCTACCTGAAATGAAAGCATAAAGTATCAAAGTATGTTTCACATATCCGCGAAAATTTCTTAGCGATAAAAAGGGGTCGAAACCCTGGTGTGGCCTATAATGTGCTTAAAAAGGGCCTCGCAGGTGTTGTTTACATTATACCGGGTGATCAAAAAGTCAGTATAAATTTGAAAACATAATAAATCACGGAATAATGTAGATAGAGAGGTAAAAATTGACACACATACTTAGAATGACATGGGGTTTTATTAGAACCAAAAAAAAAAAAAAAAGTTAAAAAAATGTACTGTTGTCGGGACTTTTTTCTTCGAGGAAATGCGTGATTCTGTTTTTGTAACTGCTACCGTGACGGGTGAAAGGTACGCCGATATGTTACAGAATTGCATCGACCCCAGCCTGGATGATAAACACCTGCTGGAACGTACGATTTTTATGCAGGATGGCGCTCCACTCCATATTGCTAGACGCGTGGAAGATCTCTTGCGCGCGTCGTTTGGTGATGATCGTGTGCTCAGCCACCACTTTCGTCATGCTTGGCCTCCCAGGTACCCAGACCTCAGTCCATGCGATTATTGGCTTTGGGGTTACCTGAAGTCGCAAGTGTATCGTGATCGACCGACATCTCTAGGGATGCTGAAAGACAACATCCGACGCCAATGTCTCACCATAACTCCGGACATGCTTCACAGTGCTGTTCACAACATTATTCCTCGACTACAGCTATTGTTGAGGAATGATGGTGAACATATTGAGCATTTCCTGTAAACAACATCATCTTTGCTTTGTCTTAATTTGTTATGCTAATTATTGCTTTTCTGATCAGATTATTGCTTTTCTAATAAAACCCCATGACATTCTAAGTATGTGTGTCAATTTCTACCTCTCTATCTACATTATTCCGTGATTTATTAAGTTTTCAAATTTATACTGACTTTTTGATCACCTGGTAATTTTAAGGCGGAACTTTCGACATTTCTTGTATATTCCATTTACTTGAGCTTCCTGGTTAGCACGCGATCGAGCGGTAGTGAACGCGTTGATGCGTAAACTTTCGAACGCTCGGCGACTGGTTTTATTCTAATCTACTGTTCCCAATTCTTGCCATCGGAAAAGCAGTTTTGTATTTGTTAAGAGAGGCTTGCTACCTTCCGAGTAGTGATATTTGATATTCCTACGAAAATTCTTCTAAAGCTTTATTCTTGAAACAAAGTCTGTCTTTGGTGAAAGTATGAAAATGTTGATAAATACTAAATTTTCGTTACAGATTATATCGAGAGAGAGAGAAAACATTTAACTAAATTGACATATACTTGTTTACTATTATTAATTGTAATATGTTTCTTTTGCTAGGGAAAATATGATAAAGGACTTGTACTTGAATGTGTAATATTTATAAACAGATTCTTTAAGTATGAAGGATGTAAATTATATTTTAATTGATAAATTAAAATATAACCATTAGTGAACATAATAGAAAGTGAAGTTAAGGGAATAGTGTCCCCTAAACCTACAAATTTGTATTAATATTTATCTACAACAATATACGTAATTCGTAAGCTTTTTGTCTTGCTACCTTACTCAGGATGTACTCAGTAAGACTGATGGATATTGATATGATAAAACTGAAGGCCCACCAGCGGCCGAGCAGTAAAGTCGCTGAACACTGGTAGTTCGGTCTGAGGTTCGAATCCCGTGAAAGGGCTGGCTGCATGGGCGTTTTCGTGGTTTTCCCCACGTGTAACGTGTATACGAGCCAGTTTCCCTTAGAAAGGTCCTCCACGAAGGCACCCCTCCCCTTAGGCAGATAGCCCCCGAGGCTTTGCCATAATCACACACACACTATGATAAAACTGAGAAAAGACTGGAAAAAAATAGAAAAAATATACGCCGATATTTAATACTGCTTTAGGGTATTCTTAATACAAGGCTATTACTTATTTTGTTCAAGACATGGTATTATTTCTTTTCCTATCAAATAGAAAGGCCAGCTGCGAACGAGCGGTAAAGTCGTTGAAAGCTAGTAATGATGAGGCTGCATGAGTGTTTTCGTGGTTATCCGCATTGTCTTGAGCCAATTTTATTTAGAGCATTTTCCATAAAGGCATTTCTAGAGTACTTTGCGATAACCAAATAGACAGAACCAAACCAATCAACGAAAAATAGATTTTTTTGCTCAAGTGGCGCTATAGTGGAACTTATAATATTTTGCGTAAAGCCGAACGAGCGAGAGCGAAAGATTTCGCGTAAAGCGAGACCGCGTGGTTACGCTTTTAATGTAAAAGTATACAACCTAAAATATGTATGTATTGTAAAATTATCACTCTAAATTTCTTCGTTCGGGATTCGAATCTGGGAGAATCACAACTTTCTATTAAATATGTACATAACCAATTTTCAATTTGATAATGAAGCCCATTGAAATATAAAATTAATATAAAAAAATTCTTCTCTTCTAATTAGAATGAAGAATTTGCGTAAAAAAATCGACTTATCCGCCATATTATACTGATGTAAAAAGGGCGTGAATTCTTTATTATTATCTGTTAATTTCAATGTAGATTAATCATTCTTTCTTCGTCTTATTAAACTTCAGTCCTTTAGCTAACCGTGGATGCCTTGTTCAGTTAATCGGAAATCTACTGGAAGTGAATTTGTGAACTGTACCTATTGTAACTGGTCAAAAATATAGTAACATGAATGTTTCCATCGATGTTGACAACATGTTCTCAACGTCTTGGTTCGCCCGTTCGACAGAACCTTGCGATTGACTATGTCCTGACTTACACTGAACTAGTTTTATATCACTCCGCATTTCACATAAACTCTTTATGAGCTGGTTGCAAAATTCCCTTCATTGTCGGAATGGAGAATGTTCGGGGCTCTAAAAGTTGTGAAAATATCCAGAAGGCGATATGTTATTTCATCAGCTCTATTGTGCAGACTTCGGAGTAGGACGAATTTCGCGAGATGATCTTTATATATTAAAATCAATTTCATGTCACGATCAGGATTATAGTGTATATCAATTAGGTCGACTTGGAATCAAGAATTCATTTCATTATGCACAAGTGGTTGGATTACAGTTCCCTTTTTCACAAATGTATTGTTTTTTTCTGACATGGTTTACATAGTATCATATTCGGACGATAGATTCTACTAATATATTCTTATACTTGGGAATTCAGGTCCTTAATTATACAGGTTCTTCCCATGTAGAGGTGTACACCATTAGGTGGCGTTGTAACGTGACAATCTAATTAAATATATATCTAGAAGTCCTTAATTAAGCGTTTGTTCTTTATGCGAGTAAAATGGGCGTTGGTCCCAGACGACTCGGAAAACCTTCATCGAAACTGATTGTTTATTATGGAACATATGATCCGAACCATTGATGGTGATAAGGAGTTATTTGTGAAATAAACGAAATACGTTATAAGGACATTAACCGCTCATCAAATTCAACAGTTTGTGATATCCTAATGACACTCTGTTTATACTAAAAGTTCTTAAACTGCAAATCAAAGCACCTGCTAACATAAGCAAGTGGAACGATTTTAAACAGCAATCGCAATACACTAATACCATAAAAAAGTTACAAAATGTGTAAGGCGCAGGAAGCAACATACAGATACCTTATGAATTATTTACAAAGTATTACTTAAGATGGCCATCTGTCACTCCCAGGGCAGCGTGGATTCATACAGTTTTAAATTTTCAAAGCTAAATACAAGCAAATCTTTGTCACTTTTGTTGGACGAACCTCTTGGAATTAAACACGCAGTTCTGTAACATCTGTTATTTAACCACGCCTTTCACTTACATTCTTCACACCCGAAGATAAAGTAGTTACTTAAAAACATTATCCAAGTTTATATGCTTTCTATAGTTGGGGGAAAAGAGTGGTTTTTTTGGTACATGTATAATTGCGGATTAAAAAATTTAGCCACACGTAATCTGTATCTCTTGATTCAACTAAGTAAGTAATCTCATATTTTAACAATTATAATATTTAAAGCAGCAATTAGATTAAAACATGAAATACTTTTTGATTCCCAATATAAATTCACAACAACATTCTAATTTATAAAATTTATTAGAATTTTAAGTAAATTTCACTACCATTTTATCTTTAGCAACACATTATTTTGTATGAAACTTTAACTCAATTAAACACACAAAAATAAAACACATAAATACATTTTACGTTTGGCAGGGAACACTCTTGTTCTTGATGCATACCCAAACGTTCTACATTTGGATGCATTTTTGTCATTCATGAATCTTGGTAAGTTTCGAGATTAGTGTCTTCTGAATTAACCCTGCATTTTGAATCCATTTTCGATCTATAAATATCAGGTAATTTTATTTAAACATTTTACGTTTCGGAAAGATTTGAGTAGCCGCAATCTTCATCTTCTTTGCCGGCTTCTAAAGTCCTTAGCTGTCTTTCGAAACACTTTCAAATTTTCAGCTTTGTTGATAGTCGCACTCGTTTTTTCAGAGCATATATCTGTTTCTTTCTTTCTTTTTTGAATTTGAACTTCAGTATCTACTTCCATCGTTATGCATGATTTTTTCACATGTATTAGTATTGTTATTTTGCGATTTCTAAATCAGTTGTACATTCGAGATTAGTGTCTTTGTCTTCTGAATTAACCCTGCATTCATTATTAATATTTATAACTTTAAGTCCTCTTTAGTGGCCGTGTTACTATTCAAATTACATGGCAAAACTAAGTTACCAAGTCTCAACTTCATAGGACAACCAAACATAGTTTTATAATGTGAAAATTTAATTCCCTCTTATTTGTTTTCCTTTATATTTGTTTCCATCCATGTTGACAACATGTTCTCAACGTCTTGGTTCGCCCGTTCGACAGAACCTTGCGATTGACTATGTCCTGACTTACACTGAACTAGTTTTATATCACTCCGCATTTCACATAAACTCTTTATGAGCTGGTTGCAAAATTCCCTTCATTGTCGGAATGGAGAATGTTCGGGGCTCTAAAAGTTGTGAAAATATCCAGAAGGCGATATGTTACTTCATCAGCTCTATTGTGCAGACTTCGGAGTAGGACGAATTTCGCAAGATGATCTTTATATATTAAAATCAATTTCATGTCACGATCAGGATTATAGTGTATATCAATTAGGTCGACTTGGAATCAAGAATTCATTTCATTATGCACAAGTGGTTGGATTACAGTTCCCTTTTTCACAAATGTATTGTTTTTTCTGACATGGTTTACATAGTATCATATTCGGACGATAGATTCTACTAATATATTCTTATACTTGGGAATTCAGGTCCTTAATTATACAGGTTCTTCCCATGTAGAGGTGTACACCATTAGGTGGCGTTGTAACGTGACAATCTAATTAAATATATATCTAGAAGTCCTTAATTCATTTACACTTGCCCAATATTTACTGTCTTGAATTCTAAGTGGTTAGTGCATTACGTAAAAAATTCTATCATCATGAATAATCAAATAATTCACTTACTCAATAACCCACATGCATGAGACTTTCGGAGACAAATTTCTTTTTCTTAATGTCACGTTTATTTTATCAAAAACACATTCTCTGGATTAAATATATAAGACTGATCACATAACACATAAAAATATCAGATTACAATAACACAGAACACAAAACGTGAGAACCTAAAATGGAACAGTAGACCGATGCCGAAAACGAGACTATTAAAAACAAATCACAAACTGCTCTCATCCTTCATATATGCAGTCGAATTCGTTTTATATTAATTACGTACAGTGCCCACAATATTTTTACACATGTGCAAGATCTTTTTTCTTCTTTCACATTTCGTTAACACACTGGAGGCACCACGTGGAGGCACACCGCTGACAATGAGTCAAACACATATTGATAATATGCTTGAGATGATTTTTAACGCTATTACGGCAGAAATACAGATTGACTTTCAAACTAAGCATTTTCACCTAAATATTGCAATCTCTTAGCTCTGCTTCTTTGTATGCAGAAGAACGACGACACTCCAGCAGCGAGATATGCAGGGGCAAAGCTCCGTACTTCATGCGGCTCGATAACAGCCAAGCGAGCGAAAGAAGGAAAAGGCGAAGAGAGGGAAAAACAAACAGGTGTTTACATACACACGTGCAGTTCTGCGATAACGATTAACGTTGCTATGATGATAAATTGCGTGGTGTGAGAAATTACTACTCTCACATTCCCTCCGGCAGAAGAAAACAATTATCCCATCCCTGGACAAATGAAATCACTCTCTGCCAGACACACTTGCACACTTGAACTTTCGTCTGCATTTTACACACATTTCACATTACTTGAATACAGTTGAGCTTTCGTCTGCACTATTATATGCACAATATTATTGGATTATTATTATATGTTTATGTATGGACATGCAATTTTTATATGTTTCAATTTTATTTGTATAAACTGAGAGTAGTTGAAATTTTACGATATTATTTCAAAACGTAACTTATCATTAAATTCACCATTTCATTAACCCTTACCAGCATGCTACATTTTAAAGTTAAAATTTCGACCAAAAAAGTACGCAGTTTAGTTAGGCTAGAGGAGTACACGGGTAAAATTTTGTGAAGACAGCCCTTATCGTTTTAATCCTATGGATGTGCCCTAAGCAAGCACACTGTATAATTAGAGCTTCGAAAAGAGTGCTAAAATGAGCACCGCTCGGAAGCGCGTAAAAGAGTAAGAGATTTTGCCTACGATTAAAAGAACACTAGATTCCGAATACACCGTAGCAGATTTAACACTACCCAAGATGTGCTATGGGAAAACCTGCTACTCTACACCGCCCTAAAAAGTTCTTCTTGGTTATATGATGATTACACGCGTATAAATGAAAAAAAAAGGTAACATGAGTATATGATATTGTTACGTTATTTTCTTCCTTCACGTTCGTACAGGGCTCGTAGATTTGGAGTGAATAACGACGACACTTGATGAAGTATCGAAAACACTTTATTTAACCAATATTAATCAGGACAGCTCCAATAACACTTTTTACAGTTGTCGAAAATCTACTATAAACACGCTGGAGCAATCAGAGACATAGCCTTCACACTGTCAGGCAGTAACGGTGGAGATAGCTCCACTGCAAAGCACCAGAGTACAACTTCCGACTCTTCTTGGTCATTCTCGGAACTCCACGTAATCTCGAGACTCTCTACGCTGCAACTCGCGATGCACTCGACGACACACGAGCACAGCTCCTGACTCTTCGGTTCAGTCTTTCCCGGAGCTCAACACGCTCTCTCGACGATGCACTAATCACGATACACTAAGAGACTCCTTCGGGGGACTCGACGACCCACTCTGCACTCGCTACCCGGCTGTCAACTCGATCGACTCCGCAGGGATTGACTCGCTAGACGAGACACTCTCAATACTACTATCACCTCACTAGACGAGGCACACACACTCTCGATGAGAGACACACACTCCCTCTTGATGAAACACACTGACTGACTGCGGACCAGCAGGGTTTATATAGCTTTCGGCTTGTGTTTGGGAACATTCTGGGCTAAGCCGGTAAGAATTCGTTCCAGAAGGTTCTCCATCTGTCCATGGGATATCGCAAATTTAGTCGCCAAATTTTCCGATTTCTCGCCAAATGTGGCAACCCTGCCTTGTCTTGCCATTTTATGGCAAACCTAAAACTGCTTTGCGGGGAAGCTATCTTACCGCGCCTGTACATTTCGTAACAATATTTTCATTATCTGCATTTCATATTTACAATTTCGTCTATTTTTTCATGGTGGTACTTTTCGAAGAAAGTGACACCACCTTTGAAAAAACACAACCAAACTATATTTTGCACATGTACCGGGATCCGTATCAGATTCACTGCCTGAAGCAATTCGTCTACCACTTTCTGTGCTTTCAGAAAAGGTCAAACCTCTCCGATACATTTGGAAAATAATTAAAAATAAAAAAAATAAACTAATAAAGTATTTACAATTAGAAATTATAAGCTATAAAATTAAATTAAACAAACGTCTACAATCCAGAACTATCAAAACTATCAAAACTAACAAAACTTCTTTGAACGAGCGAGACTGCTCGCCAGGTTCGATGAAAAAAGCAAATCGTACAATCATTAAAAAAAACATTTCTGGATAAAACATTTATTGAGGATGTGAGGTAAAAGTGGAAACATCGTTTTCTCCAGCATTGCATATGTGCCAATCAGATTAAAAGCGACGAGAGATAAAAATCACGCAGCGAAAAAAGTTAAATAAAAATCGACATTCAAAGCTAGGTTACGAAGTTGCAGTCTTTAAGTTAGTGTCTCAGTAGGAAAAGTTCTGATTCAATCATCTTCTGGAATGACTTGGTAACTAAGACTTTCTGAAACATTTGCATCATTACAGCTAGTCCGGTTTTGAATAAATGATCTTTTATTGTGTTTTACTATACAGTCGATTTTTAAATCAGCATTTATCAGTTCGTTTCTCTCAGAATTTTATTCTGTACTACATGAAGTTTGTGGAATTCTGCATTTGAGTCTGACGGCTAGGCTGCAGAAGATGTTTGAACTTTGAACTTCATTTTTCTGCTGGTGCACTACTTCTGGAAATCTTAACCAGTAAATTTCTTTAGCTTCACCAGGCCTTTTGCGGTAGTAAAATAAAAATGGTGTAATAACACTAAAACTCTGAGAAGAGAATCATTCTTGACTGATGTTAGAATAAAAATTCTTAAATGGTTAATTAGTTTGTGTTGTAGCCATAACAACCCATAAATACATATATAATGTTAGAATACAAATGTGTGATCTATGAAGGGAAAAATATGATTAGAAAAACTTACCCAGAATAACGATAACTAAAATATTTCACAAGAAAATCAATTATTTTTTATTTTTTAGTATCACTATTTCAGAATAAGCCTTAATGAACTTTAAATATGTTGTTCGCAAGACAACCTAAACTGAACAAACTGGTATTTATACATCATTTGACACCAGATCTACATTACACGTGACTTCAGGAATATCTCGAAAAACTGCTGAACTCATCGGCACAAGTAAATCATTGTCCATCTGTCCAAATTAAAACTTCTGAGAAAACTCAATCATGAGAAATTCTTGTAGTCGATCAGCATAAAGGGTATGAAACTTATTTTTTAAACCAAAGAAGAAGCGCGCTCACGCTGAACTGAAAATGAGGATTTACGAGGTCGATGAACAAGGAAGCACCATGGATACATAATTCGTGTCTATGTTGCTAGACGGTAGAAAACATATCAGCAGCAATCTTATACGTATTAGGAGTATCAGTCATATAACGATTTACCTGGAAGTTGAATAAAGTCACAAAGACTTGCATGGTTTTTTTCGGACAGCATTCGATGACAAGAAAAATGGCACATGACGTCGGCAGGGAAGAAGGAACGGGCCAGAAGACCGTCCTTCAACCTCATACTCCAAGAGCAGAAAAAAAAAAAAAAAAAAAGAAAAGAGAGGGAGAAACCGGTTGTTGCATATCCCTACAGGCGTTGTCTTCGTATGGTCTCGATTAACAAAAACGATGCCTTAATAACGTGGAGGCCTGCCTGCACAACTTAGTCTGGCACTTACTTAATCCATAGCAATTTTACACAAAATCCGTATAAGAAATTTTGAAAAGCAACTTCAGGTGAATCGTTGATTCATAGTAATTATATGCAAAGTCACAGAAGCGTAACATAGAGTCGGCCTTAAAATGCGTGTATCCTTAACTCGTTTTTGAAACAAAATTCTTGCGAGTATCGAAAGTTGGCTGGCGATAACACAGGCTTTTCGTATGATGTGCGAATAATGCTCTAAGTGAAATGGAAGCATAAAATATGAAAGTATGTTACACATTATTTATTGAGGAATAATAAAAAAGAGCATTTTACATCCCTCTATAGATTGCCAGAGATATTTTAATAACTATACCATTCCATTTCATTCAGGAATTTATTTAATGCTAAAAGGCGTTATATAAATCGCAGAATAAAATGCAACTCGGTATTATATCTGGCCTAACTTCATTTTTCGCTAAAGCTTCCAAACTCTCAAATTGCTTATTGTTTGTCAATTGAGAACCGTGCTGGTGTAAGCATATTTCTTTAGGAAAATGTTAAGGTTAGAATTCCGTCAATTTTATATTAATGGAATTGTCGTCGCTCACGTTGCAAATCAAAGTTACAAAGCGCAATGTGAATACGTTCGACAGCCAAAATCATTCTAAAACCAACATCATTCTAAAACCAACCTACCTAGAAAGCAAACCGTGAGCTAACATATTTTCGAAACCACCACTTTGATTCAAAGAAACAAAACATTATTATTCAAAAAAAAAAAGGAAGAGCTATACAGTGTACGAATGTCGTCTAAAGTTTATTTTAAAATTCTTATACCGCAAGATAGTACGAAGAAACTGGTGGTCAACAAACTTGGATTAAATTTGATTATGTAATTGTTTAATTCTTGGAATTAAAACTTAGTCTCAAAATTTCAATTTCACATTACTCATCAAAAGTAAGAAAGCATAAATTAAAAATAATTTTGCCAGTTTTTCATTCACCAAACACAGAGCGAGCTCGCTACTCTTTCGTTAATTATTAATAAATAAATTATATTTCTTACATTTTATGTACTCGTATATATAGCATATACAAAAATTAAAACTTAAAGCATTTTATTGCTGAAGCCTACGTGAATGTACTTCACCCTTCGTAGAACCTGGTGACTTGCACAGTATTTTTTTTCGTTTCGGAGGAAAACATTCAAGTGTTCAGGAAACATAAATTCGTATTGCATTTGATGACAAAGATAAGAGTTAGTTAATTTTGAGGGTTTGAATGGTACTGGTCAGGTTTCGAATAGGCAATATTAATTCACGTTTCTGGTTTTCTTTAAATATAGCGATGTAGTTAATTAGCAATGAACATTATTATGGGATAGCAATTACCATTATTCTAGAAAAAACGAATTTGGTCTGAACGTTTTTGATCATAGGATTAAAGGTAGAATTCAGTCAAGGTGCATATTTAGGCTAGAAGTTTAGCAATATAAGTGAATTCAGTCAAGGTGCATATTTAGGCTTGTAGTTTAGCAATATAAGTGAATTCAGTCAAGGTGCATATTTAGGCTTGTAGTTTAGCAATATAAGTGCTAACCTCAAAAAAGGGATGTTAACTACTAGTTTCTTCAAAGATGGGTTTAAGAAACTTTCAACATCTTGTGGGAAGGTATCAGTGTTGTTCGCGAATATAATATCTTCGCTACGGAGTGCTAATTGTGTTTGGATACTTTTAACAATAAGCTCAGCTTTCTTCGTGTCTGCGTGAGCTACCACTGCATCTACAAAAAGAACGGAATCAGTGTTTCCTGTTTTGCGTTACCCGGCAGATTCACGATCAAGACTGTTGCCACTGGCGTTAGAGATTTTATGTATTTTGAATATTGTGATTAGAAGAACTGGTCGCGTGATGTCTTCATTCCATTCTGGAAAATAAGACGAATTTCGAATTTTTATAACGCCAAAACTGAATATGGAAATTTAAATCACCAGCAGCAATGATATTATTTGGAGTTTTGGGAGCAGTTTAATAAAATCTTCCGCAGGGAACTTTAAACCTTTTCCCTTATGTGGACGACATCACAATTAGTTAAGTTGAATTTGGAAAACAAATTCGACATACTAGACATAATATACATAATATACAAATTCGACATAATATACAAATTCGACTCGGTGTATCCATCTTCTGTGAAGTGTATGGTCTTTAATATAGATACTTGTGCCACAATGATATACACTGGTGTGCAAAAATTAAGGACGAAGACAAAAAATTAGCATATCAGCTGAACGAAGAGGCAGAGCGGACAGAAAGACCAATCAGAAGATTAAGTAAGGTGATGTACGGTAGCACATGCGCAGATATGCAGGTAGACGTAATGAGGGAGTGTCTGACTAGCATAAAGTATGTTGTCGGTGTAAGATCAGTATTTCTGGCAAAGAGATTGCACGCCGTATAGCAGTTAAAATCACACCGAGTTGCTGCCTCAGCGAGAAATGGAGAATAATCAATCTGTTAGATGACATCTGGATGATTTTACCCAAGGTCGAATCATTGGGAAGTTGGAGGAAGGCCGCAGTGTGACAAGTGTGGCTGCAGAGTTCGGAATTGCTCACAGCATCGTTTCACGACTTTGGAGACAATTTCAAACTACAGGAACAGTTATCCAGGAGTTTAGTAGTGGTCGTCCACGAGGAACCACACCCGCAGATGACCGGTATATTGCCTTACACGCCAGAAGAAACAGGCGGCAGACAGCGGGAGAAATCGCTACATACACGACACAGGCGACTGGACGACCGATATCGCGTTTTACCGTGGCCAGAAGACTGCACGGTGGTGGTCTGTTTGCACGACGCCCTGTACGGTGTGTACTTCTAACGCCTGTCCATCGGAGAAGGCGTTCTCTGTGATGCCGGAAACACCGGAATTGGAGAGACAATGAATGGGGACGAGTACTCTTTACAGATGAGAGCAGATTCAGTCTGAGTAGCGATTCTCATCGCATACTCATCTGGAGAGAGCGGGGAAGCCGCAATCATCCCTCGAACATCATTGAAAGGGACAGGTATGGAGGTGGCGGTGTTCTCGTTTGGGGAGGCATCTTGCTTGGTAGTCGTGCAGACCTTCACATCTTCGACGGAGGTTCAGTCAACGGGACCCGTTATTTTAACGAGATTCTTCTTCCATATGTGCGTCTCTTTAGAGGCGCTATGGGTCCGCAGTTCCTTTTCATGGACGACAATGCACCATGTCATCGCATAGTAGCTGCCGAACAGCTCTTAGAGAGTCAGGATATTGAACGTATGGATTGGCCGGCACGATCTCCGGATCTCAATCTCATCGAGCATGTATAGGATTTTTTGGCAGACGCTTGGCAGCTCGTACCTTACCACCAGTAACGATTCCGGAGCTTCCATTGGCGCTGCAAGACGAATGGGCAGCAATGCCTCAACAACCCATTGACACCCTCATTCTCAGCATGGGCAGATGCTGTGAAACCTGCGTAGCAGTCAGGGGAGATCATATCCCCTATTAAAGACCGGATGTTTCTTGCTGGACACCCATCACAGGGATATTTCGGCCTTCAGTCGCATTGCGCTCCATGCTACTTTTATCTCTTCTATTACAAGCTTCTTTTTATCCCTCTGATTTCTCTTTTAGTAAGTGTTGCTTACATTACTCATGTCCTTACGTATTGGGGATCTTACGGTATTAATGTGTTGATTTGGAAAGCTTTTGTACAAAGTTATATTGAAAAAACAGATTCGTCCTTAATTTTTGCACACCAGTGTATTTCCAGCGGATTGGCAGCTTGTCTGTCATTAAGAAAAATTGTAATTTGCTTGCATGAGAACTCTCCCGGGTTGGAGTTTGGTCTCTTGCATAAGAATAAGGTGAAAATTCTTTTCATACAGATAGTCTCTGAGTTCGCGTACCTCAGGTATGATATCATTAGTATTCCATGAACAAAGTTTTATGAAGTCGTTAAAAGTATTCAGTTTTCATGTTGAGGGGAATCGAAAAATTGGAGTGTAATATAGTTCTTAAGTAGGCTGTGTCAGCACCAGAGTGAGCTGCTCTAAGCTGTGGCAGAGCAGCTTTGAGATTTATAGCAACACGACTCACTTTCTAATCAGTCTGGTCAAAACCAGACTGATTAGAAATTTGTATGATTCCCGAAAGAATATTGTTACAATTTAGAATAAAATTTCTTTCTTCGGGCACCGATAAATTTAGAAAGGAGAGGAGAACAACATGTTGTTCCTCTGTTAAAACACTGGAGTTGAGACTCCGGAACGTATATTACTAGCGTTAAGAGCAGCGGCTGGTCTGCGGTTATTAATCTCTTTAAGTCCAAAGGACTAATTTCCGCTGAAGGGCTATAGTTTTCGTTTTGAGATTTTGCATAGAAACCTTTAAAAGGCTGAATCACTTTTTAAATCGTTGCCACCAAATATTATCGCCCTGTATTATATTTGAAGAAATTAAATAATGAAGAATCTGCATAAATAAATGTATGTTTCTTGCATTGTAATAAAACAACGAGCCATCAGGATTTGAATAACGTAATCTTCCATAGAGTATGGGCATATGGAAGACCTAATTTAAATTTGAAGTTTGGTTTATTATCAATTTCATATTTTGTAACCCTTTAATGAATGTTTGGTTAAAAAAACTAAGCGATTTCAAAGCGAGAAAGGCAACGCTTACAGAAAAAGCATTTTTATCTTCAGCATGTGAGACTGCGTATCGGGATTTCTAAAGATATGGCCAATTTAAAATTATTTTATCATATTGCTCTTGAATTGACTTTTATGTTATAAGTGAGAAGGGACATGATATTTAACAAATAAAGATAACACAATGTTGAAAAAACGTCCATTTGGACGTAGTTTAAAATCTGAAACTTTTCGATGATTTTTTTTTTTTTTTTTTTTTTTTTAACTTGGTTATTTTTGTTTTGGTGAGGGTAGAAATAGAATTTGGTGTGGGATTTCCTTAGGCTCGTTTGGATATCGGGAGTAGAGGGCCAAGATATCCAATTCGCTCCATGAGGTCCCAGCAGTTTGCGTACTTCATTGGACCCTTTTGTGCATTCTGTGGCTTGATGTGGTCTAGCACATCAAGCCACAGAATGTAACACACATTTCTGAGGGAGGTTACAATTTCCAGAATTGTGGAAGATTCCTTAACAACGCCACCAATGCAACGGCCCTTTCCTTCCTGTGAGGTTCTCAATCTTCATGATAATTGCCAGGAGAAGGATGATGCTGAAGTCTTCATTGGCGTTTAGGCTATTAACAACGGTTCTCAACCTTTTTACTAACGCATACCATCTCAAAAATTAAGCGACTTTAGTACCACTCCTATATCTTTCAATTTCGCAACAGAAATATGAAATAAGATATATTTTGCCATCTGCACAACCTATTGGGTATTTGTTTTATATGGGCGCGCATAGATTAAAAATTGGTTACCATTTTATTTATCAAAATTGAAGTTATAATAATTTAATTCTAAAATTTAATTTGGGATCGTTTAAAAGAGATCAATTCCTTATGCTAGTCTTATTTCAATTAACCATAACTGTAAAAAATTAGGATCTATTTTGAATTTTGTCCTGTATAACTTTTTCAAATAAAACTTGGAAGAAAATACTTGTTCACACAAATAGGTTTTGCAGAATGGAAACAAAAATTCAATAGCTTTATTTGGAATGCCTTTAAGTTCATTTTGGGGGTTCAGCCAAAAGTTAACAAGTGTGTTATTGTTGAAATCTTCAGTTAGAGTTCGATTACACGAAATTACTAACATTTTTTTTCTTTTTCTTCCCGAGATTTTTGAATGAAATAGTTATACATTCTTCGTTTCTTTGCGCACCACGTAGTTTTTCTTGCCTACCACCAGTGGCACGCGTATCACCTCTTGTGAATCTCTGGGCTATTATATATCTGACTATAGAATAATGAATATAGAATAATGCATCTTATTTTTATGTTTCTTAAAAGCGCAGACGTTGATCGCGTCTCTTATAACGTCAATGGGTGAAACAATGGAAAGCCTTCGAAGAGCATGTTTTACGGGTCTGCCTACATTTTGCTCGTATGACTTGCATTCCATCTTACTATTTTCGACGACAACGCATGCTAAAGGACAGTAATTTTGTACATTGGTTGTAATTAGTTTTAGAAAATCTCCTTTTTCAAAATCGTCTATTAATGGGGCAGATTTTCTGAGTTTTCAGGCGGCTAGTGTTTGGGATTTATTTCCAAATTTGGCGTACTGTTCTATTTTTGAAATTGCTAATTTATGGCTATGGGAGCATTTTGATTGAATAGCAAGCGATCGTGTTTTTTTTTTTTTTCCTTAAGTGTTTAGAACGGTCAACGAACTATCGGCACCTACAAGTTCTAGTTTTTAATGGGATCTCGAACAATTTGCTGGGGAGTTGCCATATTTCGCACATTGGGCTATTATTTTGATTTGTTGGTGAGTTATTTTGCTTAGGATTAGCCACATTATTTATCAATTGAGCAACGGTATCATTTTATTGTGAGTTGACCTCGTTTAAGGTAGAAGCATAATCTACCCAAGTAACAGGAAGGGAAAATAGGGAATCCTCACGAGGTGACAAAGTTGTATTAGATTTCGAAAAATATAATCCCCCTCCGGGTAATATTGCTGTTTCTATTCATCTTTTTCTCGTTTCAAGTGTCATGATCTCTCGATTTCGAACTGAAGCACGGCATGTTGCTTCTTAAGATCCCATATTTTTTAATTTGCCTTAGCATGGTCATTGGGTGAAGACACTGGTACGGAGATATACTGGCTAGGGATGGCAAGGTTGAGAAAGCGGTGTCCGAGGAAGTATTGTTATTTTCAGATAAATCAGGCATATTATCGGTGTGAATTGTCATTTCAACCTCAGACTTTGCCATAGTAAGCGTCGACGACACAAACAGAAACTACTATCAATAATGCGTCGATTAACTATGATACTTTGATGATGCTTCGTCGGTATACTGGCATGCAGCAGGTGATAGTAAGCCCTATTTTTGCCAGTTATTGAAAGAGTCCCATTAGGGCCTGACTTGTGATGCAACCGTAAAAGATATTCTCCAAAAGAGATAAGTACCTGACGCGGAGAGAACAGATTGAAGCGCTTTGCGCTAAGCGCTTCATTTAATTCTAAACATTAAAGACCTCATTTAATTCTAAACATTGAAGACCGGGTTAGTCTGAAGACTGGTCGGTGTCCATGCTGGTGTTCTCCCGGAATTCATACAGTTGCAAAGACACTATATCAAACAAAGTAATAAAAGCACTATGGAATTCTGCTTTCTCATTAGTCATCCTGATTGTTCGGTATAATACGTAGTAAATGAGCAGCGTAGGGCCTAAAAAATCTATCTTCCCCACAGAATGCCGTACTCTAAGATTTCTGCGAAATTTACTGGGATATTTCTCTGCTCATGTAATCTTCCATTCATCCGTGTCGTGAAATCTTTGATTGACTCTGTTTCTAAATCCGAGTACAGGCTTCTGTTTCTTATAAAATACGGGGCACCTGTGATAATTCTAAGAGATTTAGATTTAATTTGCAATACCTGAAGTGTTTTGTAGTCTTTCTCGCAGGCAGTAGTCCAGGCGGGGCAAGCATACATAATAATAGGTCTAATAGATGTGATGTAGAATTTTCTCTTCAAATTGATAGAAATCTGATCATTTTTAAGTAGTAGGAAAAATCTGAACGTTATTCCGTTTGCTTCTCCACACATGTTGGCTATGAGAGTGAACCAGGTGAAGCAGTCGCACCTATTAAAGGTAAGGCCCAGAAACTGCCGCTGTCCACTCTGAGAACCAGGGTACCGAACAGCCTTATCTATTTCGTGATAAAAGATTCGAATTTTCCTTTCTTCTCACTTTGCGGTATTTTTTATTTGTCAGGTTGAATACTGATTTTCCGTTTACAACACCGTTTCTAAGTAGCGGGGATCTTTTCCTGTATTTTGACGAGGACGTGATTTGGCGATTTGGATTTAATAGCAACAGCCGTATCATAGGCGTAACAGGCTTGTAATAGTAATCGTTGTAACAGTAATCGTTCCGCTTGGGAATCAGAAAAATAGTTGCATATCTGCAAACCTTCGGAAAATAGTTATTGTGCAAACAGTCATTAAGAAGGCTCGTGAATTTACAAATAATTTTAAATGGAATGTTTTTAAGCATACGGTTATTATTTACATATTTACTGTTTACCACCAACGCGGATAGTGATGAATTGTTCTCGATCTCTTGACAGAATTTTCAACTGTAGTGACAAAATTAGTAATTTACTTTATAGATCGATATGGAGAATATTTAGCATTTAGACCATGAATGGGATTAATTTTAAGTTCTTTTTGAATAACTGTATTTCTAACAAGCCATGGTGCATTTAATATGGACCCTATAACCGTGGTTTGTGAAACTTCAATTTTTTGCCTTTCAGTCTTGTTTGCTTTTGCCAAGTTGGGACGGCATAGAGGATAGTAGGCCTATTTACAGTGAGGTACAGAGTTCTTTTAGTCCAGATACTTAATTTTGATTTGCGTCCGATGAAACTGTGTATTGTGCAAATACCACTGAAATCGTGCACCTACAACCTGAAATCGTGCAAATATCACTGAAATTGTGCAAATACAACCACAAAAGCATTAAGGTTGTATTTGCACGATTTCTTACTTCATTTTTATGTTCCTCGAAAGAGAGTTTTTGATCAATTATGATTCTCAAGTATTTATTTGCCATTGTAACGACTTCATTATCTATTTAATATCAATATTGACCCTCATTGTGGTTTTGTACCGACGATATAACACAACAGAGACTAACTTAGAGGTGTTCAATGTTCTATACTTTGGGCCATATAGAGACAATGTAAACTTGCAGGTGGAGATTATTTAGTGCATTTTGTGGATTCATAACATTATAACAATTATTGTGTTAACATACTTTTCATACACCTAAATTTAGTTCGAATCCAAGCAAAAGATCTGCTGTCATTCCGGAGGGAGCTTTACTATCAAAGAAAAATTTCTCGTATCTGCACACTTTTAGTGGACATAAGAAAAAAATTGATACTTTTCCTTTCATTTTTTTCTTCTCGAAACTTGGAAAAGTTTCTGTTCACTCAGGTATTTAGTGCGAGAAGTGGGAAAATAGTTATAACCTCGATTCCACTCCCCTCATCACAGTTCTCAGCAGTTCTTGAATTGAAAAATACCAAGATATTTCATAAAGGAAATAAAGTAATCTTTTAAATTGTGTGTACTATCACAATAAAGTACTAATCCCTTCACAAAACTCACTGCTTGAACGTTTAAAGGTCGAGAAGAGAAATGAAGCAGGCTATTAATTGGATATCATAAGACGTCCGCAGCTGCTTTTTCACCGAGTGTATTTTAAAAAGTTTATAAAATTATCTTAAAGGAATCATAAATTTGAGTGCAAAAACGGTTATTTTATCGAAATATCAAGTTTATTCTTATACTTAAATATCTAGTTTAGGTTTAAACGAAGACTTTAAATTTTATTGAAAAAATATCAGCTCATATAACAAGATCAAACCCTGCAGTCCAAAAGGAAAAAAGAGAAAGTAAAACTCTCCTTTACAGAGATACTGAATTCAACTTAGAACAAAACAGTATTTAAGGAATCATACACTCCGCAGCCAAAGAATGAAAGATTCTCGGTTAATTAAATGCAGCTAACAGGCTCTTACTTAGCGTGTTGTACAAACAAAAGTCTTATCAGTTACACTATGGAGCGAAGAAGTACTTCTGTGTTTAGCCACCTCTTTCACACTTGTGATTATTCTTTGGGGGGATGAAGATTGATTAAGAAAAGTCAAAAGTCGGATTAAAATCGAAATTAAAGCACAATTTAGAGCAAAAAAATTAAATGACTTACCTTTTACACACTTATCGGGGTGAACAATTGGGCATCTGAAATTTTAAGCGATCCAATAAATACTTATATGATGCAATAAATACTAATATATATATATCCAATAAATACTAGTATGTTTGCCATTAAATTAAATTAAGACCTTCACTTGAGTTCATAAAACGTAGCACACCATCATCTTGTTATGCGATCTATTTTGTATGTTTTATGTATCAAGCAATAGAACATTATTCAGATCTGTTATATATTTGAATATTTGATTTATTATCTAAGATCTAGCATCGGAGAAATTCCAAAAAAACGTTTTCAAGGAAGTTGCAATGCATATTATGGTGCATGTGGAATTCGTGGAACCCTTGGAGGCATAGCAAAGAGTTATATGTTTTATGTATGCGGTGTATATTCAGTTCTTTTCCGAAATGTAGTAACAAAACAATAGATTCCAGTTATAACTTTGTCTACTAAAAATAAAATGTAATTCATTTGTTTTAACTTGTTGCTCACAGTGTAAAAAAAAAAGCTTCAACTCATGCAAAGTACTAATAATATGTTTAATTTTTTCTTTGAAATTAAAAAAAATTCCATAATAAATGTCGATCGATCCCGATAGATAACATGATTATAAATGCATCTTTGCGAATCTATCGGCGCATAAATTAAACACGATACTGTTCTATTCGAATACGGTTTGCGAAACCTCTCCTACACAAACGCTGCCTTCGAGCGATCTGAGGTAACGGAGTGAGTGAAATTAAGTATTTTTTTTATTCTCAACTAATAGCTGAGAACTAATTTTTACGCTTAAGCAAAAATAAAAAAATCTTATATGCATCGATTAAATTGTCGATACATTCATCTGCATTCGTTATTCATACGGATATATATTTTTTGGTGTTAGATGTTGTAATGCGTAAGTCTATCCTCATATTTAAGGTACGAGTAATATACAGCATATCTGTTAGTATGCAAATTATAAAGTAGCCATATAGGAGATGTGACTAAGATAGCATAGGGAGAAAACTAATTTTACTTGTTAAATTCAACGGAAGGGAAAATTAGCCTAATTATATCTACATGGTAAGGGGGGCTCGCTCCAATACCAATGATTTCAAATTAGGGAGTGCCTATGGTTTAAAACCATTTATCTCCTAATCAGAATTAAATAAAGTGAGCAGAAATAAGAAATTTGCAGAAGTTAGTTTACTTGATGCAAGCTAGAGGGAGCCACATATGCTCGACAAAGGTAAGGAATAAAGATAAATATAAACAATTATTAAAATAAAATATTACTTTATATAATCCTTTTACAAAATTCTTAACATTTTGCAACAGACCTGGTGAGTACACACAATTATTTTTTATGCCGTTTCCTAAAAAAGCCGAACCGCTCGGGGGGTTAATCTGGTTACTGAGATATTTATAACGTGATAATATATTCCTGCTATATTTATGCCAATCATAAGAACTGAAACCTTAGAACGTCATTTTGCTCTTAAATCATAATAACATTCATTAACACTGCATTATCCGATATTAATTATTAAATCAAATATAAAACTGAAATTTAAAAAATATTATTAAATACCATTTCTAGCATTAAAAAAATTTGCATGAAATGGTAGCACATGCGCATCATACCCGAATTATCGGAGATACAAAACAAGATTAACAGTCAACAATAATATCTACTTAGATAGAACCCTGTAGCTAATTCCTGTAAATGTTTAGATGTTTACATAGATAAGTCTTTCAACTTCAAAGATCATATTTCTTACATCTTAAACAAAGCAAATTCAGCCTACATGGCAATTTATCCTATTATCGTCTAAAAATAAAGAAAATGCTTTACATATCTCTAATTCGACCGATCATGCTATATGCAGTGCCGACCTTGGCAATCTCCAACAAAACTGAGCGTAAAAAACTGGATATATATCAAAATAAAATTCTACGTAGCATTGTGAATGCACCTTGGTACGTGAGAAAATCTGTAATTCATAACAACCTGGATATTGCATCTGTGCATAACTTTATACTGATGACAGCTCACAACATCTTCGAGAAGATGAAAGATAGTCAGTATAACGCAATTAAACAAATGTTGGATTATGATCCAACCATTGAATACACTGTCAAACGCCCAAGGACAATTCAACGCATTTCGTCATGGTTGTAACTTGTAAATTTTAATTTTAAAATTTACTTGAACTCTGAATGTTTTTCGCACTGACCACAGGTCATGAACTTTGCTTAATTTTCTCCGATCGAGAAATTGGACTCTATCCCATTATTTGTGTTACATCTTATGTTAATTAGAAACTTTTTTTATTCAAAATTTTTATGTTTCATTACGGCCTATCTAGCTACTGCATACTTCTGAAGGACTTTGAACTCTTATGCCATTAACAGCTTCGAACTGTCTTCGGTTCTTTTGTTGTGTTGAGATGAGAAAGGCATGTGTTTTGAGATTATAAAAATTATGTTATGTTGTCATTCACTTCTTTCTATCAATTAGCTATAAAGTTGCACGTATTTTGCAGAAATTTAACTTTCGTGTCGTTTATTCTCCCATCAATAAAATCCCGAGTTCCATACTCAAAGACCCCATTCCGAATATGAATTCCTGGGGTATTTGCAGGATTCCTTGCCAGTGTGGCTTAATTTACATTGACCAAATTAAGAGAGCCTTAAAATTTTGCGTTAAGGAACATGAGGCATATGTTAGAAAAACGGAAACACAGAAGTCTTCTGTTGCACAACATTGTTGGTCCGAAAATCCCACTTTCAATTTTTCTGCTGCCAAAAATATTCAAAAAACATCTTCTATTGTTGAACTGGATATTCTAGAGGCAATTCACATTCAAAAAAATCTTTCTGTTCTAGTTAACGACCCTAATTCCAATGCATTTTTGCCTTCGGCCTTTAAAGAAATAATATGTTAGTTCTGTTTTCATAAACAGATGGCGCCAGTGGCTTATCTCCTGTCCAGGCTTTCTTATCTTATCTAATCTTTATATAATATCTCGTTCATTTGCGCTTTTGCAGCTGAGAATGATGGTTCGGTAAAACCATCGAAACTAGTCCTACGAAAATTGAAAACATAACGCTGATTTTTGTTGTTCCACTTCTAAATTTATAAATACAGCATGCTAAAATTTGCTGTCAATACGGAAGATCTATTTCTGCAAATATTATGCAAAAAGGGGTTGGATTTAGAATTTTCCAAAAGTCAAATATGAAAAAACACGTTTTGTCCGCTCGTTTTTGAATTGCCCAGATGTCACATGTGGCCATGTCTGGGCGCATTGGCGTCTTGTTCACCAAAATGCGGCAGACGGCAGTGGTATTGGTAGGTAGCATTATTCAGGATTAGTCAAATACTTGTAGCGTGGATAATTCCCGCCATTGTTCTCCCTGAAAACTGGTAGTGTTGAGCCCACGCGCTCGGTGGTAGTAGTGGTTATAGAGAACATTTTTAAGTCTCCTGTCTCGGATGAGCTTAAAATTACCTCTCACAGATGCTCGAGTGGTCACCTACCATCTGCCTAATATAAGGACTTCTCAGCTGTGAGTGCCGAATAGGCGAAGCATGTATGATAATTATTATCGCCATCATTATTATGTAATAAGTTAAAACCGTTTTTGCTTCGTAACTTAAAAAGCTAACAATTTTTTGCATAACAATTTTTTTTTTACCTTTGCAGACCCGAATCAGAATAGTCTGAATTGTAGGAGAAGTAGTGAATTGGATAATGTTTTTGTTTTCAGAGTGGTCAGTATTCGCGTATAGTAAGTTTAAAGAAATGGAATTGTTTTACTGATTTAGTGTAATATCATTCTGATATTATAAATGCTGTAATGAAATGTTCGAGTGTTTCCTTTAAAATAACGTCCTCAGTATAAATACCGAGAGTTCAACACTTATTGCTACAACTTTCTGGTGAAAATGTAAATATAACGCTAAATATGTTTCTTTATTCATAAACGGTAACGTCAGATATAGCTATACGTATAAATACGAACTGGTGGCAAATAACGTTTAGCTACTGCGCATCTGTCGGTTAAAGAGCGCTTAAAACACCTTCAAATGCTGATAACTGGACATGATTTCAAATCTAGGCTTACTTGTTGGTTTTACCGATGTATAGCATTAATACGCCCTGGATGGTATTAGAAGCCCCCTCACACAGGGCAGATTTTTCTGCAGACTCAGAGCTCTTCTGTGCTTTTTCTTGTTAAAAGAATATAATTTAACTTTGAATATTATGTGTCACACGCTTTGAAATAGCAGGAGTAACGGTGCAATATATTCTGAGTGCATATTTTAACATGATAATCAACTCAGCCACTAATTTGTGATCGCGTTTCTCGTGACGTAAGAACAAGAATTAAACAGAACTGATTCAGACATAATACGTCTTAAAGTTTTCTTAAGCCCCACCAGCGGCCGAGCGTAAAGTCGCTGAACACTGGTTGTTCGGTCCGAGGTTCGAATCCCGCAAACGGACTGGCTGCGTGGGCGTTTTCGTGTTTTACCCCATGTGTAAACGTGTATACGAGCCAGTTCCCCTTAGAAAGTCCTCCACGAAGGCATCCCTCCCCTTAGGCAGATAGCCTTCGAGGCTTTGCCATAATCACACACACACACAAAGTTTTCTTATTTTTTTTTTTTTTTTTTTTTTTTTTTTTTTTTTTTTTTGTATTTTATCTTAAGGTACACACCTTTATGGTGGACTAATTTGATGAGCCCTTATGTGTGAGGCTCTTCGTGGGATTCCGTGATAAGCTGTAGTAAGAACGGAATTAATTCCACTTGTAAACCAGAATATGCAACCAAAGCATCAGAACTGAGTTTTCTCTCTCCACCTTTCGCTGATCAGCGCGATTATCGTGCGTTCCGCAAGACTCATTCCGGCTGTCGAATCTAACTCCGGCTGTCTGTCTAACTAACCGCGTAGTTGCCCTACGCGGTTAGTTAGAATGAGATAAAAAAATTTTTTGAAAGAACAACCAAAAAGCAATTTCGCATTCTCACCTCCCCTATTTCAAAACGAGCCAAAAAATTGGCTTTACGAGAAAACTTTCGCATACGGAACAAGGATAAGTTTAGGCATAACGCAGGCGGAAAATCTTAAGTTAACGAATTTTATTCCTATAGCGGTGATTGTTGATATATTACACGTGCATTTATTTTGAAAGATACGTACTAGAACGTATTAAACTAGGAATGAAATTGTCTCGCAGTTAATAGTATTAATAAAAAAAAAAGAAAAGAGCTAATTCACTACGATATGGTTTTATTAACTCTTAGTTGCTTAGAGAGGAATTAGAGTCATTATGCGACATTCTCTATCAAAAATCTTCTTGATTTGAACTCTAAAATACAAGTCACTCCGAAATTTGAAACTAGCATATCACTACCATTGGCAATCAATTACCTTTTTTAGTTTTAGATTAGCCATCCATTACTTGCTAATTAAAATGCAGTGACTCTTAAAGAGAACAATTCTGATAGCGACAAGCAAAAATTCAACCTTATACCTTCAATGGCTGAAAGTTATTTTTTTATTGGTACCACCGGTTAATGTGATTACATTATATTTGTTTTTCATTTTAAGCACTTTTGCTGCGTCGTGCTGGTAATTTTCCCTACGACAAAGAACTTCTCTAATATCAGTAACTAAAGAGAAACAAAAGATCTCAGTTTTGGAAATTTCAAGTTCAAGTTCCAAATCAGCTACGTCGTAAGCGCTACGATACCCATACGAGATGAATTCATTTACAAACGACGCAGCTTAAAAAAAATATTACGTATTTTAGAACAGAGAGGGTAAATTTAAAATTATTGATAATTATAATTATGATTTTTCACTTACATATTTTTATCTCATAATTTTTATTTACATCTTCGCATAGCTATGCTCAGTCAGTGACTCTCGATTTTAAGTTAAATACGCTTTGCATTACTTTGTGTATAACAGTCTTAGTTTAAATACTGATTATACTCTGTGATACTGTGAAGAGTTGTACAGCTATGTTTTTTGGAAACTTCCAGAATACTGAGGTGTTTCTTTTTGTAAAATAACTTTTAGCAACCTCTCATCGTACCTAAGTGTATTCAATATATTAAGAACCCGTAACCACACAACAATATATTATCAGAAGAAAACGATATGTAAAACATATCTTAATGCTTTTGAGCAATATTATGCTTTAACTAAATTATATGTGGATCCTGAGATCAATATGTTAATCAGCTGTTAATTATATTTGAATTGTGAGTTCACTATATTAATCATGTGTGAGTTATGTGTTGATTATGTTTGAAATGTGAGATTAAATCATGCTTCTTTCTTCTTGTAAAGCATTTTATGAAATGATTGCGACTTTGAAATAAATGTTAATTTTATCATTTGCGATGTTCAAAATATTTGCTAAAAATTGTTTAACGTTACATGTGTTCATTTCTATTACAACAGTGTCACGAAATTATTATTTTGCTATTATGATACCTTAATTACCTCCTCAGGATTTATGTATAGGTGCTGCTATTCGAACAGAGGATATCTGTGTACATGCTAATCATTATCTCTCTCTATATATGTGTGTATATATAATATATATAGTTACAACATATATATGTAATATAAAAGGACTTTGCGATACTGATGGTATTGAATATATAAGGTTGATTTCGTAATGAAGTACAAGAATTTTAATTGAGCAAAATGCTAATCTATAATGAATAGATAACTGGCAGCCGAGGAAGATTAAATCTTCACTTTATTTCCAGTAAATATATTGCGGTCGCAAAAAACTTGGCACATTATTTGTGCCTATTTAAAAATGTTTGCATTTTTGATAGATTTTCAATAAGAAGAGATCCGTCGTCAGCAAACCAGCTACTCGGAAGAGTGGAAAGCGAGTGCGTTATCCTCAGGATGAAATCGTAGGAAGAATATAAGATTCTTTAGTGAAAATTCACTTTTCAGCACTACAAGCAGAATTTGATTAACATAATCACAAAACAAGAGAAACAATTACATTACTTTACAGCTTGCTGGAAGGTTCAGTACTGAACGCTGAAATTTCATATCACTGTTACCGAAAGACAATGACTAAGGATCGACTCATAGGCAGACGAAGACGTGAGAAACTTAAGTTTTGATGCAACTAAATTTTATTCAACTCCAATAGGTCTAACAGTGGTCATTTCGAAGAGACCTTTACAATTGTAGAAAATATTTCTCGCACCTGCACACTTTCAGTGGAAATAACAAATTATTTGACGCTTTCGTTTCATTTTTACCCTCCAAACTGTTCCCTATGTTCATAATGGTACGTATTACGGGAAATGGGGAAGTAGTTATAACCTGGATTGCACGTGCCTCACCTCAAAGTCGTCTGCAGTTCTTCAGTAGCGGCATAACACGTTCACAAGCTATATCATAAAGGAGATAAAGTAATCGTTTGAATAGTTTTTACTATCCCAATAAAGGACTAATCTCTTCGCAGAACGCATCGCCTGAACGTTTAAATTTGAAGAGAATTAAAGCAAGCTAATTCTAGGAGATGAAAAGACGACCGCAGTTGCCTTTGCACAGAGCGTATTTTGCAAAAGTCGCAGAAACGTGCTTTAAAGGAATCATAAATCTGCGTGTTAAAATGGTTAATTTATCGAAATGTGAAGTTTAGCCTTAAAATTAAATATGAATTTTAGGTTAAACGGAAGACTTTAAATTGCACGGTAAAATTATCAGCTCATATGGCAAGACCAAAACCTGCAGTCCAAAAGGAAGAAAAAAAAAAAAAAAAAAAAAAAAAAGTAAGTTAAAATTCTCCTTTACACAGGAGGAATACGTAAATATCCAAATCATTCTTAGAACAAAACTGTATTTAAAGAATCGTATATTTCTGTAGCCAAAAAATGAAAGTCTCAGATAACTATAAATGCAGCTAACAGGCTCTTACTGTGCTGTGCACGCAAATGTCCTATCAGTTACGTTATGGAGCGAAGGAGTACTTCTGTATTTAGCCACTTCTTTCACATCTGTGACTATTGCTTGGGAGGATGGAGGTTGATTAAGAAAAGTGGGAAGTCGGATTAAAATCGAAATAAACGTACAATTTAATGCAAAAAAAAAATAAATAAATAAAATAAAATAAAAATAAATTTAAATTTCTTACCTTCCACACATTTATCAGGGTGAACAATGGGGAGTCCGAAATTTCTAGCGATCCAATAAATACTTCACATTTTAGATCTTTATAGTTTTCCTTGGGCCCACCAGCGGCCGAGCGGTAACGTCGCTGAACACTGGTAGTTCGGTCCGAGGTTCGAATCCCGCGAACGGGCTGGCTGCATGGGTGTTTTCGTGGTTTTCCCCATGTGTAACGTGTATACGAGCCAGTTTCCCTTAGAAAGCCCTCCACGAAGGCATCCCTCATCTTAGGCAGATAGCCCTCGAGGCTTTGCTATATTCACACACACACATTTTGCTCCGGAAGAAATGGGCCGGATTACTAAATGGCTTAAAATTCCGTACAGATTATTCGAAATCTAAACCAACCGGTACTAAACATTTAAATTTTACACGAATATTTTTTTAATGCCGAGAGCTTTATTTAATAGCCTTTAGTCTTGAGCCACTACAAGGGACGGAACCGTTGTCTCCTTCGAAGGGATGGGCGATTAGAATCTCCGGGATTCGAACTCGTGCGCATCGTTACGGCAGTTTGAATGCCTAACCACTATAAATATATTTTTAAATTAAGATAATGTAGCACACAAGCATCTGTTTAAACAATCTGTTTCGCGTGTTTTGTGCATCGAGCAATTGAATATTTTTTAAATCTATTATATGTTTGATTCATTTTCTACGATCCTTCTTCGGAAAAATTCCAAAAACACGTTTTCAAGGAACCTGCTATGCATATTACGGCGCATGTGGAAAATTATGGAAATTCTTATGTACGCTTGCAGGCATGGAAACGAATTGTATTTTTTGATATGCTAGATATATATTCAGTTCCTTTGCAAAATGCAATAGCAAAACAAAGGCTGCAGTTATTGCCTTACAACTAAAAAAAATGTCTGTCATTTGTTAAACTTGTTGCTCACAGTGTGAAAAAATTTTCAACTAATGTTAAGTACTATTTATATAATTTCATTTAAGTAATATATTTAATTCTTTCGGTAAGGCTTTGTTCTACAGCTGCCCCAGACATGGCTTGCTGATAACCGAAGTTCAGGTCTTCATCTGTCTGTTGCTTTTGCAAGGTTATTTAAACTGGAAGAGCTTCATTTTTGGGCTTTCACTTATGTTCAGCAATCTGCAAAGAGCGAGAATAGTGCATCTACCGCTGTGTGCCGGAATAACCAATCAAAGTACAAGGCTATAAAAATTCTTAATAAACTTCAACCTATCCCGTTAGTTGCCATGATTATAAATCTATCTTTGTGAATTTAGTGGCACGTAACTTAGACACGACACTGTCTACTCGAATGATGTTTACGAAGCATCTACTACACAAAGGCTGCCTTCGAGCGCTCTGAGGTAACGAAATGTGTGACCCGAAAACAATTAAGTAGACTTTTTTTTAAAAAAAAAATTCTAGACATGTAGCTAAGAACAAATATTTAGGTTTAAGCAAAAATCTAAAGTCTTATTGATTAAACTGTTGCCATATGTACCTGCCTTCGATACTCATACGGATATTTATTTTAATGTCCAAATACAAAATTTTCCTTTTCTTTGTATTTGAATGATTCTTGATTTTGATTGATGTATTTCTTGCAAAAAGAACACTTTTAAAACCTTTATTCACTTGAAATATTTATTTAAACATCAAAGATCTTGAAAATTCAAAAATAATTAAGTAATTAAAAAAGCTTTAAAATTTGCTTTTAAGTAGTAATCCTAATTAAGTACTCATTTATTTTCTTTAATAGTTTTGTAATTTTATAGTAGTACTTTAATGTTTAGTAATTTATATTTAAGTAGTAATTATCTTGCTTAGCACCTCTGTGATATGATCATAGTCTACATCTCTTTGTGAACTGAAATTTTAATTCCACTTAATATTTTTATTTAAATGCATTAGGAATTTTGAAATATTTAATCATAAATATCAAAATTATTTCAGAGGAAACCGTGATAAGAAATATAATTCTCCATAACCAGAAATTATCTTACCATTTTCGAGTTGATAGTTGCGTTCACAAAATTAGGCAGTATTTATTCTGAACCGAGAAAGATTATTAATTCGAGAAATTGTAATTATATTGCATTGCAATTCAGCCCTTTATTCTAAATACGAAAATATGTGAGTTCGCTGAAATCCTCTGAAATCATCACTATTGTTTTGTATTAACTGAGAAATACTTGGCGACAGAGGAAATTCTTGTCTAATAGCGCATGCGGCACCAGAATCGGCGCTGAATTAGAGTCTGTGAGAAACTTGATTTTTGTTCCACAATCGAAGTTGCAATTCATATGTTACGCTGTAAGAAAGAAACCTAGCGCTAGAGTGTCGTTATGGAAAATAAATGTATTGAAAGTTAGATTTCGTTGTTTCTATAATATGTGTGGTATTATTTTATCGTGGTTTGCAGCTATCGACGAGAAATAGAATAATTCGATTCAACTATAATGGAAATTATTTCACTTCAAATATAAAAAGAAAACGTCTATATTATAATTTCAATGTTTGTTTCTGAATTTGAAGCGGAACCCGTTCTTGAATTTAATAAACGGATATTAGATAAAATACCCGTTTGGGAATAGGTATGTGAGAAAATATCCGTTACGAAATAATTTTGGAATAGCTGGAATGCTTTGTTGATGGTTCTTTCCATTGAACTGTGAAGGCTTTATTGCGTAGATGAAATGATGGACATCCAAACAGACGTGGCCGAGGTCAACATAATTTTATTGTCGAATAAAGAAATTCTGAAGACGCAATATTTGATTGACACATCATTATGGGTGCAATATTCATCCCACAGTTTACAAAAGATTGACTACTTCTAAGACAACAGGCGATGTACAGCAGCAAGCTACTTAAACTAATAGCCACTTTTAATAATGTCCTAAATTTATTTCAGTGCTAAAAGCATAGTTGAATGACCTTCATCTTTAAAGTAGGAAAATGCACAACAGTTACGAATTAGGAAAGCTTTACTACTACTATTCGCGCGGAGCTGTATTATAACTTCAATTAGATGCTTGTTAACGTCATTTGAAAATGCCCACTATAGTTATTTTATCTTCTACAAACCGATCAAACTGAGTGAAAGTTTCAACATTAACTGAACTGCCTTCAGTCGCATTAAATTCTAATCTAAATTCCGAAATCTAAATCTAAATTCCGAAATCTAAATTCCGAAAAACACCGACAACGCAATGGCAAACAGTGATCTTATATTTGTTAATAACCACCGCTTTGCCTCAAAGAGACAGCGCAGTTTTATTTAACATATATCCAGATATAGAAGTATTTTATCTACGTTCTAAAAATGTTCAACCATTTATACCACAGGAAGAGATGGAAAAACTGGTGATCAACGATTTCCCAATAATTCATACTTGGTACTGCCCACCAGCGGCCGAGCGGTAAAGACGCTGAACACTGGTAGTTCGGTCCGAGGTTCGAATCCCGCGAACGGGCTGGCTGCATGGGCGTTTTCGTGGTTTTCCCCATGTGTAACGTGTATACGAGCCAGTTTCCCTTAGAAAGTCCTCCACGAAAGGCATCCCTCCCCTTAGGCAGATAGCCCTAGTGCGCTTTGCCATAATTAAATACACACACACACACATACTTGGTACTAGATTGGATTATATATGAATTAAAATTCTTTACTTCTCTGAAGCAAACCTTGTTTCAAGAAATTCGATTTAAAATTTTTCCGCTTACCTGAAAATGCATATCTTTACTTAAAACTCAAAGAATAAATTTTTTCAGTTTTGCATTCACCATACTCTTTCACTAAATATTGATAATTCTTACGTCTTATAAGCTACAATTTAAAATCAGAATATAATTGAATACGATATCCTAGAAAACGTGTTAAAAATTAATTTAAAAGCTAAATATTAGGACTAGTAAATTTTAGAAAGAAGTAAAATGGAAATTAAAAGTTTAGAAAATAATGAAATTTTTTAAAACATTTGAAATTAAAACTATGAAAATGCAAATTAATTATTCATACTTTAATGCTTCAAATCGACTCGTGAGTACTTCCTAACATTTTCTTCCGTTTGACATTTTGAGCACCAACTATTTATAACAAAAGTAAAAAAAAAGTTAAAATAATCTGAAAGCGTTCAAATTTTATATTACGCTAAGTGTAATTTTTTTTATTTACGCACACATACAACTTTCGAGAGTATTTTGCCTAATGTCCCTTTGGGCAAAAAATATTTACAAACAGCATATCTTGAGGAATTCCGATAGACAATCTAGCGAGCTGGAGATAGCGGAATCACAGGATGTTAAATTTGTAACTTGACGTACAACCGATTAAGCAGCTCGTATTTTGCTTCGATCCTGGATAAGATGCCGATAATATCGGCAGTTTTCTGGGCAGGGTTTTTCAAGACAAAGCGACGGCGATTCCATGTGATGATTCATTCCGATGACGAATATTTATGCCATAATCTTGCACTCTCCACATGCACACGGCTATTTGCCACCTCACTCTCGTATTTCGCTTCGATCCTGGAATAATATCGGCAGTTTTCTAGGAAGGGTTTTCTAGACAAAGTGACGGCGATTCGATGTGATGATCCATTCCAGTGACGAATATTTATGATATAAACTTGCACTCTCCACATGCGCACGGCTACTTGCCACCTGGCTCTCGTATTTCGCTTCGATTCTGGAATAATATCGGCAGTTTTCTAGGCAGGGTTTTCTAGACAAAGTGACGGCGATTTCATATGATGATCCATTCCGGTGACGGATATTTATGCCATACTTTTGGACTCTCCACATGCACACGGATACTTGCCACCTGGCTATTAGATTCGAGATACTTGAAAGAACGAGGTCAACAATGCATGGTCTGTTCCGGAGCAGGAATTTTCAGTCGCAGAGATAACGATGGAAATCTTCTACGGCTTTAATTATGGCGAGCAAATCATTCCCATTGACATGGCAATTCCTCTCCGGCTTAGACCAGCATTTATTCCAGTATTGTATGATATTTTCTTGACCGTTTATTTCTTGGAAAAAATAGCTCCGATTCTGTCGTTCCTCACATCTGCGTGAAGGTTAAATGATTTGTCGAGATGATGATGCGGCAGGATTGTCAGATATAATTCTTCCTTTAGTTTGACAAATGCATCCATCCTCACTTTCATTTTTACAGAAGAATTTTTGCTTGCTTTCTGTTAGTTTTTGAAAGCTGCTTGCGATGGAAGAAAACTCATTCACAAATCTCCTATAATATGTGCATAGCCACAAGAAACGTCTCTGCTATCGAATTCCAGGCGTCTTCAATCTTTAACTGCTGACACTTTTTCTGGATCCATACTCTTATCTTTGGCAGAGACGGTATGTCAAAGGTAAGTCATTGCCTATCTGAATAGTGTACATTTGTCGGAACGTAACATTAGATCTTTTGTGGATCATTTGGATGTATACCTACTTTCCAATACGCACTCTTTAAGCCAAATAAATGTGACCAAAGCAATCAAAACGCAACGATAATTTGCACTTAAAGGGAAAAATCGCCAGCAGCTGCGGACCTACGGCATACATGTGATTCGAAATTCTAATCTTCTGCTTGATAATGTGTTTACCAATTCGTTTCGCTTTCCCAATTTCAAAGATCGAAGTGCTCGCAAAACGCAGCCTGAGGTGAAATTTTTCAACTTTCATGTTCCCCAGAAAACACCATTCTAATTCTTCCTAAAATGGGACAACGCCCTCGAGGGAAAAGTTCCCGCGAATTAATTAGAGGTGTTAAATTATCTCGTCTTTAATGCGGGAAATTTGGTTATTTTAGCTTTAAGCATTTGTCTTGTCACTACCAAACAATTAAAAAGACAACCTTCCTATAACACAACTGGCTAAATTTTTCGGTTGTTTACATTGTTTTAGATTTCTAGAAAAATGATTTCCCTTAATCTTGCGGTCTTAGTCCACATTATTATATAGAACTTTGAAAGGAGTAATAAATCAGTTATAAATTAAATGTGTAGTACAATGCAAATCTCAAGACACAACATTTGACTCTAACGTACTGAAACAGTGATAAATTGCTTTAAATTCAATGTTGAACTATGGAATATTCTCTTCTTACAGCTATGATGCGACATCATGGTAAAAAGTGAATTTTTTCCAGTTCCTTGCTGTGCGGGGGAAGATGACCTTCGCTCTGCGCCATTTTAAATATTCCATTGCCTAAATGCTGATGATCTTCAGCATGCACAATCGTTTTACCATGAGGAATAAGTAGAAAGATATGAAGTTTAATTCCTCGCAACTCGTTTCGCTTTCAATACCTGGCTTTTAAGAATGACTAAAGACTTATCTCACCCTTGTACAGTGATCAGTGCACAAGTACAGATTAAAAGTACTTAATAAGGATTTTATTACATGACAGAGTGAATAATAATTATTTTCCTCAGTATAACATTTATAGGAATGCGCCGCATTAAACAAACGCCATAAGGCGAGTGCCCTCAACAGTAATGAACATTTTAATATATTTATTGTTACTTTCTAATACCTAATACGCAAAATGAAGCAAACGCGCCAAGCTTGTTGCGTAAGTATTTACACCAGAGATTGCTGCGAATATGAAAATGAGGAGTTGGCTACTTGTTACCTTAGAGAGGTCCCAAAAGGTTCGGGTCGATAAATAAGTATCTCGAGCTGTCGTATATAGGACATAAAAATCGAAAGTGGCCGAGTCTCTAGGACTGGTGAATACTGATCCGATCATGGCCCGAAGCAAGGAGAAATAATGGCTGCTTGGTAGATTTTCTCTTATGCAGGGAGAATGCCAGAAAGTTTTCGTTAGAAGGTCAGCCAGGAAGGCATCACTCCCTCTTATGCAAATTGCCGTCCTTTGCTTAGCCGTATTCAAATAACCTAACTCCGAATACTGCAGGCCAAACACACCTCAAACACTGACAGAAATAGCCCAGCAAACGCCTAAACATTCCTTAACACACTAATAAAATGCAAACAGCTGAACAACTAAAACGAACAACCTATCTCTTGAACAAACTGTTTATAAAAGAACAATTTATACACGAGGAATATTGTTCAATTTTTTTGGGGATCAGCGTCTAATCAACAGAAAGAACAGTTAATCATATGTCAACACAGTTTCGGTCAAATCTGTCTTAAATAATGGTAAAATTTTATTTAATAATTTAACTAACATAAGCTTCTGTTATACTGTTAGAGATGAAATCTTCATTTTTCATCAAAGGCCAGCGCTCAAAGTTACGGATTCTTTACTCATTTATTTAAAGCATACTTTTACTACTACTTTTACTACATTATTGGACAAAACTGCGTGAAAGATGCAGAAGTCACCATTTAAATTTTTTTCTAACAATAAGTATTTTAAAATTATTTATAAAGATATGATTAAAGTTTGCTTTGATATTTGAAAGCTATTGTATTTTCCTGCAAGAGTGTCTGATTAAATGAAACTGTAATCCTTTATATTATGTATCAAAATCGGAAGAATTCATCCTTAAAATGTTGCATTTCGAACATATATTAATTTGCATGTAAAGCAAAATCAGAAAATTATAAACAGGTAGTTAAAGATAAAAAGTTTATATTTTATTTTTAGCGGAAATTTTGATTCAGCACCAAAGAATAAATTCACTATTTAATGCCACAGCTGTAAATATGTTTAGAAAGATTTCATTTTAATAAACAGACCAATTAATTAACACATTTCTTTTAATAAATTTAGATTTAGAAGATACGTTAGCGAACAGGGGGAAAGAATTTGTTTTTTCGGTTTAACTACTTAGAACATGCTAAAATATTTTTCAATACCGAAGATCTATTTGTGCAAATATTATTATTTTGCACCAAATGTACGAAATATATACGAAATATTGTACGAAAAGGGTTTATATTCAGATTTATCAAAAGCTAAATATGGAAAAAAACCTTCTCCGCTCGTTCTCGAGTTTCCAACACGAACCACTCTATTAGTCAGAGACAGCATTCTCCACTCGTGCACTGAGGAGAGCATTAAAGCTTTCCAGATTTCGTTCTTACCATTAATATTTATGGCAGAATAAATTCCAAATATTTCGTAAAATGAAAATTCAGAAGTATTTAACAGAAAACATGTTTGGAGGGATGGAGATTGTGTAAGAAAAATCTTACCTCAAATCAAAATCGAAACAAAAGTGCAACTGAAAGTAGTAATAAAGATGGTAAGTTTTTTGACTTTCGCCTAATACTAAACCTTTTAATTCTACACGAGAATGTTTCGCTTTAAATTACCTAAAGATGTATACTGAGTTTGTACTAAATGTACGACTTGAACGTTAGTGTTTAGGCATATTCTTGGGGGTTTATACACCCAGAGCATATGTAAACAGGGCACAAGTATTTCATAATGCTTAAAAGTCAAGGACGATTATGTTAAAATAAATACGAGTTTAGGTTAACGTAATTGATCAATAGTGACTCTATTTTTACGTTTAAAACCTTCAAACTGTTGCTTTTGTTTCACTTGAATAATATGCCTTTACGTATATTTTTAAGCATGCGACGCTGGATAAGGATTTTAGAATTTCTTTAAAATTCTATCACCTTTACATGAAGGATTGCGTCATCGTCACGCACACTTCTAAATAAAATTTCTCAACTACGTTCTTAAAAGCAATGGTGGTGATCAGAAAACAAAAAATACGTAAGTACAAAAACCAAACAAAGTGAACATTAGAACTTAAATTTATTCCAAAGCCACCGCTCCGCCTAAAATTGTCAATTCCATTTCATTTGAAAAAAATCTGAGAAACGTTTATATGTATATCGCTTCTTAATTTTAAAATGTATGCAGCAGAGTGGTATACGAATAAACGAGTAAGCAAAAAATTGGTTAAATTGTTTTTATAATAATTCTAATCTAATACTGTAATTTTAAAAATCCATGGCATCATCGAATCGAAACTTATTTTCATGTAAGATCCAGTTCATGAAGAAATCTGAAATATTTTGAAATCTGAAAAATTAAATTTACGAAAAATTTGGCGGTCCAACCTGTCTAAGCTGTATAGACACTCATGTCCATAAATTAAGGATAATTCAGAGTCACGCGGAAATCGAACTCTGAAATAAATCTGTAAAATCACTACACACATCTTTAAGAATCATATGCAAATTTCAGGAAGTAACCAGATGACACGATGGTACGTCACAATGACGAGAGTGTAAGAGAGAGATATATAAGAAATACAGGCAAAGAAGTAAAATTGTTCGCAGGCGCTTTATAAGAATTTCAGTGCAATAACCGAATAATTATGACACAAAGGACGCATTTGGATGATTTTTTACGTGGTAGAATTCTCGGCCGTCTGGAATGCGGGCGTACCCAACTGGAAGTATCAGACGAACGAACTTGGAATTCCTCAGAGTGTCATCTCCAGGCTTTGGCAACGACTCCAAGATGATGGTAATGTGAGTAGACGTTACAGCACAGGTCGCCCCAGAGTTACAACGCCGAATGAGGACCGGTATTTGGCTGTTACTGCCAAAAGAAACAGGCGGAGAACAGCCTCAGACCTGTCTCGTCAGATCTCTTCAGCCACTGGTACGAAAATTTCAAGGCAGACGTGTACAGACGCTTAGGGCAGATTGGTCTATATGCCCGTAGACCTGTCAGATGCGTTCCACTTACTGCAACTCTCTGTCGCCTGCGGTTATTCTGGAGTAGAGAGCATGCATTGTGGACACCGCAACAGTGGGTTTGTGTGATGTTTTCCGACGAGTCCAGGTTTAGCTTGCAGGCTGCTTCTCGCCGACTTTTATACGGAGAGCTCCAGGTAGCCGTTACCACCAAGAAAACATCATTGAACGACACCGTTACGGTGGTGCAGGAGTGCTCGTTTCGGGTGCAATTATTCTGGGTTCCAGAACTGAGCTGCATGTTCAAATTGGAACCATGACAAGCCAAATCTATCGGGACGTCATTCTGAAACAACATGTTCGTTTGTTTCGGGGGCCATGGGCGCACAGTTTGTGTTTATGGATGACAACGCTCGTCCTCACCGTGCAAACATCGTAAGCGAATGCCTTCAGCCGGAGGATATCACCCGTATGGACTGGCCAGCATTCTCACCGAACTTGAATCCAGTAGAGCACGTATGGGACATGCTTGGCCGACGAGTTGCAGCCCGTTAGCCTCCTCCTACATGTCTACCGGAACTTCGGAGAGCATTGCTTTTTGAGTGGTGTAATATCCCCCAAGATCAGATCGATAATTTGATACTCAGCATGCCTAGGCGCTGTACGGACCGTATTGCATCGTCTGGGAGACATACGATGTATTAACAATCATACTAACCATGTAATATTGGTTTTTTGTAAATAGTTTTTTTTTTTTTTTTTTTTTTTTTGTAATTTGCTCCAGATAGAAAAAATCGCTAATATTTTTAATAATATCAAACATATAGCATCTTTTTTGGTTGTTTACCTTTTGTTTAATAATTAAGCTTTACAAATAAGTCAAATTTGTTTTGCTTCTACTCTTCCTTTGCCTGATTCTGCATTATCCTTAATGATGGACAATCCTTGTGGACATGAGTGTTTTTCATATTGTGTAAAACTTTAATAATGACTTTTTCATTTGCAAACTCAACGATTTGAAAGCGAGCTGTGTGGAAAACACTGTATGGAGTACAACATTTTTATCTGCATCTCACTAGTCTGTCTATCGAAAATCCTAAAGATGTGCTGTTTCTAAATATTTTGTGATTTTAGTGTTGAATGGCATTTTATGCGGCGTGACCGCTAAGAGCGTGATATTTTATAAATAAAGTGAATACACAGAACGTTAATAATTAAAAGACAAAAAAGAGTTTCGTGAAGCCGAATTCATATGATCAACTCAGAAAAGACTGAAAAGAACAGAAAAATATATGCCAATACTTACGGCGCATCGTGAATTCAAACATGCACGACTACGGTGCTTTTGAAATTTATATGACAGTCCTTTCAACAGCATTCTGGCTAACGCCGTTTGGGCTAAAATATTTAAAAAAGAACATAGTTTTGAAATCAACTTCCCTACGAGGTGGAGATTAAAATATTTTATTCTGTACAGTATTGCCTCGACTCGCTTTGAAATTGTTGAGTAATTTTTAGCGCTCGAGACTGTGTATCAGAAATTCTAAAGACTCTTTTTATTAAATTATTTTGTGATATTGCTATTAAATTGAATTTTATGGTTTAAGAGCGAAGAACATGAAATAAATAAGGTAACTCACAAAACGTTAAGAAAACGCCCCTTTGGGCGTAATATAAAATCTGAAAGCTTTCTGATTTTTTTTTTTACCTTATTTTCTTTATTAGACCACAGGAGAGTTTGCTCAGAAGTGTTATTAGTCTGGAAACTGGATTTTGCGTCGGATCACTGTAAAAGACTGAATCACTTTTGAAATTGTTGCCACCAAGTATTATCGCTCTATATTATTTGAAAAGAAAAACATATAATTTATTTTCAAACATTCTTCAAAGATTTTTCACTTCACTACATTACGGACTCGAATAAGCAAACCGGAATTCATCTACGACGTAATACATTTCTGGAACAATACAAAAAAACAAGGACAGAGGATGTTAGTTTTGTAAGCGAATAAATTATTCTAGTGGAACAAAAGAAGGGCGAATGACAAGCGAGCCAAAGTACGAATACATTAAACAGATTATAGTCCGGGATCCTATCGCAAGAATGTTTACATTAAGCGAATTAAAATTCAGATACCTAACAGCCTAATATTAGGATGCTGGGTTAAGATTTCATCGCATTCTGGGAGCTCCCGGACCGAAAGGCCCGTGTCTCGAATCCCGGAGAAGGCATGAATGTTTGTAAAGTGTATATGTGGCATGGGGCACTCTAAATAGGCAAACCAAAGCAAGTATATAAATAGGCAAACCAAAAGTCCTCTTGAGACTACGATGGTAGGGGAAGAAGGTGTAGAAGACTTTTCGACCCGTCACCCCGGGCAAGCTGTCTATCGAAATTGCGTGGAAACTGAGCAAAGTCCTACTGTTCTCTGCATGGTGGTCAAGGCTCTTGCCAACGATAGACGCAATCTTGCACTTCTTGCCCCGATGAATTTCGTGGGCTTGTCCTGATGTTACTCTCAGATAAATGAGATAAGTCACAACAACAAGCAACAACAGCGACAGACTTTTCATCTATTAAACAGACGTTGTGTTTTCTTTTCCCTAGGTACCACCTTAGATATTTTATTTCAGTCAAGTTTGGTATTTCAGTTAGGAATAATTTATGTATTTTCAAACAATTTTTAACGATACATTTTTAAACACTCATATTATTTTGTAAATATTTTTAAGCTGTAAACTTTTGCAGCTTTAGTACTTATTTCCGTCATTTTCTATTTACTAAATTTAGCGGCGTCTTATTTTTTTAATGCAATTTGAAGTCTTTATGGTTTTTTCCTAACATGCTAATTTTTTTTAACTGCAGTTCATTCACGTTTAGCCACTCAATTTTCAGGAATGACTTTTGAAGGAGAGATGCACTTGGACCATGCAAATTTTGGTATAACTTTCTAGTTTATTTCTAGCAACGCATAGCGTTTCCAAAAACGATATTTTCTTTCAAATGCTTTGTGTAAAAGAGAAGTAAAAAATACCTTGAATAATGGAACATTTTACAGTAATTAGGTACTTAACGGTATTCCAAGTTTTATAACTGACAGCCTCTGGCAATGTATCTAAGATTGATTTTTAGCGACTTCGTTTATGATTACATACTTCTGTATCTTCAGTTAATGAAGATATCAAAGTTGTACTTTACTAAAGTTGTAAACATAGGTTCTGTCAAGATATTTTAACATATTATGCACAGAAACGAAATGGAACAGTGTTGTAAAATGTTTAGGAATGATTTTAGCCACGAAAAGAATTTTGCAACCTAATCGCTGAATCGAATTTATATGATAAATTATTCTACACTTAGTAAAGATAAATTAATAGCTTAAAAATGTTTAATTGTTGCTTGCCTTAAAAATAGCTGTGCATTTATATTCAGAATTGAAAACATGACTCTATAATTTTCTTATTGTATTGGATATTTTAGTTTTACTGCGAAATTAAATCTTGCGTCATTGCTGGAAGGAATGAAATTTGAATTTAACAAACATTCTCTATTCGTAAAAAGCAAATTTAAAGTTAATTAAACTTTAAATGAATTACAAATAAATGATTTATTATTGCTGCAATCTAAAATGAACTTTAAATTTGCTTTTTACGAATAGAAAATGTTTGTTAAATATATATATATATATTTTGAAGACCGCGATATATTTGACATATATATATATATATATATAATATATATATATATATATATAATATATATATATATACATATAGTCTCTACCGATGTAGAAAGTGATAGCTCAGAGCGTACTTTTGTAATTAGTAGTACTTATGTTTATTTACATTCTAGAAATACTAATGTCTTTCAGAAGTTGTTTTCATAAATAAATGATTATGAGTACATAATTATTTAAAAATTGATAGTTACATTTGAGAAGGTCACTTAAATTTAAATTTAAAGCTAGAATATTCATAGAGATTTCTTTTAAATATTCCAGGAACTCCAGGTATCCCACTACACGTAAAAATGACATAGTGAGATAAAATTTAATGACGAATTTTGAGTTACTTAAATGATAAATTTATTCATTGCTTGTCTGCTGTATAAAAAGATATCTGAATTTCCAACGTTAAGCTCTCAAATTAATTTTTTCGTTGGGGTTGCTTTACTGTTATAAGCACGTAATTATAAATAATCTATATTAGAACAGTTCGTATTCTGATTAATGATTGTTTCGCTGTCTTTTATTGAAATATTTCTTGTATAAAAAGAAAATTTAATATAAATGTACGTTAAGTTTTCTTTCTTGTAAATCTCTTTATTACGTTACAAGCAACACGAAAAGTGCTAGAAAGAATTCAACAGCATAAACTGGGAATAATTAGCCTATTCACTCATGCATCCACTCCCGTTTTTAAGAAAATAGAGAGGGAAACATTTTGAGAATAATTTAATTTTACGAATAATGTGGTTAAACGGTGGTAGCAGTTACAGTAAAAACAAAGTAAAAGAAAAGCGCTCTTGAATACATTATCTGTAACTATCACAATATTATTAATTTAAATTAATACTATTTTTCAATAAGAACTCATAATAAAATTAAAATTAATAAACTATCTTCATTTCTACTTCCCCGTATTTCACTCGCTCTTATTGTTGTTTACTGTGAATGTCTAAGCTTTGAATTATTTAATGCTATTGGAAGTAGTGTCTGTGTGGTCTGTGTGTGTAAAGATATATTCACCTTTATTCCTTCACCTTTATTCAACCATTCACCTTTATTCCTTGAGCAAATCAGTAAAATGGAAACATTCATTGCGAGGTCAAATACATTCTAAAATTTAGGCGAGCTCGATTATTGAACTCCTTGAGGAATGGAATGGGAAAACTGGGTGAACAATTTTAAAATTTCAGAGCCTGATGAGAAGAAAAATGCGCCACTAAATACGATAATTAATATTATGAATCGATTCAAGGAAAAAACACTAAATTCATAGTTTTCTAAAAAATTCAGAATTTATTAAAACTGTTTCTTTTACAGTTGTTTAGTTTTACTCTTTTCTCAATATCAAAAAGTACATATAAAAAAGCTTAAAATTTACAAATCATATGATTTACATCTGTTAAAATAACGTTTTTAAAACCAACTCGTACAAGTGAAATAGCGATGAAAACGATAAAATGTGTAACTCTGTTCTAGCTGACTAGTAGATATAAGCTGAAACAGAATACTCTGAGATCGGTGGTTATTGTGATATCATACTAGAAAATTCTTTACCATGCATTCGTATTCCTTCATCTGGATTTCTTTCATCCGGAATAATGGGCCAGTGCTAATAAAAATGTCATCAAATATGCAAACGTCTCGGTGCCAAAATTAGCCTTATACTACAGGAATTCATAAACGGATAGGTATCTGTACAATGGTTTATTTTCCACTTATGTTCAACTATAAAACTAAAATATTTTGTGAACATTTCCTTATCATAATCTTGATTGTCATCGTTATCAGGAACATAAATTCTAATATCACCATTGTCAAGATCAGCGTCTTCGTCGATGCGTAATTCCCTCGTAAGTATTTTTCGTTTTATTCTGTTACTTAATTTGTGCCAAGAAAACAAAACTGCCGCTAGATTTGACTCGTTTAGGGCTTTTTGAAACAAATTAAGAAAAAAACATTCCTGGCATACGAACGATTCGGGATCTTTCATATATTTAGACCACAGATGGACTACTGATGATCTTGTAAAATTATGATGAATACCTGCAACTAGTGAATCTTTCTTTTCCGATGACATTTGATTCCATAACTGAATAACGGATTCTTCTATACCGTATATGCATGATAATCTATACCGCTGATCATTTGAAATTCTGTTGTCTCGAATCAAGCGTTCCGCGATTTTCTTCTCATCTAAATGGCCGTTTGTCCAATCTGCCGGCGTCCAAAACTGTGCAGTGAAATCGCAAGGGATGTTAAACATTGTCTTCCATTCTCCACTCCAAACTAATAGCTCTTGTGCAGTTGCTCGAATGCTATCAATTAAGCATTTCTGCACTGTGCATGGCAGAAAAAGTTCCTTGCACACTTCTGTAGAGCGCTTCGAAATAGATTCTTCCCAATCCATTGTTACGAGCTGAACAGAATAAAAATGTGCCCGATTCAGTTTAATGGAAAAAATATGTTTCTTGAGTTCAAAGTTATGACACATTTGCAAAGCAATTTTTTGAAGCGCCTGTTCATTTAACAATGTTGGGGTTTTGGAAGAGCCCTCTGTCATGAGTCCATCAACGTACGCTTTGTTGAAGATCAATTTTAGCTTGTTTTCCTCTTGTTACTTTCTATTAACAAATTCTTTTCCCAAAAAAGTCCGCTTGCAGTCGTCAAAGAAGCTTTCTCAGAACAATACTTCTTTGACAATTTTCTTCGCCTAAAAATTAAAATAAAATAATTATTAATATAGAGTACTTATTTGAATACCTCTGAACAAAATGAACTAAAAGAAACAAATTCAGCAATTCTGAACTTATTTTTGAACGTTATTAAAAACATTATTTTCTAAAGAACATGTAATATTACATTTTATCTGACTTTTGTGATAATAAAACTCATTCCTAGTACTACATGGAACAGAGTTAAATTTTTTAATTTAATGAATTAAAGGGCAACACTTTTTAATCAGGAAATAGCCTAATTATACACAAATCTATTGTTATTTTTTATGGGAAGAAAACTGTCTCATAAACCCTTAAAATGTAATTCGTATGTTACCTCGTAGAGACATAGAGTTCGTCGCTACGGGACACAGGAAAAGTGTGCACTGCCCTCGCTGTGATTCGAACTCCGAATCTCTCGATTGAGCGTCGCGCGTCCTTCCAGTTACTCCATGAAGGCACGGGCCAAATTCTGGCGGTGACAAAATATCATCCACCACCTTGTAGTTAAGACTACTTGTACAGTCTCTCTCTCTCTTTGTTTTTTAAAGAATTTTTTGAACTAAGAACATCAAAGAAATCCGCAGTGCCATCAACGGGATTCGAACTTTTTACTTCCCGATTATCTGTGGGACGTGCTTCCAGTTACGTCACAAAGGCAGCGGAAAGGTTGGGAGAAAATACCTTACAACCTTTTATTTCGTTAAAGCAATTCAAATCACATATATATATATATATATATATATATATATTTTTTTTTTTTTTTTTAGTTTTGCCTATGAAAACAACTGTGAAAAAGGTTTTATTAAGGTGAAGAACATTTAATAAAGCCTTATTTTTTAGGCCTTACCCCATCTGAAATCTCAAAAAAAAAAAAAAAAAAAAAAAAAAGATTCAATTTTTTAAAATTATAAGTAACTTTGTAAACAGGAAAATTCACATTATGAAATACACAAAATTTTAAAACATCACGGCTACAATTAAAAGAACAAATTTCGAAAGTTTCTTGTAACACCACTCCGTTTCTTCCAATTATAATTAATGCAAACACTGAAAAATATGAATAATGTATTACTGATTTAAAGCGAAATTTATCCGATTAAATTAATAATTTCAGTCAGCGTTCACAATATCATTAGACACTTAAAAAACTTACGACTATGGGAAAAAGCATCATTAAACTTAAATTTATGGCATTCTTTATAAAATGTAACTTCTGATAATTTTTCTGTACTTATTTATTCCCAAAAGCTTATTACTTCATTCGTAATAAAAGAATAATATAAAAAATTCAATGTAATATCTAAAGCAAAAATATATTTCATACCTGTAAGAATTTATTTATTCCTCCCCCCCCCCACTCTAAATCCTTTTAATCCATTTTTTTTCAGCTTTCCCTTCGTTTTTAGTTTCCTAATGCACTTATAATAATGCAATGCATTTGTATATATTGAATCCCAATGCACTTGTATATATTGAAAACACCAGCTTTTTATTCTAAAACTTTGCGAGTATGTGCTAAATTATTGTAATCAGTTTCCGTTTAGATTCTGCGCATTCTGCCTTAAATTTGAATATGAAAATAAGGCGTAAAATTTAAGCGAATGTAACTTATCTAGAGATATACGTGTATGCCGCCTTTAGTTTAAGTACTAAAGGTCTAGTTCAAAGGAACTGTATGTGCTACGAATTTAAGGTCTAGCTGCCCAACCGGTATCGTGGTTAGCGTCGCTGACTGCCATGCCGAAGAGCCCGGATTTGAATCCTGGAGAAGGCATGGTTGTTTGTAAATATATAGTGTCGGTGTGGCATGGCGGAACTCTAAATATGCCGCGAGCCGAAAGTCTTCTCGTGTGGTTTGGTGGAAGGCGAGAGGAGTGGAAGACCCTCGGACCCGCCCCCCCCCACGTGCTGTCCATTAAAATTGGATGGACTGTAAGAATCGAATCGGAATATCGAAACTTTGAGGAAGTTAAACCCATCTGGATATTAAAATAAGGTTCGATAGTCGGGTAATCTCTTTTTTATAAGCCAAATATATATTTATTTTAATGCTAGTGAGAAAAATATATTCCTTCGTGTACATTTTTATTTTATTTCAACAAGATTACGTAATTAAAAAAAATTAATGCTTTTATTTTCAGAACAAAAATTATATACCCCTCTCGATAAGAAACATATTAAAATTAAATTTTATTTACTCCAGCAGAAAACTTATTCCTAATTTCTCAAAATTTAATGCGGTAGAAAATCTAAAACCTGCCATCACCTCAAATCGGTGAAATCCCTCAGATGTCAACAATAAAATGCAAATTGTTTTGGAGATTTTTTATATCATTTGAACGCTTTTTTGGCGATAGGTTTTTCTTATTCAATATTGTAGTTAGCTACGGTTCATGGGTTATCATTTTATAGTTGTCGTTGAATAAATATTCTGCCAAAAGTCACTAAACTTATGTTTCTAACTGAAGATTAATCATATGTCCTTTAAACAATGCATGTGGGATCGCGTACGTTACTTTCTCAGTCAGCAGATGGACTTATTATCGTATTCTTGGAGTGTTGGTAAGCTTCCTGTCGGAACAGAGACAGCAGATTGGCGGAAAGATGCTGACACTCAAAAGTAGGACAAGTCTAGACATTTATAGCAAGTCGCTTCAATAATGTTCCGTATCCTTCAGTAATTTAATGGTAGGAGCAGAAGTTTAACTTCTTGTTCGGCATCGACGTATGTAATCTCTTCATGTTCATTTCTTCAATTAACCTTAATTATACGTAGTCATTGTCTAAAAATAAATGTATGAATCTACAGTACTGGGGTGATTATTTCCGAGCTACGGAGACACCGCATACATGCATGCAAGACTGCAGTAGCTGGTATTTTTGTACTTTTCCTTTAATGAAGCGATCCATCGAAGGCTGTGTGGTTGGTTTTCGTGACTTTCTCCATGTGACTGATAATTACATTAATCAGTCAGTCTACCTTAAAAAGTCCTTTACGAAAGCATCCCTGGTCTTGGGCAAACAACTCTTGCGTGCTTTGCCGTGCTCTAATAACCTAACCATTAAATGAGCAGCAGCCAAAATATAGGAAAGCACGTTATTTACAGCAGCCTTACACGATTAACCACCCAAAACATTATGACTCATTAACGTTTCGATCCAGACTCGTGGTTCGTACGAAATTTTAAGGATGACTAAAGAGGGATTTTACGATCTGACTTTGCCAAATAATAAAGACTCTCTATCTGATTTCTTATAAGAAAAGGAAAAATTTACTTTATTTTCAAGTGCTAAATGCAAGTTCGAAATGGACGATCATGCCAAGAGAAAAAAGACTGCAAAAACACAAAATTGGTTGAATGGAATTTTTCTTTTCACAAAATTCTGTAATTTTTTCACCTAAAATCCAGGTACGACTTGAATGTATCTTCCGCATTCTCCTAATTATTTCAATCCAAATTTTGTGCCAACATTTATATTTGGCGACAGCTGCTGCCTTGTAAATGTATATATATTAATCGATTGACACAGAGTAACTCGAGGGTTATCTGCTAATGAGAGGGATGCGTTCGTGGAAGGCTTTCTGGGAATATTTTGGTCTAGTATATAAAAGATCAACTTGTAAAAGTTGAGAAACTACATGAAGTAAAAATGAACTTGGTGAAAGCCCATATTGGTGTTTTAGGTAACGAGAGGGCAGACATGCTGGCCAAAGAAGCTGCTATGGGTAATGTTGAGGATGTGTAATATGAATATGAGGAAGTTTCCTTTGTAAATCCTCCACGACAGCATAACTTGCCTTTGGCAGACAGCCATCTTGTGCTTTGCTAAATTCAAATAAATTAACTTACTTAATTTGCTATTTTGTTTATTTCAAGTACAAATTTTAATTTTATTTCCCATTTAGTTCCGTTCAGTGTGTAACTTCACTCATATGATCATGTGCAGATTAAATGAAATTTTTTATTGTATATTTTTAATAGAATCTTTAATCTATTCCTAAATCGATTAATGAAATGCATGGAAATAGTAGCTCAATAGTTTTAAAAATATAATATATCTGAGAATATTTAAGGGAATTCTCCGAGAGTCTTAATATTTTATTCATTTTATTCTTATTAATCTTCCATTATAGTTTAATATTTTATTCTGATCATAGTTTTTCATTTTCAAACAAATAAATTTGAATCTTTTTAGCATTAGAAAAAATCCTCTCCAAAAGCAATTCTAAAGGTCATTATTAAGCAACTAATTAGATATGTATTAAAGCAAGAGAATTAAGAAAGAAGTAGAATTTCCTCATGACGCCCATACCTTTCTTTAACAGCAATTTTTACTTCTACATCTACTAATCCAAATCTTACTGAAATGTGTTAGATTAATTAACAGTATACCGTATTTCTAGATTTCAAGCTTTGAAATAATGAATCAAATTGTTGTTTGGTTTTCAAATTGTCAATCAATTGTCAAAATTGTCCATTTTGTTTAGTCTGGATTGTTAAACAATCTAGATCTGTTTAACAATCCAGACTAAACCAAATGGACTCTACTTTATATGGGACTAAATAATTTAAGAAACAAGAAGAGTGACAAAATGGGTTTTAAAAAATATATAAAAAGATATATTTTCAAAACTAAGGTATTAAATTTAAATAGTATTTAATACCTGGAAGAGCAATTTTTAATTTTTAATGCAAATTGTTTAAACATGTAGAAAAGATATTTCATACTCTGTATCCTTTAAATGCAGTGATGTAATCAATTTTAGTACAAATGCTAACAGCAGGGTCAGATTTTGTACACGTCAGTTAGCACATATGCTAATAAAAATGTGTATCTTGTAAAATTTATATCATACTGTTAATAAAAATTTATACTATCATTAACAAGGGGGCTAATTTCAATCTTTGGTTTAGAAATAAAACTAAAAAAATCTTTCCCTTTTGCATTACTATGGGAAATTATTAGGATAGCCAATCCATAGCTTTAAGCAATATTTATTGTATTTTGAATTTCCATTATCCGGGATATCTAATTATACATTGCAAAATTTCCACTGCAGTTTATTCTTTGAAACATCAGTATCGCCACATTTCAAAATGAAAAGAAATAAAATTTGATCCGAGGGGGGAAAAATATTTTCTCGAGTTGAATTACGTGCTACGTTAGAATGTAAAATCATTTCTTTGCTAACTGGAAATCTGAGTATTACTACACCATTATTATATAATTTCTTGCTCCGAAACTTCGATTTGACGAATATGGCAGCCTCCATATTATGAAACTCAAGAGTAACTTTAGTCATATGAGGAGCGTAGCTCTATATTGTACTATATGTCATGAAAGCAGATGACGAGCTATACTCGTCACATGAGTAAATTACTGTTGAATATGATAATAATAATAGGAGGCTACTCTATTCCTTGAAACGAAACTAGCACACCAGTTAAACTGAAAGCCAAAAGATGGGGACGTTTTCAGAGCACATTCCTACAACTCAAATGAAAATAAAACCTTTTAAAAGGGGACGTAGTGTTACAAGAATAAAATTAGAAGTGACACCTTGACAGTGTAAATAATGGAGGATTCCTTTGCACCTACCGGAACGTTTTCAAACTATCACACGCTTGAAGACTATTGGGTATATCTTATTTAAGATTAACTTTACTTTTTTGTCATTTTTGATTTTACGCAAGAAATTAAAATTGTAATTAACAATGTACCCGTACTATAAAATTAAACTTTTTTTTTTCAATAATAATTAAACGGTTAATTTAGAAGTCAGACAACAAAAATTAGCGTTATATGTTCAGATTTAATAATATAACTTTGATTTTGTGACTGAAATTTGAAAATATGACGCTCCTTTTTGTTGTTTGACTTCTAAGTTAATACTTGTTCGGGGGTGTTATTGTATCTTAATTAAACGGTTATTTCACGCAAAAGTTTTCGTTCATAAATCTTACAGTAGAGGATTAATGAAACGTATAAATTGCACAGTTGTAAAAAATAACATTTTGTGGCCGTAGTACTGATAGGAGGAAAAAAATATTGAAAGACAAATCAAACTGAAGTCTGTAGTTTAAAGTAATCAGATATTCGAAAATAATCCAAGGTTAATTATTGCATTAACAACATTCTTTTTCGTCTTCTACGGCACAAAAGTCCAGGGTGAGTTTGGTTTTCTTCTCCCCTCGTTCCTCCGCCTTCGCAGTACAACTGGAAGCATACACAACGTGTATTCGGAGGTCCGGAGTTCGAATCCGGCGGGGGCATTGAACATTTTTCACGTCTCCAGCATCAAAAGATCTTAACAGTTCTGCAAGTCACACCCGAACTAAAAGGGGGTGGATGATAATTCACAATCACCAGTATTTGACGACTGGTTCCCCTAATCACCGGTCGTCCTTTAAAAGGGGGAGGATCTAAGGTATTTTCTTCCTCCTTTCCGCATGCCTTCGTGGTGTTAATTGGAAGCCTACAACCAAGCCATACTCGGCTTTCCTGCTATTCTGATTGTTTTTTAATTGTTTTATTGTTAAATAATGTAATGTTAAAAATATTCAGATTGCTTCAGCAAATTAACAATATTAATTAATTAAAAATTTCTTGAAATTTAACTTAAGAGAAAATAGGTTTCGAAAATAATAATACATCACCATTCACCGCTTTTTCCCATACCTTACAACTGCTATGCATTTATATTATTATATATACAATATAATTTATATTAGTATATTGTACAATGTGTACATGGTATATGCTTTACAGATAGCATTTCCAATGCTACATGATAATAAAATAAAAATATCCTTAATGTATATCGGAAAACAGTTATATATAAAATTTGGAGTCCTGTGTTAAATATATGAATTTTTCAAAAAGTTAATAATATTATAAAGAAGCAAATATCTTCTTTTCAGATCACTCAGTTCGTTATAAGTATTGCTATATTACTGTTATAATTTGCAAACAAATTAAAAATATGTTGTTTCATGGAATGTTAGCAACTCGTAACACGGACAGTCGGCCAGACTTTAAATGAGTTATTGGAAACAAAACTTTGCCATAAATATATAATAGTCTCTTAAAAATGTGCTTGCACCATATGCATAATTAAAGCTAAAATTCTGCCAAATTCAGGTGCTCGAATTCTGTTTCGGCAAAAACATATAAATTCATTTGAATAAGTAACCTAAATCTAAATTTTCTTGAATTTGAGCTCTGAACAATTCGCGAATCCATCAAATAAGAATTCGAGAAACACAAATAAAGAAAAATATCACTCAATTTCTAAAAGTTGCTTAATAAAAAAAAAATAAAAAAAACTTAAAAACCTGCATTTAATGAAATATAAGTTCAAGAAAATGATTTAAAAAATATTTCTGCATTTGTTAAAACACAAATTAGAAAAATAAAACGTATAATTTAATCTTTTGAATCCTGGGGCTCATTCCCTCGTTAAAATTTGATAAAGAATTCGAACAGCAATTCAGATTTTAATGAACATTTCAAAATTCAGCAGCCGTGATTGAACTGTTTATCTGGTAAACAACACGAATCGTACGGGATGCAGCACTTTCTATGCTACATATGCCTTAGCGTGAGTTGTTGAAACCATTCAGAATTTATTTGTTGATAGATTATTGATGTCCAGAATTATCGTCAAGATTTAAATTTAGTTTCGAGCAAGGGCAGCGCACCGATTGCTTGGAAATTCTCATGCATTTCATAATATTGCAGACTCATATACAATCAAACTGCAAAGGGCCGTTACCACTGGGGTTTATCTGAGTTAACGGAGACAGTTGATGTAACCGACGCTTCTCCAAAACCAGTTTTTTTTTCCGTAGGGCCTCAAGTTGAAAAATCTGAACTGCAGGCATAGCGGAGCTAGTCCAAAAAATATGTATTGTCAATTATTGAATTAAACATACACGTTCTTCGGCTAGTCGACACATGGAACTGACTTCGTTAGCTCAGATAAACCCCAGTGGGAACGGCCGTGACGTTAGAGAGGGAGAAGGCCGTGACACTTAATAACATGGCGGAGCTTTCCGTCCGATGTTATCGTCGGAAAGTCGTCTGAATTCTTAAATTTTCGTCGGAAATATAACTTTATCATGTTGCTTAGTTAATTAAAATAGCTGAAAGAAAGGAGGCTTTATATACATACACACTTTTTAAGCTTTTTACAGATATTTTAATTAACTTTGTGCATAAATATAATTGAAAGAACCGAAAAACAAACGAACATTTTACAAAAATTTAAACGCTAATTGAAAATTGCCACTGTCATGATAAATTGGGAAGAGGCTCTTAAGATAATAATTAATATTTTACCTAGGGTCAAGTATTTAATTATTCGCGTTTCAGAGCAAAATATATGACCATCAACTTCAGCGTATGTAAAGGAAATACTTTGACATATTTAGTGAATGTGGCAATATTTTAAAAAGCACATAAACTATGCAGTGTTTGAAAGTTACCAGAAAAAAGAAACAGAACTACTATTTCCATTTAATATATAAAAAATCATTTAATGTTTTTTAAATAGCAAGCTGTTAAAAGTACAATAATTAGTAGCAATGCTGATGATTTTTAACATAATTTCTTTCGATCATATGTAAATATATTTATATACACTAAATTTAGACAATGGCAGATTCTCACGGTCATTTTACTCCTTTTTCCAAATCTATAACATTCCTTTGGGTACTTTACCTTGGATACTGGGCAGAAATAATTTGAATAATATACACAATAGTAAGAACTGCACATTTAAATCTGCTCTTCTTCAAATAGCACACAACAAAATGTTTTTTCGCCTTTGTCTTGAGTCCCACCAGCGGCCGAGCGGTAAAGTCGCTGAACACAGGTAGTTCGGTCCGAGGTTCGAATCCCGCGAACGGGCTGGCTGCATGGGTGTTTTCGTGATTTTCCCCATGTGTAACGTGTATACGAGCCAGTTTTCCTTAGAAAATCTTCCACGAAGGCATCCTTTCCCTTAGGCGGATAGCCTTAGTGTGCTTTGCCATAATTAAATACACCACCAACACACCACCCATTTATCTTGAATTTTTTTTTTGCTATCACAAGCATGTACAAAAATTAAAAATGAAAATGGAATGTATTCAAATGTAATAATTAAAAAACATAACTTGCAACATTTGTATTCATACTAAGAGATATACTACAAATTCCAAAAGAAAAATAACAGAACTGCAATTTGCAGTTAATGTAAAATTTAATGTTTTTAAAAATTGTATGATTAAAAATGAAATAATTATGGGTTACAATATTTAGTAGTAATGCTGATGTTTCTTAGCACCATTTCTTTCAATCATATACATATTTTTAGGTTCTAAATTTTAGGATAATGCGAATTATGATTGTCGTGTATATGCTTTTTATTGCCAGTTGTGTATGTTGTTTATTAGGTTATTTCATTTCAAATATGAATGTTGGAAGGCTTTTTTGTTATAAGATTTAGGTATGTTTCTTGTATGAAATATTTTTATCACATTTATTAGCTAATTTATATAGCATTTCATTTACATATGCTGGAGATATAGAAGTTGATGGTTATATATTTTGCTCGCGAAACGCGAATAAATTAATACTTGAGCTTAGGTAAAATATTAATTATTATCTTAAGAACCCCTTCCCAATTTATCATGACAGTGGTAATTTTCAATTAGCGTTTAAATTTTTGTAAAATGTTCGTTTGTTTTTCGGTTCTTTCAATTATATTTATGCACAAAGTTAATTAAACTATCTGTAAAAAGCTTAAAAATTGTGTATGTATATAAAGCCTCCTTTCTTTCAGCTGTTTTGATTAACTAAGCAACATGATAAAGTTATATTTCCGACGTAAATTTAAAAATTCAGACGACTTTCCGACGATAACGTCGGACGGAAAGCTCCGCCATGTTTATTAAATGTCATGGCCTTCTACCTCTCGAAGGTCACGGAACGGCCCTGTACAGCGAACCCAGTTTATACTAAACCCCCAGATCTAACAAACTATCTGGTCCCGTCCAATTTCCTATACATTTTACACTTAATGTTACTTTATACGGTTATCTACGGTTTCAGTTGTTCAAAAATCAGATAACACACTTTGTGGAAATCTTGGACTGAAAAATTTTGTATAAAACATTTTTGCGGTCTTTCTGCAACTTTCAACTGGAAAATTATTAACTCTTAAATTCCCCTCTTTGCGGTTAGAATAGGAAAAACTACGTTTGGATTACTTCACCTTTGGCTGTGTGCTAAACAAAAGGCTATGAGAGAAAAATATAACACACCTTCTCGTAAAATCAGAATACACAATATATCTTAGGAAAACCTATTGTGTCACGCACCAAGCCAAAGAAACTTTGATCCATTGAGATAAAATGCTTTTAATTTCATTCTAGTTCTCTGAGTAATCAAACAGCACTCTGTTCAAGCTCGATGTTTATTTATATTTATAAATACTCGTTTTAAATGGAAAAGTGTAATCGGAAAGACACGTTTTTATGCTAAGTAATGTTTCGTGTAAGATTATTAAACTTTTTTTTTTTTTTTTTTCCTTTGAGAAGATACAGACTCCCCGTGCACCACATATGTACAACACGGGGCTTACAGAAGTAAGTTAACTAGAACATTAAAGGTTACATGTATAGATAAACATTAAAAATCACATGCATAAATAAAGCGAACAAAAGCAGAGAACAGCAGTCTGGACTTCACGAAAACAGATAAGTTCACTGGCCAAGTCACTCCGAACATTTTCAAATCGTTCTGTAAGCATAATATAGGCCCATCAATGGTAGGGCACGAGAAAATCAAATGTTCCACATCCTGAGGAACTCTTTTTGAACATTCACATAAATTGTTTGATCGTAGATTAAAACGAAACAGATAACTTGCAAATTTACCGTGACCAGATAAAAACTGAGACACTTTAAAATTTAACGAGAGGAAAGACTCGGAATTCAGTCTATGGTAAATAGAAGGAAGGAACTTTTTGGTGACTTCAGCATTACAAGATGAAATGTATTCCTCATTCCAAATAGCTAAAAGCTTTTTATAATGAAAGGACTTCCAATAACTCTTTGGAATGCTAATGTTGATATCAATGGGTAAATTTAAGGCATCTTTAGCTAAGAAATCAGCTCTTTCATTTCCGTAGAAACCATGATGAGCACGCACATAAGCAAAGCAGATATCAATTGTGTTGAAACCGAAAAACAACTAACCAGAAATTTAGCTGTTTTGCATAATAATAACTAACTTTTAATGCATTTTTTTTAATTAAAGTTACTATTAACATTTGTTTATGACAATAATAATTATAAAGAAGCAGACGTTCTTATGTAATTTATCAATCAACTTTGACCCTTTAGATCGGATAGAGTGAACCAAATTCTCGGCACCTTGAAGTTTGTTAAAGAGGAGTTCGACACCAATATAGCTTTCATGGTCGCTAATGAGATGACATGTAGTAATACTGAAATTGTAACAATCTCGTTTGTTTAATAATAAAACTCAGTTTTTCAAAATTCTGCGTTGAAACATATAATGGTTTTTCAACTTAAGATATGGAATGATCTCAATGCCCCCCCCCCAAAAAAAAAGGCTCGAATCTTGAATCCTTTTTAAGATTTGCGGTATTCAAAACATCCCATCTCTATCATGCACTATTAGTTCTGAGACAAAAGCAAATATATATCCTACATTGCTAAAACTCTATGCTATTTTTGTCTGTAATATTCAAACTAAGAACTTCCGCATTACGCTTTTAAAGCATTAAATTATGAACTATAAAAAATTAAATTTGAGAAAATGTGTTTAGAGAGGTTGCACATCTCTTAACACTCTTGCTAGTGATACATTCAATTCTACAAATGGACAGGAAAGTGTAAGCTTTAAATTTAGCCAAACGTTTCACTTAAAATTTTAAACGCAAGTTTTTGTAAGGATCTGTATCTTTAATTAGTGGGAAGAAGAAGAGGGAAAAAGACCATAGCTTTATGCGGTTAAAATATTCCAAGGATATAGTAATTAATATTTTCAATAGATAATTAAAATTACATGAATTTCTATAAAATAAGTTTACGAGGGTTGAACGTTTTTTGTAGAATACTATTTAAATTAGAGAAAGTTTATTTCTATAAATTTTATGATTATCTTAAGTCTTACGAAATTTAATTTCTATGCAACCTCTTAAATATATGTTATCACTGTTTCATTTAGTGTTTTAAACTATGCAATTTTGAGATTCTTCATATAAAATCAACAGGCCAAAATTTTTTTTATCAAAGTGAAGAATTTAAGTAAGAAATTGTATAGAAAACGATTGTATGAAATTTAGGTTTACAGTAATTTATAATAAGCTTGAAATTGCCGTAGTAATAGTTTACCTTAATGGTTCACTAATTATACTGGAATCACGGATTTATAGCCAATAATTGAAACAATGCTTAATCTTTCGAATGTTTTAAAATATCGAATAACTAGATATCAATTACGTTAGCTTTGAACTTTGTTCTGAACGTGAAACAAAAATTTTGTAACTACACATAAATTTCATGCTATCTAGTGATTAAAGGATAATATAATAGTTAACAATAATAACAATGCTGTAACAATTTATTGTAATATCTAGAATCACATGTTATTTATTTGGAAAGAAAGAAGGCCTTTTGCCATACATTATAAAATGCATAAAATTTATTCTTCCATTAAATTTGTGCTGCAGGAAGTCATGTTCTAAATTAGTAAAATGTATTGCCAACTAAAACTTTTAACATGCAACAAATAAAACACTTGATAGTAAGGAACTTAAGTGAATTTTCCGAAATAAAAGATAATTTCATACAGCGGATACATAACATCTTGGCCGAGAATTTTATATGTCCTATTATTTGTAATAGTTAACACTTTTTGTTTTTCTCTCGATAAAATGTAGGTATTAATGGGTTTCGAAAAAAATGTGTGCCTTTATCCAACATTTGTATATTATACTTACAAATTTAAATCCAACTACAAAATCTAGTGCAGAAATTCTTCCAAGGCTAAAAATTTTGATAAGACGCGCAGGAATTCCTAAAATTACATGAATAACCTCGCAAAAAAGTAGGCATAATCATTTCTGCTAGATTATTAAATGCTTATTAGATTACTTAGAATAAAAAATGTTTTATACTTACCACGGGTGAAGAGATTCTGCTACTCCCTGAAGGATTCTGCTAGGAAACGTTTGGGCAGCAAAACACACAACTCCAACACGGCTGAGAGCAAATGCTTTTTTGCATTGAGGGATTGGATATTTCATGAAGGTTGCATTTCCTCCGATTTCTGAGGAAGTCAGAGAAAATGACTGCATTAGCGGAAACCAATACTATCCAACAAAGGCATTGTTACTTGACCTTGTCACAAAGGAGACAAGTGTTTGCTAAATGTCAAAGAGTAGAACGGGCTTAGAATCCTGAAGACCCTACCCCAAGTCGAAAACATTTTTTCAATAGGTTGCGAAACAATAACTTTTATAAGGCGCATAAGTGAAGCCCCACACCCGATAAGAATTTTGCCCCTAGGAAATTGTCGAACTGGCGACGAAAAAAAAAAAAAAAAAAAATAGGAAACGCAGCTTTCAGAAATTAGTTTCCACGAGGCAAACAGCTTTTTACGAGAATCGAAATATCCTTTTATTGAATAAGAATCTAAAATATTATTGTTGTTAATAAGATCGTAAACATTATTGATGATTATAAACGTTAATGAATATGCCAGTTCTGATGAAAAATTGAGCTTTTGGCCCTAGATATGGAATGTTCCATAATAGGTAAATCCACATAAATGGGAGGTTGAGTGGGTAGAAAAGAAGAAAGTGATCCATTGTTATGGTGTTTCAGATTATTCTTGCCAAAGCTGGAAAGGGGGCTGAGATGTGACCTTCGGGAACTTAGATTTCCTGGTCAGCTGCAAATTCATGTGATATGAGGTCATGAAAGACATCTGAAACCTTTTCCTAACATTACGTCATTCGGAGTGGGGACACTGAGGAAAGCAAGGTTTAGCACAATTTCGATTTCAACAAAATAAATCCTGGATTAAAATATGATTTTTCCAAGTTTCATCTTGTTATCGATTTCTTAAAATTACATTTTATGAATAATTCATTAAATATTTTACATAGAATAGCACATTTTGCATAGTGTAACAAACCCACAAATCTGAAAGTTTGCCGCTTGAGTATTCTTAAACTGTATTTCTCGTTCTTGTCGCCATCCAAATTGTGCAATATTAAAATATTGAGATTCTTAATTTATACTTTCGTAAAATTGTAAAGTTATTGTTGACCTTTCTTATTCTTTCCCAGATTATCATGTTTACATAAAATCACTAAATACTAATTCAGAATTCTGCTTTCAGTACTGATCGCCCACTTTTTCTGAATTTTGGACTGTAAATGGTTTCCCAGCCCTATTCCAATTAAAATAATTTTCAATGAAAATATCCACTATAAAACAAATACTCATTGCGTAAATTGTTGAGCTTTACTGTCTAAATATCCTTAATAAATTTTCTGAACAAAGTTTCAGCATCATATGCTGATCTCTTTCCATATTAATAATTATATAACAGCAGTAACATTTCTAATTGATCAAAAACAATATTCGTACAAGGAGTGCACTTATTCATTTCTTCAAAGAGAAAACAGATCATCGTGAACTATACTAGAAAAATCTATTAAGTATACACAGTGTGTCTCAGATACGAAGCTTTAGCTGTATTATGAACAAATTCTGCTTTTTAAGTATATAAATGTATAAACAATTAAAATTTATAATAAGACATACACAGTTTTTTAGTTTTGCTTCAAATAATCTTCTAGACAATCGCTCAAAACCAAAATACAGATAATTAAATCGAGATTAAACTTAAAACTCTTCTACAACTTCTCTTTTAAAAAATCTGAAGCAAATTTTAAAAAATTCCGTTTTAAATTTTACAAATGAAATTTGTGAAGTTTTAGATCTTTAAAAAATAAGAAAACTTTATCATTTGGAAATCTATACACAGTTATACCAGTTTTGGAAATTACAATAATTTACTTTTTTTTTTTTAATTTATTCTTGCGACTTACAACTTGAGACTTAGTTAATCCAAATTCAAAATACTGCTTGTGTTATTTAATGGTTATTTAATAAGAATGATTACAAATAAGGTGAAATTCTTGATGTTTCCTGAACATTTTATAATATAATTAACATTGTACAGTTTTATATGCAGAATCTGAAGTACTGTTCAGTTACTGAGAATTATTCTTGGTGGCAAGTATTGTATGATTATTTCCACCATACGTAAATTTCATTCTCATTGTGCATAAATTTGTATCTGCAATTCGATTCAACATTTAATTTAAAAACTGAAAGGAGTATCTAAAGTATGGTCATCAGAATGCATCAGAATATTATAAATGTAGTTTCATGATAGAAATTTATTTTAAAAACCAAAATCTGTTTTTCATATTTCGTATTATTTTATAATAGCACCAATCAAAAATGTTTTGAAATGCTTTTAGAAATTTAACGCTTTTGGAATAAGATAGCTCAAATAATTTTTATCCATTTTTAGTGTAGACTATACCTTTTAGAATATAAAATCATAAGAATTCCAAACCTTTACTCTAAAATATTTCCAAAATTAATTAAAATCTTTATTCATCTACTTTTTAAAATTTTTATGTTTTGAATGCGCACTCATCGTTCAGTGGATAATACTTTTAATGGATGGACAACAAGAGGTCATCCGAAACTCTAAAACGAACGACGTAAAAATTTTAAAATATGCCATTATACGAATGATTGATATTTTATCGTAAATTATTATTCAGTGATTTAAGAAAATAATAATTTTAATATGATTAAATTTGATTGAAATTGAACTAAGGATTTACATCTTCTGTATTACACACTTTTAGACAACAGATAGGAAATACAAAATATCAGAATTTTTCTTTAATGTGAAAGCTTAAAAAATCCTACAAAAGGAAAAAAAAAGGGGGGGGGACCAAAACGTTACAATTATTGCAACGTAATTTAGATGAAGGGACAACTTCTCCAGCAGCGCGGGAAATTTTATTACCCTCAGTCACAATGAAACAGACAGAATGGGAAAGAAGAAAAGGCAGGGACAACCTACTGCAGGGTTGTCCCTGCCTTTTCTTCTGTTCCCTCCCCCGCCCCCGCCGCATTCAAGCAATTTTGACTTGGCCCTGTATCCAAAAGGAAAGATGCAGACGATATATATATCTTTGATTTTCCGAATCGTGAGAAAGTATCTGTCATTTCATTTGAAGATTTTTTTCAAGCTTTCATTCCTGTTTCAAGTTAGAATCACGTTTCAAGAATAAAACTACAGTTTGTTGCAACAATTTTTAGAAACAAAACAAAAAACTAAAAACAAAACAAACAAAAAAAGGATAGTAAAGATTTTTTGACACTGTATGATAAGTGAAACTCTTACGTTATCCCCTAAATTCTTTCCCGCGCTGCTGGAGAAGTTGTCCCTTCATCTAAATTACGTTGCAATAATTGTAACGTTTTGGTCCCCCCCTTTTTTTTTTCCTTTTGAAGGATTTTTTAAGCTTTCACATTAAAGAAAAATTCTGATATTTTGTATTTCCTATCTGTTGTCTAAAAGTGTGTAATACAGAAGATGTAAATCCTTAGTTCAATTTCAATCAAATTTAATCATATTAAAATTATTATTTTCTTAAATCACTGAATAATAATTTACGATAAAATATCAATCATTCGTATAATGGCATATTTTAAAATTTTTACGTCGTTCGTTTTAGAATTTCGGATGACCTCTTGTTGTCCATCCATTAAAAGTATTATCCACTGAACGATGAGTGCGCATTCAAAACATAAAAATTTTAAAAAGTAGATGAATAAAGATTTTAATTAATTTTGGAAATATTTTAGAGTAAAGGTTTGGAATTCTTATGATTTTATATTCTAAAAGGTATAGTCTACACTAAAAATGGATAAAAAATATTTGAGCTATCTTATTCCAAAAGCGTTAAATTTCTAAAAGCATTTCAACAAAAAAAGGATAATAAAGCAACAAAAAAAGGATAGTAAAGATTTTTTAACACTGTATGATAAGTGAAACTCTTACGTTATTCCCTAAATTCTCTCAAAGGTTAATCTAACGAATAATGCTTAACAATTTAAAGAATAATGTCCAAGTCTTTTCATTAATATTCTTTTTAGTCCAAAGGGCCTTTGTCCTTGGAGGCTGTTGTTTTCGTTTTGCGATTTCGCGTTGGTTCACTATAAATTTCAGTTTGAATTTTCAAACTGTTGCCACCCAATGTTAGAGTCCTGCATTATATTTGAAAAAATTAAATGATGAAAAATCTGCATAAATGTATGTATATTTCTCGCATTGTGATAAAACATTGGTACATACAGCCATCGAATTTTGAATGACGTAATCCTACTGCGGATATGGATATGTGGAAGTCCAAATTTGAAATTTGGAATTTGTTTTGTGATCGATTTGATATTTTGTAAAACTTTAACGAATTTTTGAGTAGCAAATTAAACGATTTAAAGGCGAGTAATGGCAATGTTGTACAGAAAAAACCTTTTTATCTCCAGCGCGCGGAATTGTGTATCGGAAATTCTAAAGATATGCTCAATTTAAAACTACTTTGCGATATTGCTCTTGAACTGAATTTTATGGTTTAAGTGCAAAGAACGTGATATTTAAGAAATAAAGGTAACACACAAAATGTTAAAAAAAGTCCCTTCGGACGTAATTTAAAATCTGAAACTTTTCAGATTTTTCTTTTATTCTGCAAATGTAAATAACTTGGATAAATAAAAAAAAAAAAAATCATTTTGTGTAGTTTCATTTTAGCCCAAAGGGCATTAGCCCAGAAAGGATATTAATTTCCTTTTGGCATTTTGCGTCTATTCACTTTCTGTGTTGATTCACTTTTCTGGAAGCCCTAATTTGGAATTTGGTTTACTATCTATTTCATATTTTGTCAGACATTAAAGAATTTTTGATTAACAAACTCAACAATTTCAAAGCGAGAAATGACAACATTGTAAGGGATTTAAAAAATATATATATATACCTCCACCGCGCGAGACTCTGAATCCGAAATTGTAAAGATCTTCATTTGCGGTTTTGCAGATTTTCATTTGCGGTTTTGCAGCTGAGAGGATGGTGGTTCGGTAAAACCATCGAAACTAGTCCTGTGGAAATTTTGTAAATATAACGCTGATTTTTGTTGTTTGTCTTCTGATTTTGTAAAGATCTGTTTATTTTTAAATTATTTTGCGATATTGCTGTTGAATTGAATTTTATGGTTTAAGTGCGAAGAGCATGATATTTAATAAATAAAAGTAACGCACAAAACATTAAAAAAAAACTCGCCTTATTGCATAATTTATTATTTTAATAATATATATTATTAATAATTATTTAATAATATATATAATATTTTATAATTTATTATTTAAATATTATTTTATTATTATTACTGTTTTATCAGTAATGTTCACAATTTGGAAATTCTAAGTTCCATAACCGACAAAATAATTCAAGCTTATGATATTTGTTATTCTTCTACAAAATCGCTTATCCTACGCGCTTTTTAATTGCAATTCCACACCTGCGTCGTTAGATATCGTTTTGAAGTCCCTAATGCCGGAAATGCTTTTAATCTCATATAAATCCGTGAACTCCATTATATAATCAACGCATTCATCTTTGATGTATTCCTAGAGAATATATGCATTGATTGCAGATAACTGAAGTGAGTTCTAATTTGTTCATTGTTTTCATGTATATCTGATATGATAAATTATGTTTCTTTTTCCTAGTACATTGATCTCAGTAAACAGTACATCGTGTATTTTCATAAAAGGAAAAAAAAAATTCTTTAAAATAACTATATTTTCAAACGAAGAAAACTCAAAATTCATTACAATCAAAGGACATAATATTTCAGTAGTTTGTTTTCCTTTACTTCGAGAATAAGAGTTTCTGCAGAGCAACTTTCTTCAATGCCTTGCTTAGAATAGAATAGTAGAGTTTGGACACTATGATAGTTAGTTTAATTAATAAGGTATTTTCCCCCTCCTTTACGTAATCCATCGCGGTGTAATTAAAAGCATACTCGACGCGTATTCGATAGCTCCAGGGTTCGAATTCCGGCAAAGGGCAATGTACATTTTTCAAGTGTGCAGCATCAAAAGCCGTAATGACTCAAAGTCCGTAGAAGAACAGGTTAGCTCACTTGCATTCCAATGATTATGCTATATAAATTTAATAATATTTGTGAAATAAAAAAATTAATTTTACAGTTACGTTCAAATTTACATTAAACTTAAATCAATGCAAAAGTTTATAAGAGCCAATATAGAGCGAGAACTCGCTTTCGTTTGTTTACGCAAGTGAGGTAACCTACGATTCTTCTTAATTAAGAGACTAAAACTATCTGCCTATGAACAAGGATGCTTTCGTGAAGACTTCTGAAGGGAAAATATCTCGTATTCACGCTACAGTAAAGGAAACCATTAAAACTTCCATGCAGTCCACCCGTTCACTAGGATTTCAGCCTAGGTCAAACTACCAGTTCAGCGACATTACCGCTAGGTCGATACTATGAAATTGAAGATTTCTTAAAGAATACAAAAAATTTACTGCATTTTTCTCCTTCTTCACAATCAAATTGAAAAATTGAAATATTTTCCTCTTTTGATCTTGTTTTTGTTATAAATACGTATTTTTTATTTAAAGATTTGTCCATAACATTTTGAAATGAATGATAATGTGGAATTAATTGTTTTTCTTTAATGCATAGCAAATAGATTGCAATTTTCTTGATCTAATTTAATCCTATCAAAAATTCTGTTCTAGTAACGCTTACGAAAGGAACAAGTAGTATGTTTCTTTAAGTCTTGAATAACTTCTGAAACATTCATAAACAGTATTATTGGGTTTGATTGCTTTTTTAATTAACTATAATGAAAGAACATAAACTTTCCCGAGTTTGCAGCGCACCTGATATAGCATACGAGGCCTATTTCCCTAAGGCAAAGGACGAATACGAGGAGGATTTTTTAAGGGCAACTAGCACGTGTTCGCATTGTTCATGGGGGAAAAAAAAAATACAAAAACGATTAAGTAGCCACCTCATTCTCTGGGATTTTAACGCCGGCTTAACACAATTACAGTAGTCTTATTCACTCTGCCAGTGGTTGGCCTTTTACTGAATTTTAATAATATTAGTATTTAGTATTGTAAAACATTTACAAATGAAATTGATGCTTTCAAGGAAAAGTTTAATTGAATTACGTATTCAATCTATTAATACCGAGAAGAAGATAAAACCGAAAGCATATTGATCAAATATCAGGTCTGTCTTCTAAATTGGGTATTAAATATCATTCAAGTGATTGTTATAGATTTGTGCATATTGTATGGATTTTTTAAAATGCGCAAACCGAAATTGCGGTAACACCATTAATTTCTTTCGACATATTTCATCCTCTGAAAATTCTCTATTCTGAAAATTTCGTTCTCTGTTTACGAAAAGACAATGACCTCACAAAGACATACTTTTTATGGAATATGACATTATTTAAAAATTTGTGTTCGAAATTTGAGTTCTGATATAGGAAAGTACACGTTACGTAATTAAATGTGGGTATTCGTGTACATGTTTGTAAAAACAAATATATAAATTTTTAGCAAACTTTTGCATATTTTTCTATTTTGGTAATAATACTTTTAAGTTAGGAAAATATTCTATACTGAACATATGTGTCTATGAAATTCTTTGGAAAAAGCGGAAAGTAAATAATCATTTCGATACTTCCCTAAAAATAATAAAAATGAAAGCATGGCTCCAGTTCAGCAATGCAATGCAAGGTGTTAAGGGAAAAAAAGTTTCTAAACTGAGTTTTTTTTGTCACGTATGAAATGTATTGAAAGAGCGAAAATTAGTAATATATTAGCAGTGGACTAGGAAACAAACTTTTCAAATATAATACTGTGGTTTGAAAATTAATCAAAAAGTATAATATGTAAAAATGTTTCTTCGCAGTAAGTTATGAATGCTTTCGTTTCAGTAGAATGAAGTTAGAAAGTACAAATTTTGTAATGAAACATTTAAGCCTTTAAGATTTTTTTAAAAGGTGCAATAAAACATATTCACTTGAAATGTAATGCAGTAAGTTAAAATATAACTTTGGTTCATCAATACAATATATTAGTTATGTAGAGTTAATTGTACATTTCGAATATGATAAAGAAGAAACTTTTGAGTCAAAAACAATGATTCTTATTTTATTATTAATTTCAAGCAAAGCTCTGATGTTTCTTATGAAGATGAGGTATTTTCTTAGACATGTTTCTAATGAAATTAGTATATAAACTTTTCAGAAAGAAATAGACTTCACGAGAAAAAGTCTATGACAATGCAAGTCAGTGATTGTGGTGACTTAGAGAAAATATTCCAAGTCTGTATGAGCTGTGTTCAAAGTCTCTATTATCTACATACGAATACGTCAATGTCAGAGAAAATTAATCTATCCCCATAGAATACTAAAATAACAATTACATTTCTTTTCTTAACTTCTGGTTTAGCGTGAAAGTGTTGTTGAAATTAAATCTTCCAAACGTGTAACAAAATTATTAAATCAAATAATATAACTATTTAGTAAAAATTTGTTCTCATGACTTTACGGGGCATTGTAAACATAAATAGGAAAATATTTGAAAATTCAATGGTTTGCAGTGGCAGTAAGGTAAAAAATGGTAATATTCAGAGTGTTCTAAAGGTTACCAATAAAGTGCTTCACAAAAACGGTTTATGAAAACACGAACACATCACAGCCACCCACAAATAACTTCTGTCAAAACTGAAAATTCTATACTCAAAATTTACTTTGAATGCAGGAAAAGAAACATTAGGGGTTTCGAAATGAAGGTACTCATGTAAACTTTCCGGAATGAAATGTACAATATTTCAGGAAATATTCATTTAACTTCTAACTTGTTTGCAATTTTGTTAAATCATATGTAATGAGCGTATGTGAGACAATGCATTCGTATGCCAAAAAATAACAAACATTTAACTATCCGACAATGAATCAAATTTCATTGGAAATGTAATGGCATGAAAAGTAGTACAATATATCTGTATGGAAAATCTTAATGATAATTTCTGGTGTGTTTTTTTCGAATAAAAAAATAGTTAAAGGCTCCTAGGTTAGTAATGAACTACTAAATTCGGTCAATTTTCATCAAAAACGCCGTAAGAAGTTTTCCGTACTGGTAAAATATTACTTAAATTCTCTAGCTTTGTGACTTCCCTCAGACATTGGCAGGACCAACGGCTGTCTGGTCAATACAAGATAACTATGTGTTTAATAGGTTATTTCAAAGATATGAAAGAAATAACAGTTCGGCAAAATTATGGATATTTTCAAGAAACAAATGTTCTCTTATGTCCTTTTGGCATTATATTTATAAACAAAATGCAAAATTTAGTAAATACATAGATAAATCTCAGGAAAAAATGGTAAATTAACATGAAATGTTTACTTAAAGTCTATGTAAAGTTGGAAAACGGTGATCGTAATACATTTGAAAAATAGTTCATATACAGTGCATTAAAATTTTGCACCCGATCTATGAATTCATGAAAAATCAGCCCCAAAAGTCATTTATCACGTTCGCTTGCTTGCAGTATATTCTCTTGTCGTTTTAATCTTCTTGCTTTTGAGTTGTAGTATTTCTGAATTTGAAGCTTTAAAACACAAAATCACTCTGATATATCAACTTGTGCCTACCAAATGAAACCAAATGAAAGATTTTAGCATAAGTAAATGTACTACAGACAAAATAAAATTAAAAAATTCATCATTATTTTTCATGCTCTGTTCATGAAACTAGTCCTGACTTATCCCATTCGGAACATTTTCAGAAAAAATATTCGCTTCTTGTTCATGTTTTTGCAAACTCAGATACTAATTTTGTTGGAAATATGGAATTTTATTATTCCCTTTTATATTTCACTGTTAAAGTCTGGCTTGCGAAAATTCTTTTCCGTGGAAATGGCATACTTATCCTATATATCTGCGACTGTTCTAATAAATGACATTACTAACAAGTGTGAATAAAATCCAGTTATACAGGAATTATCTTGAATGTTTCCTTAATCTAAAATGCAGAAATATGGGTGCAAAAATAGAGCAAATTTATCTTAAAAAGTTCTCCACGAATACATCTTTTTCTCGGTCCTTACATACTTTTCTGTATTTATCACTCAAGTTCATTGTGTACCTCTCTTTTATCTAATTTGTGAAGTATTACTGTTTGAATTCTAACATTTGAATTTGTTTAACTGATTTTAAAGTACATGTATATTTTGGTCAATGCGTGGGGAAATGAGGAACTGTGGCACTGAGTGTTCTAAGCATTCCATACTGCATTTTTCTTAAGAGTACAGTCAGTTAAAAGAGAAATGTGTTTCGTACTTTGTGAAAATTTTAATTACTTATTATGTGTCATGCTCATAATAAATAAAAATGTTATACATGTGCGCAGGACTGTGTGGTTCCGATGTTTAATTAAAATAATGCTTTTCAAAAAAGTGTGGTCTTTCTTATGACATATTAAAAAAAGCTTTAAAATTTTTAAAGTTGGTGACTATGGTAGATCTTTATATGGATTTTCTGTCATTATTACCTATTTTGTATAATTATTTGTGTGTAATTTTATTTACTATCTATGAGAAGTTAAATGTCAAAAAAGATGTAAAATCTCATTATTAAGGAATGTCAGTTTGAAATTTCTATCTTAACATTATTTGTGTTAATGCCTTTTACGTTAATTACTATGTTAGATCATTATTTGGAACTCTACTCAATATTTTGTGTAATGTATCATAACTATGTAGGAGTCATTTGTCAGGTATGGTAAATTAAATTTTGTTCTCGAAAGGCTGTAAGAGTTCAGTGCTAAATAAATTATTGACAATGTGAAATATGTGTATTTTTCAGTTAATTTACAATGAATACGTTAAAAATATTCCAAGTTAACAAATTTTTATATTCCAAGTTGGAAAAAAGGCAATAAAGTTTCATTTCCATGGCTGAATATTAATTTCATGTGTATTATAGACTTTAAGTTCTCCTTCACGGTATGAGACTATAATTCAAATTTAAAATAATACGTTACAAAGTGGATATTCTTCTCTGTAGTTAAAATATAATTCAACCTTCTGTACTTTGTTAAGAGAGTAAGGCTGTGATAAGTTCAAATAGAGCAGTGTTTATAAATTTCTGAGGTAAATGGTGGAATCATATTAAGAATCCGAGTGACGTTTTTACATGAAGGAAAAATCAAGGTTCTCTGTATGTTTGGTGATTTAAGTAGGATGTGTGCAAGAAAAAATTTTTGTAAAATATTTCAAAGAGTTAACAAAATTTGTGTTAGTAGTATAAATGAATCTTACTGAATAAAAGGGAGTGTTCTGAATATATATGCATAAATGCCTGTAGAGTAAAATAAGAAGAAATGAAGTGCAATTGGTACGTATCTAAACTTAACTGGGTAGAAATGCTCCATGCACTGGTTTGAGTGGGCTTCATACCATGAAAATTTATTGCTCGTTATAAGATTTGTTTAAAGTCAGTAGGTCTTACAATAAAGAAACATGTGTAAGTCTGTACTTATTATGGGGAAAAGGAATCAGAAATACAGCATGAATATGTTTTATAAGTTCAATATAAGGTAAATGTGTAAATGGAAAGTGTAAAAATTACATTTGTCAGACATAGTTTGGTGAATCCTTTGAATAAAAGTAAGACGTGTAAAAGGGAATCAACAAAGTTTGTATAGTTTTGATAACATGAAGGGGTAGCCGAGCGGTAAAACGCCAGCCTCCCATCTCATAGATAGCGAGTTCGAATCTGCGCTGTGGAGTTATTTTTAAAATTCAGGGAAAATGGTATTAAATTCCTTAAAAATGGATTAAAATATAATGGAATCAATTAAAAATAATAACGTATTAAACAATTAAAAATAATTAAAAAAGCGTAAATAAGTAAAAATAATAAAATAAAACGGATATCATGCCAAACACGTGGTTCAAGATACCGTTGCCATAAACATAAAAAATAGTGTCGTTGCCACAAAAAATAAAAACTTTGAAAAGTAGGATTGTTGCCACATAAACGAAACTTTGATGATGTTATTCCGTCTACGTCATCCAACATCCAACTACGTCATCCAACATCCAATATCCATGATGGCGGAGGCCACGCCCCTTTTTATGACGTCACTTCCGCTGGCTGAGGACCGTGGCTTACTACTGACGTTTCCTTTGATTATATGAAAAAAGTCATAATTTTTCCTCTATCTGTCCAAGTATTTACTGCAAGTTAGTAAGTCTTGAAGTTGAATTAAGTGTATCGTTACCAGTTTGGTAGGTTATGACTTCGTTCCACCAAAAAGAAATCATTCATCACTTATTACAAAGAACAGTATAATATATGAAAGTACTTTTGTATACATTTCTGATTCATTTTCAAACCATTTGCTTAACGGGGGAATTTTGTTCGTACTCCGGTACTAAAACATTACTACTTTTTGCTTTTTAACCATTTCGTATTTGACAAAAGCTCAGTATAGAAAATTATACTTGCTGACACTTTGTATTGCACTGATGGACAGAGAGTCAAGTTTTAATACTTTATTGCATATCATGTCAAAAAAAAAAAGGGCTATGTTTTTTTTTTTCCTATTTGCGCAGTCTCAAGCAATATTCTACTGTTACATAGATCGCTTTACAAATAGGTAAAATCTTCAAAGGCTGAACTGAATGTTTCATTAGTAATTTGGGAGGTTCTAGCAATCGCAAACTCAAAGAAAAATGTTTGTAACTTAATTAGAAAATAATTTATACACGTATTTGTTGTGCTCCTGTTATTTTTTAAACTCCTATTTATATGACATTCCCTTCTTGCTAAAATATTGAAGTGATTATTAAATTTTCTCTTTTCCAATGCATTTCCTAATCACTTAAGCTGAATACAGAAAATTCCTTCGAGTTGTCAATAATACACACAAAACAGAAAATATGAAAAAGTTTCCTAAATGTTTCATATGTTTGTTTATTTACAAAAATGCACACGGCTATCCGCATTTAATCCTTTAATGTTTATTTTCCTGCATCGCAACTAAACTTTCAAACACAAATTATGAAATATTTACTTATTCCTCAGAAGTTACATATTTGCGATAACGTTGTGTTTTCAAAGAAAACTTTTCATACTGGAGTTTAATTCCATGTTCCATAAAAGGTACGTACTCGAGACTTCATTTTACTTTTACGAAACCTATTTTAGACTTCGCTGTCGATAGCCTTTTGGCTTTTTAAGAAAATAATTACTCTTTGTTTTTGGTATATGTCAGTGAATTTCCATTACTTTTTGTGTGAATATTCATGTTTTGATGTCTTAAAAATATATTTATAGATCGTTCATGAGGGATTCTGTGATAGCGAGAATAAGTAATTTTTTCTGCTCATGAGAAGGAAACTGATGTTTCATTTAAAGTACATTATTGAAATTTAATTTACTGTCATTTGAATGTATACTTACAATTTATTTCTCATTAAAACTATTATTAAAATTAATTTATATATTCAAAAACCTCTTAAATAGTCATAAAGTTGCCTTTTCATGAGTAATTGCTATTATACGATTTTCTAAATTAATTAAAAATCTGTATTTAGATAATATACCATCACTTGCAGAATCTGCTCTTCCTTTATTTCTTCTGAACATACATCGGTTAATTGCATACATTGTTATGTAAGAAAGACTGTATTCATACCAAATTGTATATACTACATAGAATTTAAAAAGCATTGCGCGTGATAATCTTGACCTAGTTTCTAGTAAATTTAACCTTGTTTCTAAACTGTAGGCTTCAAGCATAGCAGAATACTTAATTATTGCTTATTTCTTAACGTGTGAATTAATATAAAATATATGGGAAACTTTATAAAGTACATTAGCGTTAGTATTCACATCCATGTATCATGAAATACAGGGATATAAGGTTAACAGAGAATAGCAAAAAGCCTTGCATAGCAAATTTAAAACACAAACTTTTTTTTTTTTTTAATTGAGGTGTTTTTCGTCATTCGGTGTATGTATAACAAGAACCATTTTGACTAGTAACTTGGATATAAGGAATTGAAGAATAAATGTCATATATTTGAAATTTTAAATTGAAAATGATGAGAAATAAATAAGAAACTTAGGTCTGCGATAAACAATTAAATCGCCTTTAGTTTTTTAAGAGAAGCAATATGTTTTATTCGCTTGTAAGCTATTTGTTACAATGTGCGGTTGGGTGACACAAGAGACTTGTAGAGGAAATAAATATAAACACAATTCGGTATATTAATTCTTGCTTAATTACTAATCTATCTTAGTCGTGCGTAGTAAGTTTAGATTTTTTTGTCCGTATGAACACATTAGCATAGGAATATACTTTGCAAAAATTGTTTAATTTATTCAGAAAGTTCGGATTTATGAATAAGAAGTAAATAATATAATTATAAAAATTAGTTGAATAATATAATTATTCCAAATTTTTGTTATTTATTATTTGGAATATCTTAATTATTGTTAGACTGTTAATATTTTCGAAAATCATGCACCGTGCAGAAATATATGTCATCAGTTACATTCCTGAATATATATTAAAATCAGTTAAATTACATTTAAATTTCTGAGTTAGTTGCTACTTTTTTCATAAATTCTTCAAAGACTTTCAAAAGCTGTAATTTAAACGCTTTAGCCGAAACACATTAACAAACATAGCATTTAACTCATAAATACAAGCGTAAGCACTAAAGACGCAAATAATTAAAATAACTTTATTACCGCACAGTAATTAAAAAATTACATAGAAAAATTGTTTAAAATAGTTGACAAATTGATTTTGTATTTACAAATCACGGGGTTGAGAAGTTGGAGGAAAATATGGAATGTCAGGAAGAGAGGTCAGGAAGGGTCAGGTTTGAGGAAAAAGGTCAGGTTTCCCACACTGGAGGAGAAAAGTTTTTCCCAGATCTGGCATGTTGATCTGTATGATACAGCAGGAGAGGGACTTCTTTAGCGGCCAAGAAAATTTACCTACAAAATAAACATAAAGCTTAAAACATGAAAAAGTCACAAACAATAACCATCATATGTTAAAGTAATTTAAAAATGAAAAAAAGCTGTGCATGTAATTATCACACTTTTAAAAACAATATGAGTTAACACCTGTTATTTCCTAAATTATTGTCCCTGATAGAATTCCATTATAAAATTCACAAGGACAAAATCTCAATAAAGTAACCACGCCTATAAGGTTTTAAGAATGAATACGTCAAACATCGAGGGCTGGAGGAAACCATGTTGTCACTTTTCACAGTTTTCCCAATGCCCTGCATATTTTTGCTTCATAATAATTCAACTATTAGCCACCATTTAATTCCCTTCTAGCGATAGTCTAGATCAGCGATTTTCAGCCGGTGGTACGCAAGAGCAAAATAGGTGGTACGTAAAAGAAACTAAATAGTTTTAACTATTAAATTCAAAAATCGTGTGAAAAAAAGAACACTTGATATAAATTTTCTGTGATCGAACGTTAACTGAAGATTTAAAAAATAACACTTATTAAAGTTTGCCCGTAACAAAAAAAAAAAAAATTAAAGGCATTTAAAATAAATCTATTATATTTTTATCACGTTTTTGCAAACCTATTTGTGTGAACAAGTATTTTCTTCCGTGTTATATTTCAAAAATAAATAAAGAAGAATATTAAAACTGGATCCTAATTTACGGTTAAAACGAAGTGAAATTAAGACCACAAATAAACAATTGATTTCCGTTTAACAAGCCCAAATTTAACACTAAATTTTAGAATTTAGTTCTTATAACTGAAGTTGTAATAAGTATAATAGTACCCAATTTTCATTCTAATCTTGTTATTCGTGCATATTTAATACGAATAGCCAATACGTTGCACAAATGGCAAAATATATTTATTGAGAAATTGAAAAATAATCCCTGTAAAATGTAATGGTGGTTCTAAGGTTTTTCAATTTTGTTTAGATGGTACGCGTTAGCCAAAAGGTGAAGAACCGCTGGTTATCAGTTATCAAATTTTATACAAAATGCTGAGTTCATTTATAAAAAACTTAGTTAATTTTAGAAAACTATGTTTAAAATAAAAGTTCAGTAATAAATGTTTGCTAGACCTTTTAACACAAAGTGTATAATTTAATAAAAATGCATTTCAAAAATACATTAAGTAATTACCAGTCAATTAACATCACCGCTAACTTTTCTCCGTTTATGAGCTGTTTTTTTTTTTTTTTTTTTTTTTTTTTTTTTTTTTTTTTTTTTTTTTTTTTTTTTTTTTTTTTTTTTGTTTGTTTGTTTGTTTGTTTCTCTTGGCTTGAACCCTCATGTCTAAAGGTATGTTTTCCAGTTCGGAGAATCTTCTTTTGCAATTTCTCTTCATCAGTTTCACGTGATCAGCAATTGATGGGACTGATTTGACTCCGTGGTCGTTCTTAGACTCGTCAGGGGGACTGCTATCCTGTTTGGGAAAGGAAATAAGCTGTTGTTAGAGTACGGTTTTGAAAAATAAAATGTTTCTATTTCACTTAAGCTAAAATCAAGAACTATAGTTTAGAAACTGTTTTATAAGCTATGGTTGTGATTCAAATTATTTTCCTATGAATATTTGAAGTTTCACTGAAAATAACTGCCGTAATTTACTTAAACATCAAAGGAAATGTGCTATTGAGGCCAAACTCTCTATCCACCTTTTCGAATATACATTTGTTAACGCTTGGTTTCCAAATGCTCGTGAATAAAAAATTCCTTCAACAATTCTATACTCACTTAAATAAATTAGAATATTTCGCAGAAACAAATCGCTTTAAATCATCTTCAGCGCAGTGCCATTGTAGACACAAATTAAAAAAAAATAAAGTTATTTGTCTCTTGATTTCTGGGAGATGCACAGATAGTTATTAAAAATGCTAAGAATTTAAAAATTCTCAAGGGTTATAAAATGATGTTAAAATTTCTGAAACATGGTAAGATCAGATACAGATATATTTGACGTTTTATATTTTCAGTACAATTTAAGGCAAGAAATTGAGAATTAAGCCATTGAAGGCAACAAATTTAGTTTAAGAATGATTTCAATTTTTAAACGTCTCACATGGCGGAGGGGTAATTCGTAGTAATTCAGTCCGAATTCAAAATCCAGCCAATGGTAAAACTGAATAAACAATTTTTGGCATGTATAGTGTGTTGAAAAATTTCAATAATAAAAAATTCATTTCTTACAATCCAAGTGTCTTAAAAATTTAGTGTATTTTTCTAAATTATTTGTTTAATATTATAAAAATCTGAGAAAAAAGTCCCATTTAATTCGCCGTGCGTAATTCATTGCCGAAGCATTCGTAGCCGATTAGAGGCATTCGTTGACTCAATGGTCATGGCTCATACAATCATTGCTTGCAAAATAATTAATTGATAATTTATTCCAACAATTATTAATTAATAACTAAAACTTTTTGGTGAATCATAACAGTTTAACATATTATTCTTTTCCCCTTAAATTGAAATCCATTGTGAAGATCAGATTACAAATTATACGAATGCATTTGAACGTTCAGGAATAACGTTCGCGGAGTATGAGAATCCTGGAGTTGTTCTCGCTTTCATTAATTGGTGCAAAAGAATTCTTAAAACTTATTGGATAAATCGCAACTAATTAGCACAGATTTTTCCCCCCTTAAACTGAAGTATGTATAAGAAGAAAATATTAAGATATTCGAGATTAAATTACTACCTAACAGAAATTACCCTCCTGAAAATAGAATGTTTTTTAGAATGCTTTGTGAAAGCGGATATGTACAGTGCATTTAGAACTGTAAATAATTCTGATCGCAGAAAATATTTACTTTTTAGCAAAAATATGCTCATGAAATTTTCATCATCAATTTTAAAATGTGTACATGAAAGTCAATCTAAAATATTCAACTGGAGTTAAACAAAGAAAAGAAAGACAGTTAAAAATAATCACTTGCAGAAATTTTTGATTCGTTATGCGAAATGAGAACAAATGGAATCTGGAAAATAGAATTTTATCTTACAAAAAGGAATGTCAATAAATTTCGCATCTAACTGGAGGGAGCACCGATCCAGTCTTAGTCAAATTTTACTGATAATTATGAATCACAGGACTATCCACCTATCTATGATATTGATGGTAGTCTTAAATCCTCATTGACGTGTCTTCAAAAAAAAAAAAGGAAACGATGTAGTTAGTTCACATTAAATAACTCCTCCTCTTGTATCTCTGTGCCTAAATCGCATACATACAGTTATCTCTGTGCCTAAATCACATACATACACATACGCGCGCACGTGTTCACACCCACGCAAAGAGAAAAAAAAAAAAAAAAAAAAAAAAAAAACGAAGAAGAGGGGGGACATGTGATATAATGTTATTAAGTGCCTAGTGTACGTGTATTGTCTTACTGTATTAATTACATGTGGTTCTAAGATAATTCAACGCATATTAAAATAGGTTTAAATACAATTCTAAGTACTAATAAAAATATTAATTTGGAATTATCAAGGGAAATAAACATCTGCTATAATTAAAATGTCTTAAATGAAATACATAACAGTAAGCTGATAAAACATAAGTAGATTAATTCTTACTTGAACATCACTGTTTTCCATCAAGTAGAACAAATTAGAGTTAATTTCGTCAGAAAAGTCACTCGTGTAACTTTCGTAGACCTCCTTAATTAAGAGACGAAGTTCCGTTGCCTGAAAAAAAATAAAAAAATAATATTACAGGGACAGGTTATTCACGTAAATATTAAACGTAATAAAGGCATCGTCTTTCTTGTACAACGAAAGCTGGTTTCTTCCCTTATACTTAATAAATTCATGAGACAGGCAAATAACATTCAATATCACATATTCATCATTTCCGTCAGACAAATTCTAAGAAATTCTTTATAAACTAAAATATAAGCAAAGATATACATTATTTATGTAATTTAAACTGTATTTACTTTGTGATATATTCAGTATTAAAAGTATCGGTTAAACATCATCGAAGATCTGGGTGTATATTCTCGCGTTTCGCATGCCTTTACTTTTATTAAATGTTTTTGGCACGTTTATGTTTTGCATAAGAAAATGACTGCTAAATAATAAGTACCTTGCATTATAACAGGAAACTATGTTTTTATAATAACCCTTAAAACTTATGAAAATGTTTAGCCACTGTAGCCCCTGTGCCAATGATGACTCTTTCATAAGAATCTATGCCATTGTTAACACGTAACATCCGACCTACAAATTGAAGATCCGTTGCTTCAATCCGGCAATAACACAGTTAAATTCGTGTTTCTCTGTTTAAATAATTTAAGTGTTTCTAGAAGAGTTCAAAGACACTGTCTGGTGATACTGCTTAGAAATAATTTTGCTGCGCTTTCTTTATAAATGTATTTTAATTTTGAAAGCTCGGTCACAGAACTTCATACTTTAGGTCAGTCAGACCTTCAGGCTTACTAAATACCAATAAATACATGCAGATCGGGTCAAAAGGAAGAAATAATCCCATTTCTCAAAAGGACACTGTTAGTTCCCCCCCCCCCCCACGTTTTAATGTTTGAAGATCAGATTCCTACGGAACAGTTAGGAAAGTTTACTGCTTCTTTTGTCGTATGCCCCTAGGAATACTGTTAATGTAAAAGATGCCCGTATGCCCCTTTGTTTTATTTTTCTGCATTTGCATTCTAAATTAGACTTTAACCACTTTGTAAAATGATATTCTATTGACATTACTTAATGTAAACTTTTGCCTAATTTTAATTTTAATGTAGAAAAGGTTGTCATTACAATTGGTAATATATAAAATTTCATCCAATCAATGAGCATTTTATATATCTATATTAAAGAAAAATATTTTATGCATAATAATCGTGTTTAAATTTCCTGTATGTTGGGAAACGATTTTTTTTCATAGGAAATCATTTATCATCACAGTGATTTGATAGGTTATCATTGTCTATGATGGCAAATGATTTCTTTGATTGATTTCCCTTTAAATGGCAGTATTAAGTATAATAATTTAAAATGTTTTTTCTAGAGAATGAAGTACTGCCACTAAGTCGTATTGGATATGCTGCAAGGTAATTTTCTATTCTACATTAACTCAAACTTTATGTCTCGTTACAGATATATTGGCAGAAATAATGAAAACCTGACATTCAAAAAGAAAAATAATAACGTTGAATGTAGTATATTAGATGGTTAACTGCGACACATATTGTATACGAATAATTTTGACAATTACTGGTATTTTCAATAGTATAAAATTAGGCAAGAAAGCAGCTTTAGTTTAGCACCGATTTTAAATACAACTCTCTTAATTTCGAAGGTGATCCTGCACACACAGGTCCTGTGTAATAGAAGGCTCGCCAACGGTCCAGCGGTAAAGTCTCTGAACACTGGTAGTTCGGTCCGAGGTTCGAATCCCGCGAACGGGCTGGCTGGATGGGCGTTTTCGTGGTTTTCCCCATGTGTAACGTGTATACGAGCCAGTTTCCCTTAGAAAGTCCTCCACGAAGGCATCCCTCCCCTTAGGCAGATAGCCCTAATGTGCTTTGCCATAATTAAATAAACCAAACCAAACCAAAACCAAATGGCAGAATTTCTGCAACAATGTTTACAAAAGGAATTTCTCTTTACTTATTTAAAAGTAGTTTGTGCTAAATTACGGCAAAGTACACTGGGGCTATCTGCCTAAGGGGAGGGATGCCTTCGTGGAAGACTTTCTAAGGGAAACTGGCTCGTATACACGTTACACATGGGAAAACCCCGAAAACGCCCATGCAGCCAGATCGTTCGCGGAATTCGAACCTCGAACCGAACTACCAGTGTTCAGCGACTTTACCACTGGGCCGCTGGTGGGCCCCAAAGCGAAATTTATAGTCCATCTAGGGAAACTGCCCCTTTGGATTAATTAAATATTTAAACGTATTTAATATTTTAATTAGATATATAAGGAATTAAATGCTTTTTAATTTATGTTAATCAGATTAAAAAGTGCAAGATAGTGCTATAAATATTTTCGTTAACGCAGGTTTGGCTTTAAACGGTTCAGATTGTTATTTAATAACAAACAGATTAACTATGAAAATTAAGTTAGTATTTAATTTTCCCGAAAGGCAACAGTCTCGAATGGAAAGCGAAAAAACACATGGGTTGAGTTAATTTTAAATGATTTTGACTGTACCGTTCAAGGTAAATCTCTTATATATATTATATAAATTTAAAAAAATATTTGGCGGAAATAAAAACTCAGAAGAAATAGGAAAGAGCAGATATTGCACATTAAATTTTCATCAATATGAATGGCGTAATATCACACCTAAGCTTTCTTAATTATCTACTAATAATTTTAATGATACATAAAGACAAATAGAAAATCAACTGAAATCGTGTCGTCATTCAGGACACGTGCATTGAACTTTGATTAGTTGCATAGTAATACATGACTGAAAACTTCACTTTTTCTATTCTATTAATATATGACCTAGGAGTAATGATTATTCATAGTATTTCTGTAGCTTAGTGCTATAAAAAATATTTTAAAGAATAGTAGTGGAATACCCATTTCGAATGCATGAGATTGTTATGTATCACCAGTATTTTTAAAATTTGAAGAAAAACACGCAATTTAAGGGGACCGTGGACTTTGAAAAAGCTAAAAATCAACCAAAATATTGAATTTTTTTTTACTCTCGTTGTATTACATATACTTAACTGCATCGTATGTAAAAAACCGAATTTAAATATTCTAATTTTTAACGAAGTTACAAGCATTTAAAATGTGTAAACAACATAAACTTTGCCCTTTAAATTTTGGCGAAAATGTAAACAAATATGTTTCAACAGTTATTTGCTGATATTTATATACTTATATATTTGATTCTTTATAAACCTGGCAATATAACGTTTTAACTGTAACTGCCATTTCACTGTTTACAGTTTAAAAGTGCTTTTCCTCGCTATTCTCTTTAGTTCTTTTGCTAAAAGTGTTTTGCTGTGTTTTATACAACTACATTTTGCAGGACTGTTTATAACTGAGTTTCTTGGACTGGAAGAACTGCAGATTAATTTATAACCTCTTGCGTAAGAGTATATATATATATATATATTTATTTATTGTACAGTATGCATGCCATAAGTCGTCGTTACCGTAAGCCTAAAGGGTGACCATCGAAGAAAAAACTTGCAGCTGTCAGCAAAATTGAAAAATGATGGGCAGCTCATTCGGAAAATGACGTGACATTGAACAGTGAAGAAGTTTCTTCCAAAAATAAACAAACAATTTTTTCTGAAAGTTTTATAGTTGAAGCGAGTACTTCAATAAGTGCCAGTGTAAAGAAACTGAATGAAAGTTTATTACGAACGTCTGACTGTGGTGATAACCGAAATGATGATTCATATATTTTGATAAATCGTAAAATGTGAAATCCATTGCTATGTAATATAAAGTGTGACGAGTGCTCAACCAACTCTTTAGATATTGTTTCGAAAGGAATATATGGATATTCTACAAAACTTGAATTAGTTTGTAAAAACTGTGATAAAATATTTAGTTCAACATTTTCAAGTGAGCGGGTAAAACGGTCAAATACTTTTGATGTGAATACGAAACTTGTCGAAGCATTTTTGAAAATAGGCAAAGGCCACGCCGCCTTAGAAGTGTTTTCCATGATTATGGGAATTCATGCTATGGACAAAAAGACATTTGCTAAATGTTTACACAGTTTGTCTGAAGAAAAGGAGAAACTAAAAGGTGATTTCCTTCAGTTTTCTCGAAATATTGTTCGAAATAAGCATAAAAAATTAATTAATATAAATAATGATGAGTGTATAGATGTCACAGTGTCGTATGATGGCACATGGCAAAAACGTGGGCATACATCACTGTATGGAATAGGTATCGTCGTAGATGTCTTGACTGGGTTAGTTATCGACTACGAAATTCTGTCAAAATATTGTCCTGAATGTGTATGCGCGAAAAGAGATATGGATGCTGACAGTGCGGAATTTCATATATGGTTTGAAAGCCACAAACCAGAGTGTTCCAAAATTTTTCTGGTTCGTCTAATGCTATGGAAATGAAAGCCGCAGAAATTTTATGGAAACGGTCCATCAGTACAAGTAATATGCGATATGTTGGGATACTTTCTGATGGGGATGCGAAAACATATCAACATTTATTAACTCTGAATCTTTATGGTAATGACGTAAAAATTAGTAAAGAAGAATGTATCAATCATGTGGCAAAACGTTTAGGGGCAGGATTGCGCAATAAAGTTAAAGAGCTGCGTTCCAGAGGTATATGTATCGGTGGACGAAAAGAAGGTAATCTGAAGGAAAATACAATTTTAAAGTTAACAAACTATTACAGAAAGGCCATAAAAGATAACATACCGGATATAGACAAAATGAAATCTGCATTTTTATGCATGCAAATTTTATGCATGCTTACTACACTGTTCATCTACTGATGTCTCACCAAAACATTCGAAATGTCCTACCGGTACGTTGTCATGGTGTTTTTATCAACGTGCAGTAGCAAATGAAGAGCAGCCGAAAGCACATAAAGCCATGAAAACTAAAGTATCTGAAAGTGTTCTTTCTCAAATATTGCCAATTTATCAAAGGCTAGCGAGCACAGAATTGCTGTCCAGATGCATTTCTGGTAAAACACAAAATGCTAATGAAAGTATCCATAGTTTAATTTGGAACAATTGCCCTAAAGAAGTGTTTATTTCTAAAAAAAGGCTAGAAATGTCAGTATTATCAACAATTAATGAATTTAACTTTGGTTGTGTAAATGCCATAAGCGTAGAACAGGAAGAAGTGAACTCGTTTTCCCTACTCATTGCAAAAAAAAGCGCGATCAGCGTCGCTTGAACCAAAGTAAAAAGAGAAGTTTACCTGCATGGAAAAAACACAGAAATAGTAAAAAATATTGTAAATCACTAAACGATAATGCAATTGTAGCAAATGAAGGTAAAACATATGGTGCTGGTGATTTTTAAAAATTTCATTGAGTATACGGCATAAATTGTTTTTACCTGTATAACTTCGAATCATTTAGCAATTTGTCATATGTTTATTTTTGTCATATTTAATATTATGAGATTAAATTAGTTAAATCTTACAAAAATGTTATCGAATGTTTACAGATTTATATTCAAAGTTAATTTGCTGTTTCTCATGACCATGTATTAAAGGTAAGTTTGAAGGAAAACTTTAAATTCATTTTTCTCAAAACAAATTTTTTCGCAATTTGTGTGTTTTGAAAATGCTCCATGCGTCTCATTTTTAGTTAAAAATTGATGATATTTGGAAGAAACTATATTGTTATATGTTACAGTAGATCTGTGTATGCATTTTTAGATATGAGGTTATTAAGAAGTTTAAACTTGTGAAAACCTTTAACAAAAGGTGAAATTTTTTCGAAAATTGGGTTTAAGTTCACAAAAATAGCCTTTAAAAATTTCTTATCCATCATATTCAATAACGGATACACAAATACTTTTACCAAGCCTTTATAAGTAACATAAAGCAAACATTAGGAAAAAATATTAAAAATTGGAGCGCATGGAGCATTTTAAATTTTTAATTAAAATAATTAATTAATTGCTTTAAAAATTTTTAATTTAAAACAAATTGAAATTTTGAGCATATATTTTGTTTACTGATGCTATAAGATGTACATGTATAAAATTTCTTGTTGAAAAAATGAAAACTTAAAAAAATAATTTTTAAAGTCCACCGTCCCCTTAATAATTAGAATATATTTAATATTTTTAATTAGATATATCATGAATTAAAAGTATTTTTATTTATATTAATCCGATTAAAAAGTAAAAAATCATATTATAAATATCGTTTTATAACATAGCTTTGCCTTTAAAAAGTTCATAGTGTTAGTCAATAACGCACAGATTAAATATGAAAGGATAATATCGTCCGTTTTTCAGAACGCATGAAAACTGAAAAAAACACATTGAGTTCATTATAAACTTGGTTCGCCATAAATGAGTTTGATTGTGTCGTACACAGTAAATCTCTTACTATATACATTATTAAAATAGAATTAAAAAAAAAAGCGCATATAAAATCTCACGCGAAATAGGAAAGAGCAGTTATTCTCCACTATGTGTCCGCTTAATATTCGTGAGAATTTTGATCTACATTCAGAATTCTCAGCAACACATAACATCCATTCGACATGGTTGTATGCCACGTGACATTATTCAAAGCAAGTGTATATTCTATTGGAACGAATTTCTAGGAATGAAAAAAATGGCAACGTATTTTCTTTGATCTTCCGATTGCTCAATCGAATGCTGACCAGTTTCAGTCAAATCGTAAATTCTAAAGAAACGAAAACACGGGGTGCTAGAAACAGAGGGGTGTCTGTGGGCTTCGGAGCTGTGCAAAAATGCAAGAATCCGTTTAAACATCTAACTTTTGTGAGGCCAGAAAATATAGTAAAATTGAATTCTCTCTATGTAATTTTGTACTATGAAAATGAATTATTAAGTGATAATTATCGCTCAAATAATTTCTCTTGAATGCACAGGGGTAGAAATAGACATATTTGATACATCAATAAATAAGTTTTGTGCTTCGAATGATGACATGAAGTATCTGAATATCTGAGAAATAGTCTTTACTAAAGTGGCTTCCAACTTCTTTATGTCTAAGGACCATTTTTTCAAATTATAAATACATTGCGGGTGGCTGCTTTTTGGTTAATTTTTTTAATGCCAAGTAACATTTAGCTATTTTTAATTCGGATCGAATGATTAAATGTGTGTTACATGTATGCGTGTGTATGTGTATGTATGTACACTGCGCGGAAAAAAAAAAAGGATACTTCTATATCTAGCGTTCTACTGGGCCAGTTGACGAAATTCAAATTGCCTCTTTCATGGTTCGAAAGCACGACTTAAGTATGTATTAGATTTATATATAGCATCATTCTAACATAGGTATTTTGACGCCAAAATGCTGAATAACAAACATATGTTATTCAGCATTTTTGCGTTTTTGAATGTTTTCTGAAATAACATACCAATTGTTTTCAATATTTCGATTCTACAACTCAAATTATGCCTAGATATTAAATTTTGCAAGATCTGGTGAAAAATTTAGGGATAAGTTCAAAAATTTATTTTGGCTTATTTTGTTGAGATTTCGCCAAGAACTTACTTGGAGAATTTCTTAATTTATAGCAACCTATTCTTCATTTCTTTTTTTTTTTTTTTTTTTCATTGCAGAGAAGAAGGAAAAAAGACATTGTTCATACTTTCAAATGATTTGAACAACGTGCTTAAACCACATTTGGCGTTATTATCGATCAGAAACAAGAAGTCAAATTTCAAAACGCTCTAATATGTAGATTACACCTGTCATTGGCAAGAGCCTTGAGCACCATGCAGATGACAGTACGCCTTCATTCAGTTTTGCCCCCAATTTTGATGAAATGCACCCCGAGGGACGGGTCAGAGGGTCTGCCACATTCTTCTCCTACCAACAACCTCTCGAAGGGACCTTCGGGTAGCCATATATTTAAAGTGCCACATGCCGCAAATACACTAATACATTTACAAACATGCGTGCGTTCTCCAGGATTCGAACTTGGCCCTCAATTACCGCAGTAGGCTTCCCTAACCTCCATCTGAGGAGCTAATACTTTTGTGAAATATATTAAGCTTTAAAATTATATTTCTATTATATCTTCTATTTAAATGTTCGTGCGGTTTTGGCATTTAATAGAATTAGCATTCTTTTACTACTTGAGCGATTTTTAAAGTTATTTTAGTTGTTATGTGTGTACTACGATCATGCATTTCATGTTAAGATTAATAATTAAATTTAGGTTCTGTGATTATCATTCTCGCGTTATGATCCACAAATAAATAAGAAAATGTTTGAAACAGCATCATTAACTAAAAAGTTTTTAGTCTTAACCAAATACAATGATTCATTTTTGAATCTCTCTGTTTCATAGATATTCTTCAACACATGTCTAAGCTTAAAATCTCAATTTTAAATAGGTATTTTAAAGATACATTTCATAATTCACGTCAAGCGTAAGTACGTTTTTAGAAATACTATTTTAATGATTCCTGAGAAATTAAGGAATAAACAAAAATTGCCGCATAAATTACCTATTCTTTTTAATACCTTCAGTAAATTAAGCGTGTTGTGTGTCAATAATCAGAACAAATTTTCAAATGTTTAGGTTTATTTTGAATTTGGTGATCAAGTCAAATTATGGCGTTTGTATCAAAACACCACACGTTATTTTTCCGAAAATTATACGAATCCGAATGTACTGAAAAAAACTACTGCCTTTACGGTATATTTCATTCGTCACTTTTACGAATATTATACGCATTCTAAGAAACACTGAACATGAAGTTTATTAATTCAAAATATTTAGTGTATTTCTGGAACTTTACTTTGTTTTCCTTTTTCAACGTACGTGAAAAAAAAGGGTATGCAATTTTTTTTTCCAGCAACATTTTAATGTGCTATCAAAATTATTTTTGCGTTTTAATCCTCTGCACGTTTAAAATTAATTTTCCTCTGGTTAAAAACCTCTACCAAATTTGAAAACAATCTTGATATTTTATATAAATTTAAATTACTTTAATTATTATTCTAACATTCATATATGAGGCTAAAATTTTTCAATGAATTTTAACATGTGAGGTAAATTTTTATATACATTTGCAACAAAATATATTTTCTTTATCTTCAAAATAACTTATTTATTTTTCTACATCAAATTTGCTATTTTTATTCATATCAACATTTACATTAACTTACACAATTTAATTTCTTTTATGAAAATCCCATTACCCATTTAACTGAAATAAGCTGTATATTAAGTATGTGTACTTACTGTATTTGTTACAATATTCGCCTTATTTTATTAAGCAAATGTTGGCAATTAAATTGGAACAAGACTCCAGCGAATCTTATATAGAGGAATAAAATAATACATCGGATTGTTAATTATAATCTTAAATTATAAGTATATGCCCATTAGATACGCATGAAAGTAATCTTTTAATTTATTTTCCTAAGTTTCCTTTCGAAGCGCTCTGAGAACAATTAATATTTCTGTCCGCAAAATTTTACTTATCAGAAGGCATATCACTCATTTTCGGGAGTTCTACGTTTTATTCTATAGCTGCTTGCGAATCGAAATGCTAAAAGTTCCTGCGTACTCTGACCTCGCTCGAAATAGCTATTATCAAAGAACCCAAATCTTTGGCTTTTAGAGACATAGTGGGGACAAATGCTCGCCTGCGGTCACATTTTATATAAAAGATATTTTTTACTGGGTTCCTGGAACCAGGAGCTTTTTTATCCACTGCTAGCAATCAGGTCGTTATCAGTTTCTCATTTTCATCAGTGCAAGATTTCTGCTGCATTTCAGTTGAACTGAAATAAATGCACTTTCATACTTTCCTGCCATTATACTTATTTAGGCTCTTTATTATTATAATTTTTATTATTACCTTAGAACTTCAATTATCTGGATTGTATGAAACTTAACTGTTTTCGTCTAAACCACGGTCCAAGGTTCGAATCCCGCGAACGGGCTGGCTGCATGGGCGTTTTCGTGGTTTTCCCCATGTGTAACGTGTATACGAGCCAGTTTCCCTTAGAAAGTCCTCCACGAAAGGCATCCCTCCCCTTAGGCAGATAGCCCTAGTGTGCTTTGCCATAATTAAATACACCACACCACGTCTAAACCAACTTGCTTGGTATTCGGTTTTAAAGAAAGAAAACTTCACGTTTAAGCTCTATGATCTTTTATGAAATAAAATAAGGATAAGTAAAAAATTTCTTTAAACGAATTTAGACAAAACGAAAACGATTAAAAGAATTATTTGTATTTTGTTATAGTAAGGTTTTGTGGTTAGTCCGAATGCTTGGTGCAGTCTAACCAGTTTGGAATTCTAATACAGTTTCGTTAGTTTTTATTATTTAACAGTTATTGCAGTTTTCGAACACCTGAAAACTAAAACTAATTTATAAATTAATTTCGTGTGCATTTCTTTTTCAAGTATTACATTTCATAATACTTAAAAACAACTTGAAATTTGGTACGTGTTAATTTATTTGGAATATGTTCATATTAATTTTATAATTTAAATAATTCATTGTGGTCACACGAGCATAATCCAAAATGCACAGCATTTGACGGCAAATTAAGAAACAACGCAATGATATATATATAAAAAAAAAAAGAAATCTGAAAGGTTCCAGATTTTAAATTACGCCCAAAGGGGCGTTTTTTTTTTTTTTTTAACATTTTCTCTGTTACGGTTACCTATTAAATATCACGGGCGTTTTTTTTTTTTTTTTTTTTTTTTTTTTTTTTTTTTTTAACATTTTCTCTGTTACCGTTACCTATTAAATATCACATTCCATAAACTTCAGCACTATTCACTAATATCAGTTAAACCATAAAATTCAGCTCAAGAGCAATATCGCAAAATAGTTTTAAATTTAGCATATCTTTAGAATTTCCGATACAGTCTCGCGCGCTGGAGATAAAAATGTTTTTTTCTGTACATAGTTGTCATTGCTCGCTTTGAAATCCTTGAGTTTGTTAATCAAAAATTCGTTAAAGTTTTACAAAATACGAAATCAATAATAAAACAAATTCCGAATTTGGGATTACAGATGCCCATATTTGCAGTAGGATTACGTCATTCAAAATTGGATGGCTCTAGATACCGTTGTTTTATCACAATGCGAGAAATATACATACATTTATGCAGATTTTTCATTATTTAATTTTTTAAATATAATGCAGGACTCTAACATTTGGTGGCAACAGTTTGAAAAGTGAACCGACATTTATAGGAGTCCGATGTAAAATGCCAAAACGAAAGTAGTCCTACGGGACTCAAATCCTTTTGGACAAAAAAAAAAAAAAAAAAAAAAAAAAAAAAAAAAAATCTGAAATTTTTCAGATTTTAAATTACGTCCAAAGGGGCGTTTTTTTAACGTTTTGAGTGTTACCTTTATTTATCAAATATCATGTTCTTTGCACTTAAACCATAAAATTCAGTTCAAGAGCAATATCGCAAAATAATGTTAAATTAAGCATATCTTTAGAATTTCCGATATACACAGTCTCGCGAGCTGGAGATAAAAGTTTTTTTTTTTTTTTTTTTCCTATATAACGTTGCCATTTCTCGCTTTTAAAGCATTGAGTTTGTAAATCAAAAATTCGTTAAAGTTTTACAAAATATAAAATCTATAATAAAACAAATTCCAAATTTGGGATTTCAGATGCCCATATTCGCAGTAGGATTTCGTCTTTCAAAATTCGATAGCTCTATGTACCATTGTTTTATCACAATGCGAGAAATAGACAATCATTTATGCAGATTTTTCATTATTTAATTTCTTCAAATATAATGCAGGACTCTAACATTTTGTGGCAACAGTTTGAAAAGTGAACCGACGTTTATGAGTCCGACGCAAAATGCCAAAACGAAAGCAGTAGTCCTTCGGGACTGAAATCCCTTTGGACTAAAAAACTGAAACGTTTTAGATTTTAAATTACGTATAAAGGGGGGTATTTTAACATTTTGTGTGTTACCTTTTTTTAATAAATATCATATTCTTCGCACTGAAACCATAAAATTCAGTTCAAGAGCAATATCGCAAAATAATTTTAAATTGATCATCCGATACAGTCTCACGCGCTGAAGATAAAAATGTTTTTCTGTATAACGTTGCCATTGCTCGCTTTGAAATCCTAGAGTTTCTTAATCAAATCCCTAATATTTGTACATTTATTTACTCATGTAAGTCTTTCCCTAACATTGAATATTCGAAATCCCAAGTAAGCTCCGCCCTTAAGATGTGGCTCTATTGCCATTCGTCGGGGGTTGGGCGAATAGGAAAGTTGTTTTTCGCATTATCAGTGATGTCTTCCAATGTCAATTGCATGAGATAGCGTTTGCTAGTTTCATCCAGGGAAATTATTTCCTTTAAGAAATTTTTGTGAGAAATGTGTTCCAAACCTGCCTATGTAGTTTTCTGCTTTATTATATTTATCTTAGAAATGGCCTTGAAAATAATCAGTACAGATAAATGATACAGTTTTGTAAAGTCATTAGCAAACTGAAAATAATTGTAATTTTATCAGTAATACTTAATTAAATAATAAGAATATTTTAGAACTCATAACACTGAATTCTCAGAAATGTTTTGCTTATTAAAGAGTAATATATTTTTATTTTTTGTTTCAAATCAAATGAATTTCCTAATACCTTAACAAAATGTGTGGCGCTCTCTCTAAAAATTTACTAAATGTCAGCTGGGAAAATTTTCTTCGGCAATCTACTTAGGAAATTCATCTCAACACACAGGCCTAGTTTTAATATTTGTATATTTCACTACACTCTGTAAATTTGTACTCGGTTATATTTATAAGTATCATTATAAGGCGTTTTCAGAATTAAAATTATTAGCTCAGCCGGGTAACTGTTCTTGGAAATTTGTGCAAATTTTCCTCTTTTTCCAAGATTTAAAACATGACTACTCCTACACTTTCCCCAAGAGTCTTTTCATAATAATACGATTTGGATAGTTTCGTTGATGAAGTTCCCAAAATATCCTGGAGAAACTTGACTCACATCTAATTAAATATTGATTGGTTACAAGGTTAAATTTGGTTTACTGAATTAGTTTAATGTTGCGTTCATTTATAACAAAACTAATGTTGCATAATCTTGAATCTAAGGAAATTGTACATCCTGAAAAGGATCCAGAATGGGGAATAAGGGCCATTAATTATTCCCTATTTTCCACTGAATTGCGTAATTCATCGGAAAGATATTTTTGTTGGCCAGCTTGGGCTACTGAGTATTCATTGAGAAATATTAATAACCGTGCATACATAACTAGTCACGATGAAGCTTTATTTTAAACATGATTTTCTAGCGAGAATTTCACAGAAGTTTAATGAGATATTTTTGATTGCTATTTTTTAAACGGGAGGTTTTGCTAATTGCTTTTCCCGCTCAAAAGTTTTTATTAGCTTTGAAAACACCTCAAATAAAACGTATATTTTAAAGAAGCAAGGTACATAGAAACTATCAATAGCGAATCCTAGACTTCGGGGACATGGGTCAGAATTCTCTGTATTTTATGGTGAAGTGAGTATAGTGTTTTGAATGTTAAGCCTAAACTTCGAAATTCTCCAACATTCATACAGAACGAAATTGTTGAAGTAATTTTTTAAAAAGATGAATTTTAAAAGCAAACTGAAATCGTGGACTGAATCTACGCGGACGAAAAGTTTAGGGTAACTCGTTTTATGAGCGCCTTACGGAAGACAAATATTACCTAAATCATTAAAACAATTTCAGAATCCTGTGCTAAAAGAAAGCTAGGGCGGAAATGTTGTCTGAGTCCTAGTAATTCATTTGGACCAATATGTAATATTGTTTTAGAAATTTAAGGTAATAAATATAATATTTTTCGAATGCTAGAACAGTTCGAGAAATTTATTCAAGTTATGGTGGTGGTGTGGTGGTGTATTTAATTACGGCAAAGCACACTAGGGCTATCTGCCTAAGGGGAGGAATGCCTTTCGTGGAGGACTTTCTAAGGGGAACTGGCTCGTATACACGTTACACATGGGGAAAACCACGAAAACGCCCATGCAGCCAGCCCGTTCGCGGGATTCGAACCTCGGACCGAACTACCAGAATTCAAGTTATGAATTCTGAATATAAGTATACTGTATATTATATTTAATATCTATGATGGCTTCATTTATGAAAATATTTGCATATTCGCTGTTTTTGTACAATGAAACTAAGCTTTCTATACGTGATTCCTGAAGATTTTGATCTTCAATAATAGTGGGCATCCTAGAGACGTTATGTTTACTAACTAGTTATTTTATGAGGAATGCTGGTTAAAATTAAAAAGTGATTGACTGAGGTATCTTGCGGTAATGAGACGGATCATTGTAATCCAATTTTTTAAAGAATTTAAGCTGTTCTTAATTACTTAAGATATTATAAAGAAATATGATTATAACTACATGTTTTAAACATCTATTAACATTATTTTTATAAGCTTTTTTTAAGAGCATGATTATGATTTTAAAAGAAATGTTTTTTCTTTATTTAGGAGACAGGGTTTACATGTGCAAAGAGGAAAAACCATTCATTTTTAACAAGCAGTCGAAACTAATTTTTATGAAATGCTATATTGTGTTATTTTTTAATTATTCTTTTTTCAGGTTTTTATGTAAAGTTTATGAATTAAGTAATAAATTATTTTTACTTCTGTATTTTAATTAGCATATTATTTGCTTCATAGTGTTTCACAATAAAATTATAAATTCAATAAACTTCTTAATTAACATGCTGTAATATAGAGAGAGCATAAAGTTTGTTTTCTGTTGTCACATGTATATTTCACAATTTTGTATGCGAATCTCGAAATTTATAATAACTAGGAATACTTTTTTTAGTATCACTTTCGAAATGGTAAATATTAAGCTTAGATTTATTACATATTATGTTTGTAAAAAATTATAGGTAAAATTAAAATGCATTAAATTTTAAGCTAAACTGAAGTATTAATTTTAGAAATAAATTTCTTAAAGGCATAATTGTATTAAGAATTTTAAGGGAAACAAGGCTTTAAAAATTAAGGTCAGTTGGCGAAGTTTTATGCTTATTCAAAAAGCATGACATTAGGTTTTTAATGGAAGACTTCTTACTGTTAATTCAAAGGAAATTATTTGAAGGTAAGTAAAAAAGTTATGCATTATTTCAAACAATAGCAGACTGTTGACAAACACTGAGTGCAGATAAGAATAAAAAGATTAGTTAGACGTTGTAATTCAAGCGCATGAACAAAATTTTGAATTCCTTGTAGTAACAAAATGAAGTTCATTGCTATGTTGAATTCTTTAATTTACTGAAAATGTCATTTTTTAGAAGGAGAGAATATATTTTTGAAACATGAAGAACAGCTGTTCTGAGTTCTTCATAGAAAATTTTCACAAAATGTCTTTTGCTGTAATAATATGCTCATATCAACATGCAACGCGTTTACTCTATCTAAGTTAAATAAAGTAGTTTATCTAAGTTCTATCTAAGTTAAATCTAAAGCAACATGTGTCTATTTTAGCTAAAATTTTTGAAAAGAAAGTTCTAGAACATATCTTATTAATTTAAACTAAAACATGCAAATAAAACATACTGTTTTTGTTTTCAGCTATTTTACAGGGCAAATATAAATTCAAGATGCCTTAAAAACAACAGTGTATAATGAAATTTAAAAAAAAAAAATCTTACGTTATTTTCCGTAACGAAAAGATCCATATCGTTGGTATCCTTAGCAAAAATAATCCGCAGCCTTATTCACAAGTTTGCAAAATTTGAATTAATCTAGGACCCTATAGTTTCACCAAGAGGAATGTGGGCACTTTGACCAGTAGTGTCTTAGTAGACTGACCAATAGTGTCTTAGTATAGTGATGACTTGCACAGTATCAGAACATGTGTGTACCATTGAATGTTTAAGAACTTTATTGTTCTTTCTCAGGTGCGTGCCTCGGAGGAAATAATGGATGCAATATCGGTGTGGGGGAATGAATACAGTCATTCTGGACTCCGATTATTATCGCAAAAAATTCCTTTTCCCTTAAACGAGATATTATCATTTTAAATTTTACATTGGCATATTTTTCTCCCGATTCAATATAATAACATATATTTTTTTAATAATTTTGCAACTTAGGCTTACATCAATATTTCATTTAAATAAATACGTGTAAGATTGTTATTTTAATTTAGACAAAACAACTTTACTCACAGTACCTAAAAAAAATGTTTAATTTTTCAAAAGTGGGGGTTAAGGGGGCAGGTGTTCTTATACCAATTACTTTAATGTTATGCTTTATATATATTTTATCTAGAATGCTAAGCTAGCACAAAATCGAATCAATAATAACAGAGGATACAATAAAAATAACTGTAACAATAACTTAACAGAATTAGTTCTCATTTGAAATATGCTTTACTCTATTAACTTCTAAAATGTCATCTAGAAATATTTCAAATCAAAACATATTATGTATGCTTTTTTGTACAGTCGCAATGCAACTAAAAGTTGTTGAAACATTATTTATTAGCTGCCACATTCAAAGCAATCTTTTTTTTTTTTTTTTTTTTTAGTTGCTTTTCTTTGGGAAAAAACATATGCATTTCTATTTAAAAAATGTATTCTAATAAAAGTTCGCACTCTGCAAAATAAACGAATTGCTTCTCTGTTAACTTCAGGATAATGTTTCTCCAGTTTATTAATTAAATTAATTAAAGAGCCAATGACATGCTTCCCTTTATAGTAAGTTGTACCATGAACTGCACAAAATATGTTTTCGAACTCATAAACTGTATTCATCCATGAATGAGAAGCTGTAGTCAAACCTCCTAAGGACAAAAATTTAATCCATTCTGAATTAAATATTGGTTCATCAGCACTATTTTTAGACATTGTTCCCAATGATGGGTCTTTGTCTCGCCCACGATAGGCAATATAACCTGCAACATATGTTAATGCTTCTTTTTCGGCGGTCGAAAATTGTCTAGAGGTTAAAATATATATTTAGAGGTTAATCTAGAGGTTAAAATATATTTAGCATCATACGATGATTTCAAATCCTGGTGTAGGCCAAAAAGAGAATTTATTGAAATTATTATTCCTTTTTGGAAAGGCAGTAAGTTGGCTTTTCCCTGAACTCTTAATCCACCAATGACTTTCTTCATTAATTCCAAAACTTGAATTTTTTTCATGATGTTCATTTAATCCAAATGCTGCTTTAAATATTTTATCTGAAGGAGGATATGTTTTGGTACTAGTCATAATATCGAAAAAATTGTCGATTAACTCAATGAAGTCGGATGCTTTTTTATTTCCTGTGAGGTGGAGTATACCTTTTGCTGTAGTTCTTGAAAATAATGTTTTTGCTGGAGCGACTTTTTGTCTCTCGTTTCCCTTGACCATTAAATAATTTGGTTTTAGTTTGTGACATAATTTAATTTCTCCTGAATCTTTATTTAAAACCGCTTTAATAATATCAACATTTAAAACAGTTCCATCTTCTAAAACAAATTCTTTATCTAAAAAGTGGTTTGTCAGTAATTTGAGGCAGTGCGCTGAATCTGCAAAAACCCATATTTTTTTTCGTTTGCAATACTGGATTTGGAAACTGAGAACTATTAATCGAAATCTGTGACTCTTTTCACAAAGTACTAGATCCTCCTAAATCAGACACTATTGCTTTCATTTCTACTCCAGATGATTGAATATGTCTTATGAGTGAAAAAAGAAGTTCTTTCTTCATTGGAGTGTTAAAATAAAAAAAAATATTGGTTGTTTCCACTGCGAAATGAGACCTCTGATTAAAACAAACTGCACTTTTTGAAAAGGACCAAGAATTTGGTCCAGTTTGGAGTCATAGCAGAGTTTAGAATCTATGTGCATTTCGTCGAAACTGAGAACGCATATTTTTTCTACAGAATTCAAATATTCGCATCTTTCCTTCATTACAGCAAGAACATCACTCTGAATTCATGGACTACATGAAAATTTAGCGCACCATCTCTTTAATGTGCTAGTGCTAGGTAAAGGAATTCCCATTTTTTTCTTTCCAAAAATCGTAGCTTTTAGATGACAGAGCTCTTATGACAATACAACGTGAAATATCTTCACTAGTCCACCTGATTTTTTCCTTCTTTCCAGCAATGAGTTAATCTGCGTCTTTGTAAAAATATGCTTTAGACGTTTTTCCAAATTCTCCGATCTGTGCTGTTTTTTCCTAAATTTCGCTGTTTGGGATTTTAATTTCTGAATTTCCGATACAAATTTCTTTCTAGATCTTGTCCACCTTCTTTGTCGCTGAGCAAACATTCTAAAATTTTTCTTTTCTCTATTTTTCAATATTTTATTACAATTTTATAAGGATATTATTTTGTTCTTCAAATTATCAATACATTCTTGTTTATCTTTACACTTAGGGCATTCAGGTATATTGTCACTTGTGAGTTTTATTTCAAATTATTCACATTTGATTTATTATTGTCAGCTTCAATTTCGTTCTCGGCTTCAAAATAAATTTTCTTTGGGCTTAATTCGTGTAGTCTTTCAAAAGCACTCTGCATTAGTTTTCTTTTCAAATGTCTCCGATTTCTTGGTGTTATTTCGTTTACTGCACAAGATAAATTTACTTTCGACACAGTAATTTCAACAGTTTCTTTTGCTGCAATCCAAGCAAGCGATTTCTCATGTCATCTTCATAATCACTGCCCAGAAAATGTTCGCTGCAAATTCTTGCGTTTTTCACATTAATAGAATCCTGTCTTCGACATTTATGTATCCATTCTTTCGTCAAAAGCAAATTGTCCTTGGGGAAAGCATGAAATACAATATCTCTTCCTTTCGTATTTCTATAAGAGTTACGGCACGTTGCTACAGCACAAGAAGCCATATTACATAAAGGATACTTTAAATATAGAATTTAAAAGTAAAACTGACTGAAACTATATATATATATATATACACAAATTATTTTAAATATTTGCATTATTAGATAACAAATACAGTGTCTCAAAAAAGTGATGGGACACTTGTGCTTTACAAAAAGAAACTGTAATAAAATAAATAAAAAAAACATGTAAAAATTTTTTGTGGGTGTGTTTCATAATTAAATTTAGTAACAATTATTACATAACATACATGTTTTCAAAATATTAAAATATTAATTTAATAAAAATAAAATTTTTTAGAACGGAGCAAAAAATGGCTCACATAAGTGATGGCACACTACGTACTATGCAACAAAAATCGTCTGAAGTAAGCAATAAAAATATCTTTTGGGGTATTTATTTTTACTCAGAAGCAATTGGCAATAATTTATAAAATCGTCTGCAGTATTTCTCTCCAGTTTGTTTTGAAATTTTTGTGTTTTTTAGCTCTGTGCAGCCATGAATGCTAAACGAAAAGAAACTTTGCCTGAAATTCGAAAATTAGTTATTAATTTGCATATTGAACGTGGAAAATCTATTAGAGAAACAGCTAAAACAGTTAACTTGAGTCCTTCAACAGTTTTCAATATCATTAAACGATATAAAAAGAATCATATGATCCAGGATAAAAGAAGACCTGGCCGACCATCAAAACTATCCAATGGAATAAAGCGAATTATCGTTCGAAATATTAAAAAAAATCCAAGAATGAGTGCTCCTAAAATTGCTGCTGATTTACAAGCATTATATGGAGTAATTGTTAATCCTCAGACTATTAGAAGAGTAATTCGATTTGCTGGATATCATGGTAGAGCAGCAGGAAGAAATTCTTGGTAAGTGAAAAGAATAGAAAACTCACACTGGCATTCGCAAAATCCAACATTAAGAATTCTGATTACTGGAATGAAGTTATATTTGCTGATGAGAGTAAATTTAATATATTTGGTTCTGACGGTAGAATCTTGGTGTGGAGAAAACCCAGGGAAGAATTTCGCAAACAGAACTTGGTGCCAACAGTAACACATGGTGGAGGAGGAGTTATGGTATGGGGGTGTATGTCGTCCGCTGGAGTTGGTAATCTTGTTTTTATTGAGTATATTGACATTTTAAATCAAAATTTGAAATCTTCAACACGAAAATTTAACCTTCATAACAATTTTAAATTCTACCAGGACAATGACCCTAAGCACATTGCTTTGAACGTTAGACTCTGGCTGCTGTATAACTATCCTGAAATAATAAAAACACCACCACAATCTCCAGACTTAAATCCCATAGAGAATATTTGGCAAGAATTGGAATCAAGAATCCGCAAACACACCATTTCTTCAAAATAACAATTAAAATCGGTGCTTCAAGAAGAATGGGGTAAAATCACTCCAGAAATCACAAAAAAAAAAAAAAAAAAAAAAAAAAAAAAAAAAAAAATTAGTGGAATCCATCCCAAGAAGATTAAATCATGTTGTAAAAGGAAAAGGAAATCCAACAAAATATTGAAACCTTTTAAAAAGTAAAATTTTTGGATAAATATTTGATGGAAAAGTAAGTGTCCCATCACTTATCTGTGCCATTTTTTGCTCCGTTCTAAACAATTGCATTTTTATTAAATTAATATTTTAATATTTTGAGAAAATGTATGTTATGTAATAATTGTTACTAAATTTAAGTATGAAACACACCCACAAAAAATTTTTACTGTTTTTTAAATTTATTTTACTACAGTTTCCTTTTGTAAAGCACAAGTGTCCCATCACTTTTTTGAGACACTGTATGTATGATTAAAATTAATTTGGGATATGCGACCTCCAGAAAATCGTCTCGCAAATGAATGAAACTACAGTTTTAAATGTGCGAAATCAGAGCAGGTGCAACAGAGACACGTCAGATTACTTCCAGTTCCCCCCTCCATGAGGCTCGCGTGGGCGAGGAGTCGAACAAAGGAATGACCTAGCCCTTCTATTTATCCCTGGAATAAGGGAAGACTGAGCTCTTCGATGTCGTGGGAAAATATGAGGGTCGTTTAATCTAACTTCTGTACATTCCGTTTTATAGAGACGAAAATAAGAAAGCAAATTGAATTCTTTGAATGAATGCAATTTATTTACTATGAAAATGGGTTATTGAACGATAAACTTTAAGGCAAGTAACATCTTTTCTTAAAAACATAGGAGTAGAAAGACACAAATTTATTACTTCAATGGATTTGTTGGGCAAATATTTTATTTATTTCTTTATTTATTCCAATGGCAGATTGTGAACAATTACAAATGTAACCCAGTCCATTAATCTATACAAGGCCAGATGTGGTGATCTCTTTATTATGGAGGCACCTAATAGGTGGGCCACCATCGCCTATCCTATGAAGGGACAGACAGTTACAGCCATGCCTTTTCCGGGATTCGAACCCAGGCCCATCGGCATCGCAGTCAGCTTCAGGTAATGGGTTCTTTCTTGGCCTTTATTTTCACAATGATTTGTCGTAATCGTCAAATTAAAAAGGAGGGGGGGGCAAGAATTTTCGACAAATAACGAAATCTAACTTTTAATGCGATCTCCCGTTTCTTGTATTTATATTTGGATACTTATAAGTACTTATATTTTATATACTTATATATGAAAAATTTTATACGCTTTATGAAAAAATAAAACGATAAGAAGTGTGTCTAACGAACGAAAAAAATTGACCAGAATATTTAATTTCGAAATTTGCGTCTTTTTATAGCATTTTCAACTTGTCTCGAGGGATCGATTAATGAATTTACAATAATTCAAGGAAAGATGTTTAAATAAAGTGCGACAAAAAATGTGTATGATTTAGTAGGCCGTACAAGGAAGTGATGTGGTGTCCACAATTTTTTTTTTTTTTTTTTTTTTTTTTTAAATTCTGTGACTGAATATTGCTGAAACACAAATTCGAAAAGGAAATTAATCGATGATAAATTTATTTTGAGTACCCCCAACTTCCCTCCTTTATATTTCGCCAAATTTCCGTAACAAAGCGGATTTTATCACTTAGATGAAACAACTGAAAAAGAATTCAACAGCAATTCAATATCATCTTATATAGGCTAAATTGAGGGCTGCTTATCTCGTAGCCGCTCCAATGGCTGTTACCAGATCATCCTATTCAATAAAATTAGAAAATCCTGAACGAGAGGCATCATTTAAACAAATAACACTCGTGCGCTTTCCATATTCAAATAACTAAATCTAACCAACTTGCTCAATAGTGTTAATGCTATAAAAAATGGTAAAGCACAAACAAAGAGCGTCTATGTTCTTTAACATATTCTTTGGCACAAATATGTCACTTGAAAAGAAAAAAAATCGTTAACAAAAGTCATTACAAAGTCAAACGAAAAAAAAAAAAAAATCTGAATGGTTTCAGATATTAACGGGTCGCCCAAAAGGGTTTATTAAGGTTATTTATGTTTTCTCTGAGCTGGAAGCCTACCAGTCTGCTGTTGAATTCATTCCTGTTATTTTTTGTCATTTAGACTTATTATTAAGCATAATTTTCTTCGCACTTATGCCTAATGCAATTCAACAACAAAATTGTAAGAATTTTAAAAGCAGCAAAGCAACATGTTCAGTTTGTTAGTAATATGGCTTGCAAAACTTTTTTTTTTTTTTGTCTTTTTATTATTAACGTTTTGTGCGTTAGCTTTATTTATTATATATCGCGTTCTTCGCACTTAAGCCACATTAAATTCAATTCAGCGGGAAAATAAACAAATATTTAAAAACAGCATATCTTTAGAATTTCGGACAGACAATCTTGCACGCTGGAGATAGAAATATTTTATTCCATGCACTGTTGCCACTGTTTAATTTCGAATCGTTGAGTTTGTTAAGCATAAAATCATTAATTTTACAAAATATGAAATCTCTACATATAATAAAAGAGTCTGTGTGTGTCTTTCGCTCGCGTTGCGCGTAAGCTAATAGACCCACGGCTACGAAATTTGGTACATAGGTGCATCTAGATAAAAGCCAGTGCACCTCGAAGCGATTTTTTCGAAATTCGAATTAGAATTTTTTTATGTTTTGTGACGAAATCGCGTCATTTTGAGACATAATGGGCTATAGGAAAGCGAGATTTTACTCTACACGCTCCATTTTTACATCGTCATGAAACGTAGGCACTGAGCTATTTTACGAACTTAAAACAAATTTCGTGTTTCAATAAATTGATTAAATACGAATTTATTTAACAAAGGGAGCTTAACACCTTTTCAACGGGATTTTTTCTGAAAACGTTTATTTAAAAAAAATGTACAGTTTATTTTTCTTTGATTTTCGGACACCTTAAACTTTCATTCTTGCGACTGCTTTTGCGAAAAGAATTTTGAAAAATGATAATATTTTGTATTTTTAAAAAATTTGTTAAATGAAGCTTCCGAGTACACTTCTCACATCTCACATCTTTAAAAATATGATTTTGGCAACAATTTTCCTGTCTTATTGTTGTAGATAGATTTTTGATGAAATCGCATTATTTTGAATAGTTTCATTCTTTTAGAAATATGCGTTTGGCAACAAATTTTCATCGTATTTCTTATGTCACTGTTTTTAAGAGATTGCCATATTTCATTGTCATTTTTTTATATAGATATAATACATTTTTATTTATTTATTTATTTATTTATTTATTTATTTATTTATTTTGATAAAGTTGTTCTGCAGAGTAAAATTCTGCGCGGAATTTTTTCTTTTGAGTTTCTTTCATGTTATTTTTTGCTTATTTCACTATTTGTAAGATATTGAAAAGTTTTGCTGATTTTTTTTCTTCAACGGAAAGTCGGTTAATTTTTTTATTAGGATAATAAGTATTTGTATTAAGGGATATAGCTTATTTCATTGTAATTTTTTCTCTTTATGAAGTTGTTCTGCAGAGTAAAATTCTACGCAGTTTTTAAATTTAACGTTTGGTGTTCCCTTCAGCCATTTTTTCGATACATTTAAAAGCCAGACGCTAGAAGATTATAAAGTAAATACAAAAATTTCAATTTCGGGTTTCCAGGTGTCTATGTTCAGGTGGAGGACTACGTTATTCAGAATTGGATGGTTGTAGGTACCGTCGTTTTTTCACAGTGCGCGAAACATGCATACATTCATGCAGATTCTTCATTATTTAATTTCTTTAAAAAGAATGTAGGGCAGCAATAGTTTGAAAAGCGATATCCCGTGTAAACCTCGAAACGTAAAACACCTTTTCGATAGCAGTAGTCCGTTTGGTCTAACGCCTCCTTTGGGCTAATAAATCACCTAAAGATGAAGAAATAAACTATCAGACAAATGAGATGACATATGAAGTGACAAATGAGATCATATGAGATGTCACTTGAAATGGAGTGGCCAGTCCTGGGAAAGATTAATGTACTAAGAATGTACGAAGTTTTAAACATGATATATGGGGCAGATGACGCAGCATTTAGCTTGAAATTAATATATATACATTTAAAAAATATGTGTATAAAGTACGTAGCGTATTCGGAAACTAAGTACCGTTTCATTCTAGCGCCGTCGCAGCGCTGTGGTAGGCGTCCCGCGCATGCGCACTAGTCTTTCTTGTTCACTGACTTTCAATTGTCGCCATTTTGGTTGCTCTATGTTGTGTTTTTGGTTTGGTGTACACATTCAAAATGTTTAAGACAATTAGTTCTCCCGATGACTGTGAGATTCGTGCCGTGATTAAATTTTTGAACGCGAGGAATGTTAAACCGGCCGAAATTTATCGTCAAGTAACAGAAGTTTACGGTGAATACGCGATAAGTGATGGAATGGTGAGAAAGTGGGTAAGAATGTTTAGTGCAGGTCGAACAAATGTTCACGCCGAGCCTCGGAGTGGTCGGCCTTCTGTTGTCACCGATGATAAGGAAAGTTGATGAACCAATTCATGAGAACAGACCAAAGAATATGTATTGTAAAGAATATGTATAGACTTTCCTTGAACAGATGCTTCACAATGACAACTCTTTCAGAGACATTTCGACAAATGTCTCGTACTGTTTTGTTCGGTGTTCCCGATGGGTTCCCAAAATGCTCACTGATGTTCACAAAACAAAGCGACTTGGTAGTGCCCTGACATTTCTCATGCGGTACAATGATGAGGGAGAAAACTTTTTAAACCAAATTGTGACAGGTGATGAAACTTGGGTGTGTCATTTCACACCAGAATCGAAACAACAATCGATGGAGTGGAGACACACTCATTCTCCGAAAAAACAAAAGTTCAAAGTGACAATTTCATCACAAAAATATCATGTGCACTGTCTTCTGGGATAGGAAAGGCGTTTTTCTTACTGAATTTCTTCCCAGAGGTGATATTGTGAGACTTTAACAAAACTAAGGCGTGCCATTCAAAACAAACGAAGAAATATGCTCAGTAAAGGAATTGTGTTGCTCCATGACAATGCTCCGCCCCATCCTGCTGGTGTCACTAATCGTCAATTCGACAGTTTCATTGGGACCCCCATCAACATTCCACAAATCCAACATGTGACTGAAACTGTCAATTTTGTCACTTGTACAGTAATATACTATTGCAGTTTTAGGTCATTAATTTCTAATTTTAAGACATAGAACGATGCGAAAATTATAAATCAGTAGAAGAAGAAATGACAACGTCAAGTGGAAAGCCAGTAAAATGAACATTTATATTATGAAAAGAATGCGTCAAAACATCGTTTTTTTTTTCCTTTGTCTATATTGTCTTACTTCATCTATTTTCAGATACCCCGTGTAAAAATAATTGGTAATTGTAAAATTATTATAATAAGTTAAAGAACAATCAAAAACTGCCAAAAGTTTTGGCGACCCGCTGCTGCAGGTCGCGACCCACAGTTTAAGAAACTCTGGTATAGATAAACAGTTAAAAATTGTAGAAAATAAACTGATTTGGCGATATAGCCCTCTTTGGCGAACTTCAAAATGCAGGTTCCGAAAACTTGGAAAGTCGCCAAATTGACATATTCATGCAACAGAAATGTAAAAATAATGAAAGAAGAGCTAACAAACAAAAGTAAACATATTTTGTCTTAGAAGTGCCGGAGCCCTATGGAAGACCGTCAGCAGAGAGGAACAAGAGTAAATAAATAATTAAAATGGCTATTAAACTCTCTAATAATTTTAAAATTAAATAGTTAATTATTATAAAATTAATTAATAGCTATTTAATTAATATTTATAAATTTTTATTTAATCAATAATTATTATATATAATTATAATTTAATTGATAATTATTATATAATTCATTATTATTTATTGAAATAATTAAAGATTGAAGTAATTAACTAATTAAAATTAAATAAAATGTAAAGAGCTAAATTGAAATTTAATATGCGATTTAATATAATTTTATTGTTAAAATAAAATTTTCGAGATAAAATTTCTACTGGAATTGTTATTCAACTACATAAAAGAAGTGCGGCAGTCTTTTTATTCAGAGCTCCGGTGCGTTCCGGCTAGAATTATGATTTATTACCAAAACTAAGAAGCACCGGAGCCGAGATACGGTGGGTTCCGGCCCAATTTAAGTTCTGATCGTAAGGGGAGGGGGAGTTCTTTTATCATCACAAAAATTAAACATACTTAAAGTATAGCTGATGAATTCCAAGGCGAAACAGAATGAGCGTATGCGTGGGTGGAAACAAAAAATGAGGGGAATCTTGGTGAGAGAGAACATTCTCTTTGACCGCAGCTCTCTGTTGGTATAATTATATCCATTAAGCAGATGGTTTTCAGGGGTAAATGAGTCCTTTATAAAAAGAAGTACCGGAGCTCATCTTATTTAGGGCTGCGGTGCGCTCCGGCTAAAGTGGTAATTTATCTTAAAATTTTAGAAGCGCTGCTGTGGACAGATGTGTTATATTTTTGTCGAAATATTTAAAGCGAACTGGATTGGCTAATAGGCTGATGTCATTTTTGGAAGCTCCGCCTTTCCAGAGGCTATAAAAAGACTCGCAAAAGGAATATCGGGGCTTTTTGTTAAATGTTACGATGCAGTAAACTTCATACAAAAAGTTATTAGTAATTCTTTTTTATTTACTCCGCATATCTGATTTTTGTAACTGCTATTTCGCCTGAATAATAATAAATGGATCCTGTTTTTTAAACTTATCGTCTGATAATTTAAGCTACGACTACATTTATGATTCTTCAAAAAAAATAATAATAATTTCTTAAAATATGTTCTTACTTGGCTGTTCAGTACACTATTTAATCCTGCTCGTTTGTGTGCTGTTAAAAGAAAACACAGCATAAATGATTGAAATTCTTCACACATATATATATAATACATTTTTATTGATTTTTTTTTTGATAAAGTTGTTCTGTAGAGTAAAATTCTGCGCGGAATTTTATGGTTTTTGAGTTGTTTTCATGTTATTTTTTGCTTATTTCACTGTTTGTAAGATACTGAAAAGTTTTGCATATTTTTTTTTTTTTTTCTTAAACGCAAAGTTGGTTAATTTTTTATTAGGTTAATAATTATTTGCATTAAGGGATATAGCTTATTTCATTGTAATTTTTGTCTCTTGAAAATATAAGATAAAATATCATTAATTATACTTTGCTTTCCAGAATTTTTTTGTTTTTTGTATTCTTTTGGGTTATTTATTGCTCATTTCACTGTTTTTAAGATTTTGAAATGTTCTGAATGATTTTTTTTAGGAAACAAAGTTCTTAATCTCCTTTATACCATTTGAGTTCTTAAGATTTTGCAAAGAGAAGTTGGTTAATTTATTTATTAGGATAATTAATATTTGTATTAAGGGATATTGCTTATTTCATTGTAATTTTGTTATACGTAATAACTTTTTTATGAAGTTGTTCTGCAGAGTAAAATTCTACGCTGCTTTTAAATTTAACGTTTGGTGTTTCTTTCAGCCATTTTTCAGCCATTACATTTAAAAGCCAGACGAAGGCTGGCAGCAAAGCTGCTAGTATTCTATACAAGCTTGATGTAAAACCTGTTTTATTAGATTTCCCTCCTTTCCCAACAGCACAAAATTTCGAGATCTGGTCTCATCCCGTGGGCTAATAATTGATTTACCCACTACAATATTACTACTGCCTTCTAATGACTTTTTTCTAGTTTTCTTCATTTCTTCTATTAACTTCTATTAACTATTATTATTTTTTTTTAATTTTGTCCTCCTCACTTAAAAACTAACTTCTAAATCTCTATTTAAAGAACTATCAGCAGGTTTATTCTTCTTCTGGCCTTCCGTCCGTGCTCTATTCGGCTAGTGATTGGGAGCTATAGATGTGCAATCTTTAATGAAGCTCCAACACAATTACCTGTACAAGTATGTATCTAAATGAAAGTGGCTCCTTTTGATGTTATACTAGCGAAACACCAAAAAAAAAAAAAAAAAACCTTGATTTAAATGATGATGATTTAAATAATATAGCTGGTATTTTAAGGATTAGGATTTACACTAACTGCTGATGATATTTTATTTAAGTTATCGTGATTATATGTTATAGTGATGAAGAATATGATTAATTGAGCATGATGGTAATAAATGTTTAGGTGATAGTACTTTGTATTTAGGTTATTTTTTTTTTATTTGACGACTTCAATGATGATGGTGTAGATGATATATAGTTTCGTTTGATTAGTATGGGAATGATGATGTGATTTGTGTGATGGTGGTTTATTTTATTCTGACGATGGTGATAGTGATACGATGGTTTAAAATGATGATATGTTTTGTGTGGTGAGGAATATTTAGATGATTTTGATGATGATATAGATTTGACTAATGAGGATTTTATAGCTAATATGATAGTGATTTATAGAATAGTTTAGAGGGTTTCGGCAGTGAAGACGATGGTTAAATGACTATGAAGAAGAAGATGATTTGGGTTACATTGCTTTCTATTTAGGTGAACTGGAGGATTATAATTTAACTATCTCGACGATGAGGTTAGTGACGATGATATATCCGACGGTTTAAACTGATGATATGTTTTGGATGATGGGGATAATTTAAATGATTTAGATGATGATTTTGATTTATATGGTGCTAATTTTATAATCTATATTCTGGTGATTTAGATAAAAATTTAGATGATCATTTACATGGTTTAGATGATGAAGATACTGATCAAATGAGAATGATGTTCTTGATGATGAAGATATAGATTATACTGATTTTTTAGTTGATTTGAACGATGATGATTTATCTTAATTTGGCGATGTTTTCAATGATGATGAAATGATATATATATGATGGTTTGAAATGATGATGTCTTTTGGGTAGTTATGATTATTTAGCTGACTTAGATGCTGATTTAAATTTAGCGGATGAATTTGATTGGATTTTGGAGGTTTATATTTAGATGATGATTTCAATGGGTTAGATACTGATTTAGATAATGATTATTTAAACAATACTAGGGTCATCTGAAAAATCAATTTCCCGCACACCATAAAAAAAACAAAGCACTATAACTTTTAAAGACCTACTGCAAAAGATACAGCTATATTTCAGCTGCTTCTCAGTATAACAAGCATCGGAACTGTACCAATTGTTATATCGTCGGTTAAGTATATGCAGTCCAGTCTCATAGAAGTCTGCCGCATGGGAAGGAAGGCAGCCTGTCATAGTTGCCTGCAACATTTCTCTTGTGGTAAAGTGATGCTCGGACAGGAAAGTCTTCAGATGCAAGAACAAGTGGAAATAATGAAAGCAACATGGAAGCTATAGGATGGAGGCTCAGACACCTATGGAATTCGCCGTATGCGTTAGATGTTGTCGGGGTACAACACAATACCAGCACTGATCACGTAGTGAAAACATAAAAATTGAGAAATACCGTAGCCGGGACTCGAACCAGGATCTCTCGAATACGCTCCGAGTATGCTATCGTTACATCACGAAGGCATGCAGAAAGTCAAAATCACGAAAACGCCCTTGCAGCTGGCCCGTTCATTCGCGTGGATTGGAACTAGTACCCAGCGACTTTAACGCTCTATCGCTAGTGGGACCCCTACATGCTGAGCGTATAGAAATAGCTTCTAAAATTGTATATAACAGTGCAAACAAAATTTCAGAGCAGTTTAAATCCGTATGTACTGATGCTACAGTTATTTCCAAATAATTTTCATATTTAAAGCAATTTTATAATAGAAATGAATTTGCCTTAATATATATCTTTACAATTCTATTGCTTTTATTTCTGTGATTGCAAATTTTTATAATTAATGTACTGGTGCGCAATATGGTAATCAAACCCAATATGGTAATCTGAGTAAAGCGTTCATCAACATCTGTAGATTCATACCCAACAACACATAGCTGTAAACAGCAACAAAGAGAATTCTGGAAACAGGCATCCACATGCAAACGCAATATACACTCATTGCCATAAAAATTTGCACACCAAGAAGTAACTGTGAGATCGTAACGAGATTTGACATGAAGATACATGTCGGGTAGATATGCAAATGCTTAGAAATGCAGCGTGATTGCCAATTGCGTAATGCCACTTGATGGCGTTGAACTTGGTTCTTCTTGGAGTATAAAACAGGTAAGCAGAGATTGTTTGAGTGTCTTCGCAATGATAGAGAAAAATTCCAGAGTGGACCTGAAGAAGAAAAACTTATTTATACTTTAACCTTTAGGCCCATCCTAATTTACGCCTCATCTGCTTGCGCTGTGGTTACGGATAAGAGCATCTGTAAACTGAAAATTTTACAATCTAAATTTCTCCATCTGGTTATTAATGCACACTATTACGTGCGTAACGACCAGCTGCATAAAGACCTCAAATTGGACGTAAAAATATCTCAATCGAAGAAATGAAGGTTTTTTACGAAAGCCCTTGAGTGCGATACTCTGAGCTATTTCGCTACCTTCCATTATGAACTGTTAGACGAAAATCGAACACTAAGACACTTTGCAGCTCATATGATTGATACAAATTTTCCTACCTAATTTGCGAATATTGAAATGCTATCGTGACCTGTATATAGTGTAAATAAATTTATCTTATCCATCTTAAGTTTCATATTGTATTACTGTTTGTAAAAAAATGCTGTATAATATCCTCACAACAAATCAGCAGACATTATGAACTCACGAGACACAGGACAGCAAATCAAGACTCCTCCAGACCAATGAGTTGAAATTTCCCCACCCACGTGGCAATGGTCACACTCCTTTCCTCACCCTCAGCGCTCCTTCAAACATGACAGCAGTTAGTCAAGAAATGCCACACCCAGGCTTCGAACGGCACTACTTCAGAGAGACGGATCACGTTACGCAGGTTCGCATGATAATTCTGACATATCAGCGGAACTAGGAACTGTTTGAGTGTACTTAATATTTTACTCAGGAAACGCTGAGGTAAACATGCCGTTACGCTGCCATCAAAGCCAATATCAGCAGCTGTCACAGTTCGAGAGGTGGAGAATTATCGGGATGATGGAAGCTGGGTGGTTAGCTTGGCGAGCAGCTCGTCAGGTTGGCCGTTCTGATTTTTCTTTGAGGAGGTGTTCGACCCAGTGGACATGAGACATGCGACGGAGGACGTGGGCACCACCCTTCCACCATAGGTTAATTGGTGCAGCACCACGTCCACCTTTATCTGAAACAACCCCTGAAGCCACACAAGGGCCCAACACCTGGAGCCCAAACCCAACGCCTAATTCACCCCGGTGTCGGTCCTACTGACCAAAACTGCCCCCGGGAGCTCACTCCATCCTACCGCCCGGGCACAGTATTTATTAAATCATAGAAATAATATAAAGATGGCCTTACAAGGGCTACTCATATGATTACATGCATTTTCTGGTTTTACATACAGATTTTGCTTTCTGGCACATTATATTGCTTTCTAGTACATTATAATTCTGTTTGTTACATTGTTATTCGATTATTACATATGATTGTCTGTAATTACTGATACATATAGTACAGTCATTGGATTTCTGTTTATTAGTTCGGTTCATTGGTAGTAAGTAGTTCATGTGTTCTAAGCTTTGAGACATTCATAGTGTCGTCTATCCTCGGGTTCCTGCTAAACTTATTCGCTGCAGTTTATATTCACATCCCTTATTTGCTGCAGTTTTATATTCAAATCCTGTTGTGAACGTTTGCTTTTGCACCTGTAATAGTGCTTGCTATCAATAGAAACTTATTTACATATTTACACCATTACATAACTCTCTTTCCACATTGAGGCAACACTTGTAATGTTGCTTGCTAGACTGATGAGGCTTAATTACATATTTGCACTATTTATGCTGAAATCAATTTGCGACGCACTCGATTAATACTTTTGCATCAATCATATTTACATATTTACATACGCGGAGCATATTACATATTACAAGCGATGCTTATGAAATCTATTTACATATTTACATTCTTGAGTATTCTCTTAAATACTAGATGTATAATCTTTACTGATACCATTGGGTCTTATGATTGCATAAGATTTCTTATATTAAGGATGGCCTATGTGCACTATATGCACATTTTCGAGTATACAGTGCACATTTTCGGGTACATATGTGATAATGCTGTGTGCCAGTAAATTGGAGTACACTTGAAAACACACTTGATTAACACGCTTGCTTAATAAACACATTTGCACTGAGCATATTTACATGTATATAGCGTTGTACTTTGAGGGGGATGCACTGTACATTGCTTGCTTGCACCACTCTACATTTCTGTTTGCATTGCTTGTTGAAGGTATGACTCATGCACATTTATATGGTATTACTCGCGAGCTTATTATATTTATTTACATATTTACTTTCTTAATACTCTCATTGATTCTGGGTCTATAATTTTTACTGCTGACATTAAATCTTATAGTTGCATAGGGTATTTTATTTTGAGGATAACATACGTTTTATGTGACGGAGCTCAATTTGGCACAAATCCAGATTAAGTTCCGCTAATTTGTCCATTAGCTGCACAATCTTTTTAATTAGGTGTCGTTGCTTAATCAGATATTTACAGAACGGTTGTCTGTTATTATCTGGTAGTCTAATGTGCAGACCCTCAGTCAGCGGGCATGTCTCCAAGTAATGCTCTGGCGAGCCCGGTCATCCACATGCGCACTGATATGTATTGCAGAAACCACGTTTGTAGAAATAGTCAGGAAAGGGTCCGTGCCCTGAGATAAACCTTGCGAGCTGCGTGTTTGCTATATTTCTGTCTGTGTCCACATAACCACAGAAAAAATGGGTCCTCCTCCCTGTGTTGCTCTCGTCCCATTCACATTGCCACTTCCCCATGGGTTTAAATCTTTAAATCTCAGCGTACGCTTGAAGTAAGAACGCGGCCATGGTATAACTGTCTCTGCTATTGCTGTTTCTGTGGTGGCCTCCTTTGCAAGCTGATCTGCCATTTCATTTCCTTCATGGCCCGCGTGTGCTTTTATCCATTCTAATGTGATCTTAAAATTTGGATTATTTCTAAGGGCCTTCTGTATCTCTTGAATAATTTCAGAGGGATGGTCGGGGTTCCAAATCGCATGTAATGTTGACAAGCTGTCAGTTTTTACTGTGGCCTGCCTGCATCTTATGGAATGTACATAGTGGATTGCTTGCAATATGGTCAAGGCTTCACTTCGGAAAACGCTGTTGTTTTGTCTGAGCCGGCCCTTCCATTTTTCTATGATGAACCCTGCCTCATGGCGGCGTAGGCACAGCCCACTTTCTCCTCCAACTTTGACCCGTCCGTGTAACCTGTCAGGCCAAGTGGCTGGTTATTATCCTTAGGCGTCACCGAGACGTATACCCTCTTCCTTTAGCCGCTGGGTGTACATCCAACGGGTTGCAGCTTTCCTCATACTCCTCAGGGGAGTAAATTTCTTCATCAAATGTGACCATTTTTTTGAGTTGTAAGACTTCCTGTCGTTCCGCCTCCTCCTCAGCACGGATGTGCAGGGGCAGTAAGCCTGCCAGCACATTAATTTCGTCGCTTGAAGTGGTGCGATAGGCCCGGGTAATACCCAATGCAAAGGGTCGTTGAATGGCATTAAGGTGTGTTCAACCTTTCTCCCTTGCATTGGGTAGGTCCATACTGCAGCAGCATACGTGACTATTCTTTCTACCACTGTGGAATACAGCACCTTTTGTATGTGGGGGTTCAGTCTCCATTTATATCCATAGAACATCTTCATTTGTCGAGCTATTGCAGTTGTCCTTAGTTTAAGGCTTTGCACGTGGGGGATCCAATTCATTTTTTCGTCAAAAATGACGCCAAGGTATCTGAGTTCTGACACTATCTTTATCCGCTCTCCATTAATTTTTATTGTGGGCCTGCGTGACGTCATTTACAGGGCGACGACCTGGTCAGACCAGTCGTCGAGACGACCGTCACATCATACAACATGCACGCGTAGAGCCAACTGCCTCATTGGCCGCTATCCAGACACAGGCAGCTGCTTCAATACGGAATCCTGTGTCTTCCCGAACCATCGCAAAGCACCTGGTTTGAGGGACATCCAGTATAGTAGCACCCATTACGTGTGCTGCCAACTACACCCACCTGACGATGCCTCCGTTTGGAGTGATTTCGCGCACAACAGGATTGGACTTTAACGGAATGGAACCAGGTCACCTTCAGCGACGAATCTAGATTCAATTTGACCAGTGATGACAATCGCTTTCGTGTGTGGAGCACTCGTGGTGAACGCCTCAATCCTGGCTCCGTTTTACAGCGACAGACTGTTCCCACAGGTGTGACGGTAAGGTGTGCCATTGCTTACGATACACGATCACGCCTAATATTGATCCATGGCACAATGGCAGGCCAGCGGTACGTCCATGACATCCTTCAGCCACATGTGTTGCCACTCATGGCAGGGCACCCAAAAGCCTGTTTTCGGCCACACACAGCACGGATCTCACAAGACTGCCTTCGGCACATTACCACACTTATCTGGCCTGCTCGATCCCCAGATTTATCACCAAGCGGGCTCATCAGGGATCATTTGGGATGGCGAGTTGGACAGCCTACGAGATTAGCCGAAGCAGAGGCGCATTTACAGCAACTGTGTAACGATATGTCTCAGGACACCGTACGGAACTTGTATGCCACAATGCTCGCTCGTATTGCATCGTGCATTCGCGCTACAGGGGGTTTAACAGAGTACTAAAACTTCCGTTCATGTGTACATTTTTCTGCAATAAATTATCCTTTTTTCTTTGATTTTCTAATCACTTACTTATATCAAAGTAGTAATTATATATGTAAAATTTCGTTTAATTCTGACAACTCTTTCTTGGTACACAAATTTTTATGGCAATGGTTGTATTTTAATATTAACAAAACGAATCCTGTACATTCGATTAAAAAATATTGCCCGTTTTTTGCATATCAGTTTTCGCGTATACTTTATACGGTATAAAACTTTAGATACTCTCCTTTATTTCGTATCAAGAAATGTTCTATTTCTCATTTTTTGAATGGAACTGCATTGTCTCTTAGAGATGAAGCGATGGTTTTCTAATGTTTTCTGTCACAGCTGGAAAATTTTTCTGCATGTTTATCACTTCTATGCGTTGCAGCAAAGTAATTCCGAACGTAGATTGGAAATTTCAGTGCCAACAATTCTGCATTTAATGTATGGTGTGCGAATATATAGAAAAATTCTAAAATTATTTTATAGTAATAATTTTCACAGCAGTATGGCAATCCAGACTTGTTTCTTTAACTAAAAGAACTAAAAGTCAAAAGTTAGCAATTTGAACATTTTATTGTGAAAAGTGTTTTCCTGGAATATAGCTCCAGTTTTTATTTTTTCCATTCACGAGGATCTAACGGGCTAAAAATGAGCACCTAACCCAGGGATGTTTCATACAATTTCTTTAAGTATAGTACAGCGCGATAATATCGTGTGTGATCAATATGAAAAGTAATACAACGGATATAAGTGCTTCGACAAAAATGCTGTTTCGAGTCTAATGTCCCATCAGGGACAAACGTCCGTTTCTGCTCATTAATAACCAAATGCGAAAGGAATACTAAAAAATAAAAACTATTGTAGAGACGTAAAATGATAAAAAGAGGAAAAGATGATGCTAAAATAAGTGTAATCTCAGAGGAAGTGAGTAGGCTATGGTCGGGGGAGGAGAATCTTAAGACTTTCATATTTGAAACGGTAAAATTCCTTTATTAACCATTAATCGCCAAAACTACAAGGAATGTTTCTTTTCTCATGAAAATAATAACAAATATCAAATTAAGCATTTATAATATAAATTTACATTGAAAATAAAAAAAAAAAAAAAAAATGCTCTCACCTATGGAAAACGCGAGTGTTGCGTTCGCGCAACGTCAGCAGAATAAGACTACGGATGTTTAGTGAGTAGGATTGTACTCGTGTGATGTTTCTTTTGAGTGGAGCGCAGGATTACTTTTTTGCTGTATAACGTTTTATAAATCTACCAAATCACTTTACTTTTAATTAATTTAATATTAAAATATACATTGTATTTCTTTTACAAATACAGATTATTTCAATTGAAAGATTCAAGCATGACAAGCTTGATTACAATCATGATGTAAAGCTACATTACATACTTCGCATCTATAAACAGTCTGGCTATGGTACTCTTTACAACAAAGTCTTTTGTTATCAACGGACTTTACGATAAAGTGTCTACCATCTCCATACAATGGTTTTTGAATGCTGAATATACTAGGTCTTGCCATTCCTTTCTTGTTCGTCACCAGATTCTGCAATTTCTGGGGGAACAACAACAATATCAGTTTCATTCTGGTCATTATTAACATTATCATCATCTATTTCTTCATCAAAAAATCTTTGAAGGGTTTCTTCTAATGTAAGATACCTCGTTCTAGGCATTTTTAAACAACCAGAACATGAACCAGAACATCGAAAGGAATGATTGAAAAAGAAGATCGACTACCCGTTTCCTGCTGACGTCAGCGCAACACTTATTTTCCTTCCCTTTCCAACTCAAATTTAAACATCTGAGTGATGTAATGTTCTGATAAACGGTGACCTTGACTAAAAATAGATCACTCATAAAGACGGCGATTATTTCTTTAAATATTTTCAGCAAAAATACACGGTCGAAAATTTTGCTTAAATTTTGCTTAAAGTATGAGATTAATTATTATAAACAAAATGATTGTTGAAGGCAAATATTTTTTACAGATATAATCTTCATAATATTCCCTACACAAAATCATCTGCTGGTATAAAATATTTTAGGTAGTTATATTTATATACGCATTTATTTTGACCGTTGCGTGAACGCAACACCAGCAGTTAATGGGTTAACAAAAATAAATTATTGTATGTTACATATCCAGTCTGTAAAAACAGGATTTGTAAACATTGCAAGAATACGATTAATCATTTAAAGTGTCAATTGTTTCAAATAAATAGTAAACGTTTTCCCACAAAGCTAAGCATAAAATTAATTTCGGTAATATAAGAAAACATTTTTGAATGAAAGTGATTCTGAAGGGCATTTGTCAGTTATATTCGAGTATTTCGTAAATTGTATATCTGATATTCGAACTAAAATTGGTTTGGTAATCGGGAATAAATATGTCACTGCGCAGTTAGGGAGGAGCCTTGCAAAAAGTTAGCATCTTTCAGAGATGATATTTTGTCACCATACAGAATCTGAAGTGTAACACAGGATGGCGTCTAAATGAGGTTATCTCTAAATTTTTGAGTTAAATTTTTCCCTGTGATGGTGAAATTGGCTGTTATGTCGAGGGTCATACTGCAAGGAACTCCTTTGATACTGCCCGTTGATGATACGCGTTCTCTGCTTGGCAAAAGAAATCGAATTTACCCATTATCGAAGTAGAACAGTCTTCACATTTGTTAATTTTCTTGAAATTATCACGACGAAATTGTTGCTCACACGCCTGAAGGTCATTGGATTGAGGTAAATTATAGTAATGCAACAGAGAACCGATATTATCCTTAAGAGCGAAAGCGTATGCTTCAATACCGATACGTTTCAAATTTTCGATGAGCAAGTCAACACGTGCACAGTGCGAAGTATCACATTTTGAAACATCCAGAGATAATAATTTATCCAAATAATTATGGTCGAACATCTTATTATTCGGGAATAGCCAAAATGTCAGAAGTGTCACACGAAAAAAATTAGTAGAATCCAGGGACATAGTATCTGTATACGAAGAGCACGAGGTATCGGCTTACGAACTACATCTGGTGCCATTTTAGCTCGTAAAATTCGAAGAATGTCCCAGCGGGAAAATTCAATATCTATGCCCGAAATAATATTCATAGTAATCCAAAAATATCGCAGCAATTAAACACAGCAAAGCGATCACTCACAAAAATGCAAAACAGCAAGGATCGCAACATACCCAGGGGACGGTGGGGAGCTATATAGCGAAATGCTGCATTAATCTTCGAACGCGCACGTGAAAAAATCTTGAAACCAAGCGTATGCTCTGACCGTCTTAAAGGGCCACATAAAAAGCGGTCCTCAACTAAACATAATTCAGCTTTTGAAGGCATAAATCAATTTTTATCCAAAAATATTAAAATCTTCAACACGGTGCAAATCAAACATGTGCTTTACATTTTTATTAGCTTTTGTGGTGGACGTAAAACTGTACAAATATTTTAAGGACAGAACCTAGCACACAAATTAATACAAAAATAGAATTTATTCGTAAGCCACCGCTCTGCCCTAAAAAGACAAAGCAGTTTCATTTAAAACAAAGTGTTTATTTATTGTTATTTGTTGTAGTTCGCAATTTTAATAATGTATGTACCTCAAGAATGTACGAAAAAACCGCTGAGTAAGAAATTGGTAATAATTTTTCTCATAATAATAATAATTTCAAATTTGAAATAAACTTTTAAAAATCCATAGCAATATCGTATCGAAACCTGTTTCCATGTCACATGTATTGCATGAAGAAATGTGAAATTTGAAGAACTAATTTTCCTAAATATTTATTACTCGAATCCGTATAAGTTGCATGCATTTGTTTTAGTAAAGTGTTATGACAGATTTTTTTAAAAGCTGTCGGAGACAAATGATAATATTCCTCGACAGTAATGAACGAGAATTGCGACCTCACAGAGCAAGGGCAGACAAGGCAGTACCAGTACGGTCCCTGCCGAGTCTTACTCTGTGCCGAGAGCCCTCAGGCCTCCTGCGAAGTCTGATATTATACCCCCGTGGTTGAGACTGCAGTAGTAGGAAACGGCCGGTTCAGGGACAGGAGGAGGTGCGAGGTGCAAATTCAGAAGCGGTGCAAATTCAGAGGCGGTGCAAGCGGAGGCGCAGCAGATAAGTAGGAATGTTTCGGGATTCTTGATTTAGTGGATAAGATGACGTCACACTTTGAAAGAGATTACCTTTCATTGATTTTCCGGAGGTTCTTTGTTAATCCATGTTTAGACTTTATATTTTCCTTTGTATTTCAGCTATTTTACTAAGTATATGATGGTTATTTTCTAGGTACCTTTAACGACGATTATTTTTGAATTTAATGATTAATTAAGAAGGCCTTAATTTTAGATGTAATTTTTTTTAAGACTTCCCTATATACTCAGAATTTTACCTTATTTCCTAAATCTTCTGTTCATAATACCAGATTTACTTTCTGTAATCTTAATTACATTACTCATTTTTAGTATTAAATTTATTCTACCCAGAATACCTTTTAATCAATACTTTTAACTTATCTGTTATATTTTACAAGTGTAATTACTAAAACATGCGTTTTTTTTTTTGTGTTATTTTATTCAATGTTAGATGCAATTTGTAACTTTTTTTGCTCTTTTTAAAGTTAGCGATCTTCAACATACTCTATATTTTAACTTATTTCATGCATTTTGATCATATAGATGACCTTTACTTTATTTTAGATGTTACATTTTTAGCTTGTTTTATACATTTTAACCTTCATAATATTCAATGTACTCTAATTTTTAACCAATTTATATTTTCACACTACATACATGAATGTTATTGGATTGTTTTCATACATTTTAGCCTTCATAAATTCCAATATAGTCTTAATTTTAACACATTTCCTATATTTTCAGATCATTTACCTGACTTTTATTTAATTTTAGATGTAACGCAATTTATATAGTTAGTTTTTAACTTTTTTTTTTTTTAGTTTCCAACATACTCTGAATGGTAAGTAATTTATCATATTTATATACAATGACTTTCATTTAATTTTTAACTACTTTCTTACGTTTTAACCTTCGTAATTTCAAACATATCCTTAATTTTAGCTTAATTCCTCTATTTTCTTACCATATATATGAACTTTATTTAATTTTACGTGATATTTTTAACTTGTTTCATACATTTTAAACCTTCGTAATTTTTAAAGTACTCAATTTTGAACTTGTTTATTGCATCTTCCTACTATATAAATGAACTTTAATTAATTTTAGATGTATTTTTTATACATTTCTGACACTTGTTTCTTTCTAGTTTCCAAAATACTCTAAATTTTAACTCTTTTTTATAATTTTCGATTGTAATCACGCTTTTGATTTTACTATTTCAGCTAAATTTACACGTTTCAATGTCTTAAATATAGAGACAGTTTTCATCTATAATTTTAGAACCCTTTTCACTGATTCATGTACACATACAGAAATCTTTCATATTGTTTCGGACACTTAATACGTTTTTAATTCGGTATTTTTTGCTAATTCACTGCATTCATAGCATCATTTTTACAATTTAAATGCCCCGACTATGCAAATTTTAAATTTATCACTTTTTTTCTGCACCAAGTACGAGTATTTCTGCCTTCATGGACAACGTTCAAGTGAAATTACCGATTATTTACGTTACATGCACAAAAGAAATTCCTAAGATAAACATTTTCAGTATCAAATGAGAGATGAATGACCATAGATTTTACCCATTGGTTATCATTTCAGCTCTTGAAATTATGTTTAATCGATATACTTTTATTTCTAGTGCATAATGTTAACACAATTCTTCGAACCTAGTTCAATTCCAACTCAATTTCCCTAGACAATTGCATACATAGTCAATTTTTCTAATTTCTTATACTAGGATTTTCTTTCATGAGTGTCAGTTTTCATTAATTTATTTACCAATTTATTCTCTTATGAATGAAATCTTGTGAAACACTACCATACCTTTACACAACATATATCATTACCAATATACTTATATTTACAGAACGAACCGAAGAACGAAACAGTAAGAGACATTTTACCAAAATCTCCGCTATATTTTCGAATATGTTAACTTTCATCCATCTCGAATACAGAAATTTATTCATAAATACTCATTACCTCAATTAAATATTCCTTACTAATTCCCATTTAATGAGGAAAAACCCCTTTAGAATATAAAATTACATCCAAATAAGTGTTCCATCTTCCTATAATTGTACATATAAATTTACATTACAGGAACTTCCTATGTATGTAATTTAATTAATGCTGCTATATATTACCTTTTTCTAAGGCGAAAACTCCAAAGATCATTCAACTTTTCAACTCCAAAGAGTATTCAAATCATTCATCTTCGCCTGCAGTATTTCCCGCAGTACCGAATATCTATCTTAGAACTATTTTCTTAAGAACTAAATACGAAAGAAACATTGTCCACTGTAGAATATTTACTGTTTTATGCAAATTGAAGATAGAACCTTTACCAAATTTAAGTTCTTTTACCCAGAATTTCAACAAATTTTAGAAAATGTGCTATAGAAAGCAACTTATTTACCTAAACATGAGTCTTAACAGATTTTGATCGACTTCAGATTTACTATCAGTGGGAAAAACTTAAAGTTAACTTCATCTAGCCTTGTCAGTATATACAAAAGAGTCATGAATCATTTTGCTGTACAATTAACATTTTAATACTCATTAACTAATTTTAATTCACTTTCAATTAAGATTTTCAAAAGAAAAGTATATTTATTTGACATATTATCAAATTATTCCCAAGCATTATTAAGATAAATGCAATTAAATATCCACGTACACACTATGAAAATCCGATTCATTAGGAACAGTAAAACTTTATTACAGTAAAATTTCTCTTGTGCTAAGCATAACTGGTGTCCGTTCTTTCTTGTGTTTTGTGTTGTTTGTACCGGCCAGGAAAGTGTTTTCGGCCATATTTTGCCATTTCATTTTTCGTCGTCATCGTGTCTCTCATATATGTGCATAATTACTTATGACTCAAGTGTTGCTACTATATGATGAAATTTAAAAACACGGTGTTTAAAATGCTACTTATTCCCATCAAAAAAATATTTTTTTTCCTCTTGCCCTTCAAATAAGAAATGTGTGCCCTTCATTGTAAAATCTTCTTTTTTCGAGGACAATGGAGAAAATATTTCAGTATAGGCAGCTGTCAATATTCAAACATTACATTGTGAAAGCCATTAAAATGATTTCGGCCATTAGCCGAAACGCTGAGAATGGCTTAATTCGCATAAGGATTTAGGAAATACATTTTGAAAGTCTTAGCAAATTTTCCTTCAATAAATTTAATGGAACAGGCAAAAGAAATTACAGGGAACAATAAATATAGGAGAAAACAGATATTTCCTTTCCTAATTGGTTTTGCTTTGTTTGATTTCTTTCTTTCTTCCTGTATAAATAATTAAAACTTTAAGAATGCAACTGAAGAATGAGAATAAAATTTTCAATTGAAAACAAATGGTGGCAAAAATCCTAGTGATGCTCTGCTGGACGACGAAATAGACCAGCAATATGTCCCGAATTTGGAATAACGAGAGAAAATTTGAAACCTGTGCAGCCAGCGATGCAAAGAGATTGATCTGAGAGGAAGATGATTTAAATGAGGAAACTCAGAGATAATTTAATGATGTGTAAGGATACCTCTACTGGGATAATAGTAAGAAAAGTTTAAAATACAAAATACGTAAGTAAATTATACAAAAGTTGAAGAAATTTAAAATATCCGGCATGCGTAAGAAATAGTAATTGATTCAAAAAATAAATGAATCCAAAGCTCTCAAACTTATACTCGTTTAAATACAGGTTTTGCTGATTCAGAAAGAACGTTACCTGTATATCTTCTAAAATGCTTTTTCCATCCTTTGTTTGTAGTTGTTTCATTTTTCAATTCAGTTCCATTTTTTCCTCCTATTTTGCAATTTTCGCCATTGTTTCCCTCTGTTTTTAAGCCACCTGTTTATTATTACTATTATTATTATTACAACTTATGTAAAAATTAAGTAAGGAAAAGTAAGGCACTGAAACTTTGCAAATTATTACGCTCTACGTGAGATTCATGGTGGTCGCTTATTACATAGCGAAACGAACGAAACAACAACGAAAACAACAAATTCGCCCTTTGTAGAAAAACATTCTGTCAGGCAATAAATCTACGGGGAGATTTTTCTCTATGAAACTGAGCCAAATCGCATCTATAACAGTGAAGATAGCTTTTCTTATTTGCCTCTCCCACGATCCCATTGGATATTAACTGAGTCTCACTGATAATTTTTACTGAAATGAGAAATATTTAAAATGATGTTTTAAAACTGTAGCATTGTATGTAACGAAAGGAGGAACCTGAAACGTTTAATAGTACTACTTTGTTTACTGTAAGCAATTTTCTTCTCGGAACAAATTTTGTACACAATTACCGCTCGCTCTGCCACTTGTCATTTTGTATGAAATTCAGCTTTGTTAAATTTTGTAATGAGAAAATGCATCAAGATACTGAATTATGAAACTATAAGTCACTCTTGAAGAAATGTAATAGCAGTTTCATTTTTAAACTACTGTTAAGAAGGAAGCCAAAAATATCGACATAAGCCATATACAACACATCTCCCAAGGAATCTTTCACAATTACTAGTCTCCCTCTTTTAGATAATTTTTTCAGCTTTATGTTCATTCCATCATCTCAAATCTATACAGTGTAATTCTTTTTCGCATCAATAAATAAGGGAGAAAAAGCTTCAGATTTTAGAATTAATCTGCAGTTATAGCAGTAAGTGTTTTTCGTTCTTTTATTTTGCCATCGACAGAACCGTTGTTTCACTTAGTTAGGTATTCATTAGCAAATTAGATCCCCTCAATGGACTCTGGACTCAATAAATATTAAATCTTAGTGCAATGTCTTCCAGCACGAAAGACCGCGAAAAACTGCTAAAATGTTGACATTGCTAATTTTTCCTAGTTGAAGAAACCGTTCTGTTTTACGCATACGTTTGTGAAATATTTCTCGGGAGCAGGCATTTCGAGTATACTTATGAATTCACACTTTGCACTGAATGGATAATTTTCGGCACTAAATTTCCCAACAAATGTACAGAAGTATGTTGCTGCAATGTATACAGTTAACTAAAACGCAGAAAACCTGCCAGCTATAGCATCTTTCATTACACAACTACAGCTATGCCTCTAAGAGGTAATGCAGTTTCATTAAAAAGTGTGGAAAACGTTATGTGTGATCATTATTTGTCGAAAACCGCCTAAAATTTTATACCGTATAAGTTCACGAGAAAACTGGTACGCAATAATTTTTTTTTCCTATAAACAGTAATTTAATAGTCTCGCCGTCCAAAATTTGTATCTACATTTAGGAAAACATTATGATGTCAGATGGAGGTATCTCGTACGAAATAACCCATCTCTCTAAGGAAAAACTTCGTCATCAAACTCTTCTTCCACGGAACTTGGTATATAATCCCGAAACTATATTGTAGCGAAAATCGCTCTTTTCAACCGAGCTCCTCATAGCTTAGCGGAGAAGGCGCAGGACTCGAAACCTGAAAGTACCGGGTTCGAAATCCATCAACGGCAAATTGCCCGATAATTGTTTTTTATGTAAATATCCTTGTTGTTAATGTTATCTTATTTATGTAAATTTTCTTCTTATTCTTCCAGAACATTCCAAGTCTGGAATGTTTCAGCATGTTCACCAGCTGTATATAAGTAGCTCTTCATTCAGTTCTAGTTAATAAAAAGTCTTCAGTTTAGACTTGTACTTGCGTGTTCATGTGTAGGATCCGCTCATCTACGCGACAGTTTGGTGGAGGCGCCGGGTATTTCTCAGTTACTACGGCAGTGTTACGCCGAAGCCTGCGGATTCGAGGACTTCCTCCTGAGTTTGGGCTCTTACAGGATTCGCCTAAAAGATCGAGAAAGATGGTTGATGAGAAGGAATCCGAGCAGAATTCTCCAGCAGCCAGTTCCGCTTCAAGTAATATCGCACCAATACCGATCCTGACGTACCAACTACCCAGAAGCCCGTGTATATTCAGCGGGGATAGCCAAGAAGACACTAATAGATGGCTCAAGGACTTTGATCGAATCGCCAACTATAACCACTGGGATGATCAAATGTGTCTGGCGAACGTCATTTTTTACCTTGGCGGAACCGCTCGACAGTGGTTCGATAATAATGAAGATACATTTACCAGTTGGACTGTTTTCAAGACTGCTCTTAAGAACACCTTTTTCCGAGCAGCTGATGTAAAGCGCCAAGCTGAACGAGTACTACTGACACGTGCTCAGCAAATCGATGAGACGTCTGAAGCAAACATTCAAGATGTTCTCGCTCTCTGCCGGAAAGTAAACCCATCTATGTCTGAGGACGAAAAAGTGGTCCACCTCATGAAAGGTATTGCTGAAGATTTGTACCAGGTCCTGTCGTATCGGGACTATGACAGCGTCGATGCCTTCGTGAAACGCTGCCGTCACATAGAAAGCCTTCGACGAAGACGTATCGCCCGATCACGATTCCAGAGGCTGCCTAATGTCTCCGCGGTCTCGGCCGATGCGGACGCCAGTGAACTAAATTCTATAGTGCGCACCATCGTCAGAGAAGAGCTTCAGAAGGTCCTTACGCAAGTTCAGGGCTACACGGAAATAGAACCCGTAGCACCGAATGACATAGCATCTGTGGTCCGGGAAGAGGTTATAGAGGCGCTGGCACTACTCACAAGAGCAGGGAGAAGCAAAAACACTACCCAATGTTCACTTCCAGTTAGGTCGCAACCATACCGTGAAGCCAACCAGAGAACTGCTCCACAACGTAGGACAGATCTGTGGAGGACTGACGATAATGTACCTCTCTGTTTTCATTGCGGACGCCCAGGACATGTTCTGAAGTACTGTAGGGAAAGACGCCAGATATTTGAAAATGTAAGAGCCGCAAAGACGTCCAACCCTCGACGGGACAGGGACACTGAATCTACATACAGCTTCGACGACGAATATGCACAACCTAGTTCTTCCCGAATAAGGAGCAGATCACCTTATCCGCGACGCTCTCTCAACCGCCGACAATCGCAGTCACCAGTACGCCGGTCCAGCCGTTCCCCACGCCGAACCAATGAGGAAAACTAGCTCAAGCGGCCTGTACGGGAGGTGAGGCCGCAGTTGAAGAAAATCCTCCGACGTACACCACAGCCAAGCTGGAAAAGAATAACACTTTTATCACCGTGAACGGACAGTGTGTGAAAGCCCTTGTTGACTCGGGTGCCGATTATTCTGTCATATCTGAACAGTTACGTCGACAGCTAAATGCTCCTATGTTTGCTGAGAATGGACCTGTATTGAAAACTGCCTGTGGTAAAACTGTAGCTGCCTCGGGACGCTGTGTATTGAAAGTTGTTTTGAATGGGACTAAGAAGCCGTTTGAATTCCTTGTGTTTCCTGAATGTAGTCATCAAATGATACTTGGATGGAATTTTTTCCGTGCCACCGATGCCGTTATCGATTGTGGAAATCAAAAACTTGCAGAAATCCTTCCAGACATTGAATATTTAAATAAGTCACAGCTCTCCTTGTTTGCCGCAACCGATTATGTAATTGAAGCAATCACCGCAAAGGGAATATGTGCCTTGAATTCAGAGCTACGGGAAGCAGATGAAGCTATGATTGTTGGAAATAGAGTTTTTATGTGCGAAAAAGAACTATCGATACCAGCCTCAATTGTCACTATAGAGGATAGTTGTGGTAAATTATGGGTAACTAATTGTTCTCGACGAACCCAACTGACACCGAAAGGGATGAATGTCGGCTATTTAACGACCATAAAAAACGACGCTATTTGCTCTCTAAGTGATCAGGCTCCAGCAAGTTCCAAGGGACATAGGTATAGAAAAAGGTTATCTCAAGAAAACTTAAAAGATATTTTTGATACTGATTTGACCAATGCTGAGGAAGACGAGCTATTGAATCTACTAGATGAATTTAGTGACATTTTTGACTTTAACAGTATTGCGAAAAAATCCCGATGCAATTCGGTGAAGCACAATATTGATACAAGTGACAGTGCACCAATCAAACAAAGGCCATACCGTTCGTCAGCCACTGAGAGGCGTGTGATTGCAGACGAAGTGCAACGAATGCTAAAAGAAGATGTGATACAACCATCAGATAGTCCATGGTCATCTCCAGTCGTGCTTGTGAAGCAGAAAAATGGTGAATGGCGTTTTTCTGTCGATTACAGAAAATTGAACAAGGTAACTAAAAAGGACGTCTATCCGTTACCTCGCATTGATGATGCTTTGGACTGCCTGGCTGGTGCAAAACTTTTCTCTATGATGGATCTGAAGTCAGGCTACTGGCAAATAGATGTTGATGATGAAGACAGAGAAAAGACAGCTTTTGTGACTCCAGATGGTCTCTAGGAATTTAAAGTCATGCCGTTCGGATTATGCAATGCTCCAGCCACATTTGAACGGATGATGGACACGGTACTAAGAGGTCTCAAATGGAATATTTGTCTTTGCTACCTCGACGACATAATCTTGTACGCACCTAATTTCGAAGAACATCAAAAGCGTTTGAGGGAAGTACTGAAATGTATCCAAAGAGCAGGACTGACGCTAAATTCCAAGAAATGTTTATTCGGCAAAAAGAAACTGACTATACTGGGATATTTAGTCGATCAACATGGGATATATCCCGATCCACAAAAGGTAGAGGCTGTAGCAAAGTTCCCTATTCCGAAAAATATCGCCGATGTCCGAAGTTTTCTGGGCTTGTGCTCCTACTACCGACGATTTATCCAAAATTTCGCAGATATCGTAAAGCCCCTACATGACTTGTTGAAGAAACATGCAAAATTTTCTTGGAACGCGTTACAGATTGAATCTTTCGCAACGCTCAAAAGGCTGCTGACCAGTGGCACTGTTTTGGGACATTTTATTCCAGACCCAGAAACCAGGATACATTCTGACGCTAGCGGCTATGGTATCGGTGCAGTACTGGTTCAGATCCAGGATGGTAAAGAAAGACCAATAGCCTATGCATCCAGGTCCCTTACTGCAGCGCAGCTGAAAGGAACTATTCCACCACAGAAAAAGAATGCCTTGCCGTCATCTGAGCAATTAGTAAATTCAGGCCATACCTCTACGGAAAACCCTTCACGGTAGTCACAGATCACCACTCTTTATGTTGGCTGGCCAATGCTAAGGATCCATCCGGAAGACTTGCACGGTGGGCTCTCAGGTTGCAGGAGTACGACATAAATATCGTCTACAAGAGCGGTCGGAAACACTCATGCAGACTCACTATCGAGGAAGCCTCTTATAGAGCCAATAATTGAGAACAATGAAGTCATCCCTTTCTTTGCAGCAATCGTAGATTACGGAAAAGCGCAGCAGAAGGACAAACGATTAAATCCATCATTACAACTCTCAAGAGAGGTGACGCATATCAAAATTATCAAATAAAAAATGGTATACTGTACAAAAGAAGCTATGATCCTATGGGCCAGCAGTGGCTCTTGGTGGTACCAAAGCAACTTCGTAGCGAGGTTCTATGAAGTCTTCATGATACTCCAATAGCTGGCCATCTCGGATTTGCCAAAACGTACGACCGAATAAGGAGGAAGTTCCATTGGCCAGGGCTATATGGAAGCACACGGCGGTATGTATCACACTGCCGAGAATGCCAAAGACGTAAATCACCGCCGCAACGTCCACCAGGACAGCTTCATCCGATAAAACCTCCTGACACACCGTTTACCAAAATTGGAATAGATCTACTTGGACGCTTTCCTGTTACTCGAAATGGGAACCGGTGGATTATAGTTTGCACAGATTACCTTACCAGATTTGCAGTCACAAAGGCAATACCGACAGCTGAGGGCACCGAAATTGCCAGGTTTATAGTTGAAGAAATTGTACTGAAGCATGGTGCCCCCAAAGAAATGATAAGTGACCGAGGACACAACTTCCTATCCAATGTTGTTAAAGAAGTAATTCATCTATGCAAGACGTCTCATCTGCTGACGACTGCTTACCACCCTCAGACCAATGGCTTAACGGAAAGATTCAATAAAACATTGGCAGACATGTTATCCATGTACGTAGACGTTGAACAGAAAAATTGGGATACTATTCTACCATTTGTAACCTATGCCTATAATTCAGCCAAACAAGACACAACGGGATTCAGCCCATTCTTTCTCATTTAAGGCAGAGATATCCAGACTCCTCTCGACGTAATTTTCCCATACAGTATCGAAGATCCCGAAGATAGTTATGCGCAACATCTGATCACTAGAGCTGAAGAAGCTAGACAGCTTGCAAAACTCCATATTCTTAAAGCGCAAACCACAGACAAGCGCCGATACGACGAAAGACATCGACCTGTCAGCTACAACATCGGAGACTTTGTCTGGGTCTTCACTCCAGTACGAAAGGTTGGGTTATCTGAGAAGCTCCTAAGACGTTACTTTGGACTGTATCGAATAACAACACAGCTCTCTGACGTGACGTACGAAGTAGAAAGTATGGAACAAAATAAGAAACGACGGAATTCAAAAGACATCGTTCACGTGTTGAGGTTGAAGCCCTATCTTGATCCGAAATTACAGCTAGACGATGAAAGAAAGCCCAATATTTCCAGGAGACCTGTTTACAAGAAGCCAGACCAGATTGCAGCGGGACGCTGCTTCTTCCTAAGAAGGGGAAAATGTAGCGAAAATCGCTCTTTTCGACCGAGCTACTCATAGCTTAGCGGAGAAGGCGCAGGACTCGAAACCTGAAAGTACCGGGTTCGAAACCCATCAACGGCAAGATGCCCGATAATTGGTTTTTATGTAAATATCCTTGTTGTTAATGTTATCATATTTATGTAAATTTCCTTCTTATTCTTCCAGAACATTCCAAGTCTGGAATGTTTCAGCATGTTCACCAGCTGTATATAAGTAGCTCTTCATTCAGTTCTAGTTAATAAAAAGTCTTGAGTTTAGACTTGTACTTGCCTATTCATTTGTAGGATCCCCTTATCTACGCGACAATATTATTCCTATATTTTCCAGAATAGTTTCTTTTCTAGGTATTTCATTTCTAAATATAACCTTCTCTCAAATATTTCCGCTTCACCACTACATCCAGAGTGTCCATAGCTTTTCTTATTTGTTTTACTCACTCTCACGATGGCTATTAACTGAATTTCACTGATAATTTTGACTGAAATGAGAAAGATTAAAAATAATGTTTTAAAACTGTAGCATTGGATATAACGAAAGGAGGAACCTGAAAATGTAATAGTACTACATTGTTTAGTGTAAGCAATTTTTTCCCCGGAACAAAATTACATCAATTTCATACATAATTACCTCTCGCGTCTGTTGCTTGAAATTTTGTATAATAAATTCAGCTTTGTTAAATTCTGAAATGAGTAAATGCATCGAGATACTGAAATTTGAAACAATAAAGCACTCTTGAAGAAATTTAATAGTAGTTCCATTTGTAAGCAACTAGGAAGTCAAAAATACCAACATATACAACACATCTCTCAAGGAATCTTTCACGATTAATCCAGTCTCCCTCTATTAGATATTTGTTTTCAGCTTTGTATTTATCCCGTTATCTTAAATCGATACAGTGTAATTTTTTTCCATCAATAAACAAGGGATCAAAAGTTCTTAGTCGAAATGCAGAATTTAAAATTAATCAGCAGTTATAGCAATTAGCGTCTTTCATTTCGCCAGCGACAGATCCGTTGGTTCACTGGGTTAGGTGTTCATTAGCCTATCAGATCCCCGTCAATGGAATCAATAAAAATTAGATCTTAAACGTCTTCCAGATAGAAAAGACTTCGCGAAAAAACTTTGACATTGCTATTTTTTCTTAGTTGAAGAAACCGTTCCCGTTTACGCATACGTTTGAGGAATATTTCTCTAAATCAGGATTTTCGAGCATTGTTATGAATTCTCACTCAATGGGGAATTGCCGGCACCAAATTTTCCAACGAAAGTTCGAAAGTATGTTACTGCAACTTACATAGTTAATAGAGAGACGTAAAAATCCACCAGCTGTCGCATCTTTTATTATAAAACCACCGCTTTACCTCTAAGACACAAAGCACCTTCAATAAATAAAGTAGGTAAACTTTTATAGCGTTTAAGCTGAGGAAGAAACTGGTACGCAATAATTTATTTTTCTATAAACAGTAATTTAATCGTCTCGCAGTCCGAAATTAGTAGCTACACTTCGGAAAACATTATGATGTCAGATGATAGCAACCATAAGGTCCATGGTAGCAACTCTTACAAAATAACCCATCTTTCTAAGGAAAAACTTCGTCGTCAAACTCTTCTTCCGCGGAACTTAGCATATAATCCCGAAACTGTATCACGAGCAAGAAATTCCTTACATATCAGTAAAAATAGTTTTATTTGCGATTAAAATTATCTTAACATGCCATTTTCATTCTCAATTTTTACTTTTCACAAACCGTACCACTTATTTTAGGAGAACCGTTTCGACGCGAATTTACCATAGACTTTATGAGGTCCATGGAATTTACAGCTTTCGCACGCGGTGAAGCCACGCCCAATTCGTAAGGACACTCACCCTTGGCATATTACAAAGATTAGGTTTATGTGATTAAACCAAAGCCTGGAGGGCTGTCTCCCTAAGGGGAGGGATGCCTTCTTCGAGGATTTTCTAATGAAAACTGGCTCATATACACAATAAAGGTCAATTCCAGGTTTCACCTCACGAAGAGGATATCGCACAAGTGGTAAGAAGTTTTCGGCTGCATAAAAATTATGTCCCGAAGGCCACTTGACAGTCCCGTGTTCGTAAGCGTAGATCTCCGAAGAGCAGCAGTGAGGGTAGAAGGGGGCCGCAGATCATTACAGGCCAGGTAAGACATATCTATCAAATTAAATAACAAGTGTGTAAAAATACATAAATATTTACAGCAGTATATACAGGTAATAATGGATGCACTTTTAGAGAGGGATGTCATCGCATTCCCAGGTAGAGACCGATGCATAAAACTTGAGTTAAGTACACCTCATGCACAAATGTTCAGGATATGGCAACTAACCTCTTAAAATGTTCGTAATAGTATAGGCTATGATCAAGAAGTGCCTATCGGACATTAGGGAATGTAAAATGCAGTGAAAGCAAAAAAATTTGGGGTACACAGGAATTAGCTTCTGAGCGCGATAAGATCATCGAAATCGCAAATTATTAGATAGTACTATTACTGTGGAAGACTCCTTACGAAATGGGGCTTGGCTTAAGGGTGTGCGAACCCTGGATTTTTTAAACTAATTTGGTACTGATTTAAGGAGGGAATGCTGCGTAAGTAAATGTTGTTGATTGATAACGTAGAATCTTGAAATTTCTTAAAAATCTTCAAACAACATCATAATCAGGATCAGTAAACAGTACAAAAATATTCAAATATAGCAACTAATTTGGGACAGAGAGAATATTATAATCTGTTTTCGAATGGATGACCTGTTTCCAGAAATTCCTTGTGTTGCCGTCTCCGGTTTGCGTTGTTCAGTATCGACATGCGGATCTTGATAAAAACTTTACTTAAATTACCCTATAGGACTTGCGGTGGGCTCCAGTACATTAATTATAAAAATGTTCAATCACAAAAATAAAAGCAATACAACTGTAAAATACACATTAAGGCAAAATTTTAATTATTAATTACAAAAAAAAAATTAAATACTATTTATAATAAAATAACAATTCTGTGAATATTGATGCAAATAGCGGCACAAGATCTGATTTATTGTTATATTGATAATTTTATATAAAGAAACACTACTGATGTACTGTCGCTTCGATTACATCGAGTTATTGCTTTACCGTCTAGTTTTTGATAACATGGAGTGGCAACATTAAGTCCCCGTGAAATCGAAAATAACTGTGGCTGATTTTCTGTTTGTGAAATTTGATATCAAAAAATTTAAATAAATGTTAATCTTATGGGGGTCAGAGTAGTGTTTAGCATTCTCCCATTCTCCTACATTCCAGACATTTCAACTAATATTATCAAACGGTTTTTAAATATAATTAATGAATAATATAATGTCCCATAAAAAAACTTTAAAAATATGTAACCAACTGTCATAAAGTATCATGTCTGAATGTAAGTAATTTCTCCAAAAGCGTTCGTTACGTGAAGTTCTAATATTCAGCTTTGCAAGGCCCCTCCTTAACTGCGCTGTGACTGTAAAAAGCATTTATTCGCGATTACGAAAACGATAATAGTTCGGGTATCAGACTTAGAACTAAAAAAATACTATAATATAAATTAAAAAATGCCACTACACCAGAAACGTTTTCATGCAAATGTGATTATCATACGTTTCCGAAATTAATTTTATACTTAGTGAGAAAAAGTTTACGAATCGTTTGAAACTAGGGACAGTTTAAATGATTAATCGTATTCTTGCAGTGTTCACAAATCATGCTTTTAATGATTAGATATATTACATATAACGATTCTCTTTGTTAATAAAGTAACTTAACCGTTTCGAAAAAGGAGGTTAGAATACATGGAGATGGCGTCTCTGCTATTGCAGTAGGAAGAAACTGAAGCCAAGGGAAGGAAATAAGCCACGTCACGTGAGGGCATAGAAACGATTACCTTACTAAGCGCAGTGAGGTAAAACGCCAATTGGTTTCAAGTTCTCAGTGTGTTTCTCTGATTTTGTACGCGTAGATGTGAAAGGCCTAAAAGGTACTGAATTGTTCCAGCGAAATAATGGCTACATTTCCGACTTCTTGTCTATGTAAAAGAATGTTTTAGAACGTTTATAAAAAACGTAGAATAATCGAAATGTGTGTTTGAATGGCCTTTAAGAAAGAGTTTGAGTATTTTCTTTCTGTAAAGTACACGAAGAACCATATATAGTTCTCAGATTTACCTTTTCATAATAATAATAAAAGTGATATTCGTAATTAACTTTTATGTGATGGCAAAACGATAAGTAAACAAGGGGAGAGGGCGTGGCTAGCTCTCCATGGAAAAGAAAACATTTTACTTTAATGTCTGTTCATAATTACATTACAGGTCTTACCTTTTATGAGTTTAACTACATTTTATTTTTGTGCTCAAGTAAATATATAATAACTGGATTTGATCTTTAGTCACATTTGTTGTGTGAGGTTTAGAATAACAATGCAAAATTTACACACTTCTATCATAGTTTATTCAAATTAATTTTTTTTCGAAACATAAGTAATATTCATAACATGAAAAATTTGAGAATTATATATACTTATTAAAGTATAATCAAATAAGTATAAGTATAATCATCAAGAAAAGTAAAGAGGGCGTGAAGAATCTGTGATCCTCTACGACTACCGGGAACAAAATTGGGTGTGGTTAGAGTACGTCAATCTTTCTAAGCCACGACTACTAAGGGCATGCTTCCCCCCCTTTTTTGGCTTCACTTGGCTTCACATATCGCTATTTTTAATAGATATTTTATTAGAGATTTAATAGATATTATAACATCGCCATGTTGAGCCATGGCGAAATATAGATCCCATCTTTTACTTCAAGATATTGCTCCGTTTCAAAGACGTTTTTGTTTATCACTTTTCTGACTCTAAGGAATACGAGTGCAATATAGTGATAAAGGTCGTACCCGGAACCGGTTTTAGAGGCCTTACGAGGCGACGATGCAAGATCAAAGATAACGGAATGACGACATCGATAAAGTTGGTGTATTTAACTATGGCAAAGCACACGAGGGCTATCTGCCTAAAGGGAGGGATACCTTTCGTGGAGGACTTTCTAAGGGAAACTGGCTCGTATACACGTTACACATGGGGAAAACCACGAAAACGCCCATGCAGCCAGCCCGTTCGCGGGATTCGAACCTCAGACCGAACTACCAGTGTTCAGCGTCTTTACCGCTCGGCCGCTGGTGGGCCCGACATCGATAAAGAAGGTTCTGAAACAAAAAACACTTTTGCTTCATTATGGCAAAGCTGTGGTTTAGAATATATTGTGCTATGGTTTAGAATATATATAATTGGTTTCGTTTCGTTTGAACTGATTTATGTCGTAATTAGAAATGGGAGAGGGATATATGCTAAGGCTGTCATGCCTTTGAGGAGAACCTTCTAAGATAAGCTGTCTAATATCCGGATTACACAGGGAGAAAACTTATATTAAACACGAAACTAGGGCAAATTTATAGCGTTCAGCGACTTTAGCTTTTCGACATTGATGGACGGAGTTTGATGCTGTAGTTCAGTTTTTCATTCAGCGTACGAACTTTATCCCAGTAGGTTTCAGCAACATACATCGGATATTTGATGTACAGAGCGTGACGACAATTCATCAAATTATAAAAAATTCGAGGAATTTGCAAAGAAATTTTAAATGCTAACTGATGGATTTACACAAGAATATGAGTATGCCAACAGTTCTACTTTAGTTGAAAAATAAATTAGTAATTGGATGATTTTAGAATTTTTTTCGAAAACATAATGTAGTCTAAAAAGACGCCGACTTTTATTTCAGTCAGCAAATTAATTTTTCGTGGAGGATAACATAAAGAAACCGCTTTTATTTACGAGTTATGTGCCAAAATCCCATTTTTTTTTACCTATCCAAGTAAACTGTAAACTTTCACTTTTGCAATTTGCCTCTGTCGCCACCCTACTTTCTGTCGTGGATGTGTTAAATGCTTTAAAAACACAAAGTTAACTGCAATGCACTCACAAAACTCCTTTCCTGAAATTCAACATTAGAAATCTCAGCAACCCTACTCTCCCCCCCCCCAAAGAGTACGCCGTATTGCAGACAGAAATCCTCAAATAATAAGACTATGAATGATTAGTTTAATGAATCTAATAATAACACGAAGTCTTAATGCAAGAACTGGTATGAACGGATATGACAACAACGATAGTCATTCTAGTAAAAGTAGCAATACTAGAACAAAAAGTACATCGGATTTATCTTCTATCTTTATCTTTATAAAAAAAATTGAAATACTTTTGTTAAAAACTGTTTTACAAGCTTGCCAAATACTATTAAATATTTATTCCAAAACTGTAGATAGATAGATATAAGCTGTGTGGCCGAAGGTATTGCACAAAGGTGCAACGTTGCCGGCTCTATGAAATTAAGCCACGAGGCACAAGACGATATATGATTACAGATGTGGCAACTCTCTATAGGAGAAATCGGAGGCAAGAAGAAACAAGCGGTGTGATCCAGAGGTCGAAGATATCCAAATGAAGTTCCGACAATCCGTATGTAACAAAAGCAATCCAGGAATCCGACTGGACTCGGTGGAGAGAATGGGATGAACCCTAAACTGCAGTCTGGTCATAGCATTAGCTTCAAGCGCCCTTGAAATTAAAGAACATTACTTGAGTCACATATGTCCCATAAGGGCTTTGAAGAGTTAGAAAACAGAAATCAGCAGAGGGAACTACGTTTGTTAAATATAAATCTAAATCAAAATACGTGTTTTAAGATATCGAGAATATTCAAGTTCCGCTTTATGCCGTGAACGTCATTTTCCGGATCAACGAGAGCTCTAGCTGCAGGCAGTGCTTTTGACAAAATCTAAGTTATGTTTCAACTAATGCAATTTTAAATGCAAGTGAATTTCGAAATGTCTAAGGAAAGATACCTTCAAAATATCTAGAGCTACTTTTGCAATGAAATCCTAACATATAATAATATTCACTGCTCTCCTATTCTTAAGAAACAGCACGTTTTACAGAGAACACCATTGCTAAAATATCAGAAAATTTTAAACTCACAGTTTAAATGCAGGATAATAACGAAGTTTAGAAAATATATGAAGAAGCATTTATTTTACAGAAATGAATACTTATACAGCATTTGCAGACACAAGCAATTGAATTTCATTTCATATTACCAGTTTTGTTGAGAACATGCAGGAAAGTGCATCTGTGTTCAGGAGAAGTCGTATACGCGATTCTACCGAAGATCGCGGGCGATCTGATGAATAGAAATGGGAAATCATTCGCATTAAAGCAGCAGAAAGTAAAGAAATTCTATGCTATAGCTGTGGAAAGCCTGAGTATACGAAGTTTTTGTTTCTTTGATTATTTGCTAGAATAAATATGCAGCTTCGTGTACTAATGTAACTCGTGGTAAATTAAATGTTAAATCTTTTTTTGCTTATAGGCGGAGGGGGGGTACTGCCAGCAGCCGAGGTGTGTAATTGTGATAACAGGTAGTTTGATCCCTGTCGAATCACAAAAAGAGATTATTTTCGTAAAGTTTAAAATGCAAACAATTTGCTATCCAATCCATATTAGTAGTAAACAGGCTTACAATGCATTTTAACATTTGAAAATTTAGAAGAAAGCCCTTATTGTTATTTAAAACTTGATATCCCTTCCTGTGATGATAATCCCTTCTTGCCGGGGTTTTGAAAATCGCTCCTGAATGAAACATAATTCAGGTTTTAAAGCCTAAATGAATTACATTTTGAAAAATTTAAAGTTCTTCAAACTGTTAATTTTATTTCACTTGAAGAATGTGCATTTACGCATATGCTCGAGAATGCATCTCTAGACAAAGTTTTTCGAAGTCTACAATCATTGTCACCCACGCTCTAAATCAAATTTCTAAAATTACTGAAAACTTTCTCCTTTCCTGCGAGCTCTAGTCTTGAACAGCAAACCAAACAAAACCATTCACGCACAAAACAGGCACGAATAATAAAATAACTACATTAGGACCAAAGCCACCGCTCTGCATGAAACATGCAAAGCAGTTCATTTAATAAATACAGCGCAACATGTCTTTATCATGGGTTTGTAATTTTAAAATTTATGTAGCACATGATTATGCGAAAAAACTGGTAAACAACAAACTGGCTATCAATTGTGTCCTAATATGTATATTTTCAAGCTAAATACACTCATGTCCATAAAATAAGGATAATTCGGAGTCGCGCGGAAATCGAACTCTAAAATAAATATATCACCTGTAAAATCACTACACACATCTTCAAGAATCATATGCAAATTTCAGGAAGTAACCAGATGACACCGATGGTACGTCACAATGATGAGAGTGCAAGAGAGTGATATATAAGGAATACAGGCAAAGAAGTAAAATTGTTCGCAGGCGCTTTATAAGCATTTCAACGCAATAACCGAATACTTATGACACAAAGCACGCATTTGGATGATTTTTTACGTGGTAGAATTATCGGCCGTCTGGAATGTGGGCATACCCAACTGGAAGTATCAGACAACCTTCCAAGATGATGGTAATGTGAGTAGACGTTACAGCACAGGTCGCCCCAGATTTACAACGCCGAATGAAGACCGGTATTTGGCAGTTAATGCCAAAAGAAACAGGCGATGAACAGACTCAGACATGTCTCGTCAGCTCTCTTCAGCCACAGGTACGACAATTTCAAGGCAGACCGTGTACAGACGCTTAGGGCAGATTGGTCTGTATGCTCGTAGACCTGTCAGATGCGTTCCACTTACTGCAACTCACTGTCGCCTGGTTTAGCCTGGAGTAGAGAGCATGCATTGTGGACACCGCAACAGTGGGCTTGTGTGATGTTTTCCGAAGAGTCCAGGTTTAGCTTGCTGTCTGATTCTCGCCGGTCTTTCATATGGAGAGCTCCAGGTACCCGTTACCACCAAGAAAACATCATTGAACGACACCGTTACGCTTGTGCAGGAGTGCTCGTTTGGGGTGGAATTATTCTGGGTTCCAGAACTGACCTACATGTTCAAATTGGAACCATGACAAGCCAAATCTATCGGGAGGTCATTCTGGAACAACATGTACGTACGTTCGTACGGGCGCCATGGACTCACAATTTGTGTTTATGAATGACAACGCCCGTCCTCACCGTGCAAACATCGTAAGTGAATGCCTTCAATCGGAGGATATCACCCGTATAGACTCCAGCATTCTCACGAGACTTGAATCCAGTAGAGCACGTGTGGCACATGCTTGGCCGACGAGTTGCAGCCCGTCAACCTCCTCCTACATGTCTACCGGAACTTCGGAGAGCATTGCTTTTTGAGTGAATATCCCCCAAGATCAAATCCATAATTTGATACTCAGCAGGTCTAGGCGTTGTACGGACTGTATTGCATTGTCTGGGAGACATACAATGTATTAACAGTCATACCAACCATGTAATATTGGTTTTTAGTAAATAGGTTTTTTTCTTAATTTGCTCCAGGGAGAAAAAATCGCTAATTTTTTTAAATAATATCAAACATATAGCATCTTCATTTGCTCTTTACCTTTTGTTTAATAAATAAGCTTTAAAAATCAGTCAAATTTGTTTTGCTTCTAAATCTTCCTTTGCCTGATTTTGCATTATCCTTAATTTATGGACATGAGTGCATAATTTTTAAAATCTACGGCTTTATCGAATTGAAATTTGTTTCTATGTCAAATACATGTAATGAAGAAATTTGAATTTTTTTTTTTAATTGAAGAACTGAATTTCCGAAGTATTCGAGATTCCAACCTGTATAAGCTACATTCATTTGTTTAAAAGTACGTAAACGATAATCACAGACCTACTTAAACATTTATAAAAGATAAATGCTGATATTTATCTATACCAATGAACGCAATATCATCACGTTTTCCATTCAGAGGAATAAACATTTGAATAGTTGTCACAGATTATCTAAATGTGAAATTCTTTTATGCTCGTCCGAAACTCAGAATTTGTTTGTCATCCTTTTTGAACAGAAGGTTGCAGCAGAAAAAATATGAATGTTTTTCGTTATTTAAAAAGCTCAAGAACTTAAATTAATCACGATACGCCTTTGAGGAAATTTCTGTCCGCATGTGTGTGTGTGTGTGTGTGATTATGGCAAAGCCTCGAGGGCTATCTGCCTAAAGGAGGGATACCTTCGTGGAGGACTTTTTAAGGGAAACTGGCTCGTATACACGTTACACATAGGGAAAACCACAAAAACGCCCATGCAGCCAGCCCGTTCGCAGGATTCGAACCTCGGACCGAACTACCAATGTTCAGCGACTTTACCGCTCGTCCGCTGGTGGGCCCTTCTGTCCGCATGACAGAACACCGAAGACGAACTCCTGCGCTGGTTATTTCCTTTAAGGAAAAATCGTCTGATTTCCAGAAGACCATCCCGTGGTCACCACGTAGATTTATATATAGCACTGGATGGAAGAGTTTTTCAGTGAATAAAAAACACGATGTTACCTTCGCAGCCGGGCAGCACTGCAGTCGCAACGATTGAATTTGATGTGGTGTTTTATCGGCTGAGTCTCCCAGCAGAGAATCGAATGGAGCCATTCCCTCCCCCAAGGAAACCATCTTATCTAACCATATTGCGACCCCTCTGAGATGGGTAGACAACACAGTACAGTGTAATCTCTGCCAAACCTGAACCATCCTCCGAATGAACGGAGGTTCTAGTCCTGTGAAGACTGATTATATACCCCCGTAGCCGAGACCGCCTAGGTACATATCCCAGTCACTACTTTCACGGGTTTTTTGGCGTCGTCCCCCGGTGCAGAGCTGCGTGACAGGTGTGTGTCTTTAATTTGCATGGAAAGTGATGATTTCTTTTCTCTTGACATGTACTTGTTTTGTTCCGCCCAGTGGATGCCCCTGTTTTGATTCTTTGTTGTTAACGCTGTTTTTGAGAGGGAATTTATGCACCTATTATTGGACCATGTCCATATCAAGGTAACATGGCTTTATTTTAAATTGTAGCTTCTCATAATTCTAACATAATCTTTAAAATATGTTGAATTAAAGGATAATCTAACAAATAAAGATCAACTTTAATGGAAAATAATTTCCAAATTTTCTCTGAAACAATTTGAAATGTCAGGAGAATTCCTAAGATTTCGCGAATTGAATACTTTTAGCGGCTACCAAGTGAATTAACAAATTTCAAATTAACTTTTAGTTATTTTTTAATTTCCATTACACATTGTGGTGCTCCGCCACACATGGTTATATTAATTAAATTTACGGGGATAATGTGTTTCAAAGTCTTTCTACCCCAGTTTCACCCTTAAATGTGATCAAATATTACTTAACTTTGAAGCACAGAAATGAAACTCTACTTACCTTGACTCCAATCAACCTTTACTTTGATAAAAAAAATTGTGCTGAATATTTAAACGAATTCCAAACTTTTATACATACTTAGACATTTGTCAAAGTCCATATTGTGAGACCCGTTGCTTTTTCAAATAACTGGATTCTAAGTAAAACGTTTATTTATATTGCCTGCGAGTGAAGTCTGTTATGAAGTCTGTTCATTTGTTGACGAATAAACCTAAGAATTATTTTAGCAAATTAAAGATGTAAATCTCGGGCAATAATTCTTTGCTCATTTCATCATTTTTGCTCAGATCAGAAAGTTATACAAAAGTAAACTCAATGTGGCACAGCTCAAAAGTACTAATTTAGCTCAATAAGTGAAGTGTTCCCCACTGCCTCAGTAAAAGGTAATTCCTACTATATTCAACTCAGAGATAAAATTAGATAGTGGCTGTGCTACAGGCAAGCTACGTAAGACTCGCATAGATCTATCGGGTATTTAAATTTTAATTCAACTTTATGTTTATAATTTAAATAAACCTACAAAAGGAAATCAGCCTTTTCCTTGTCGTACTACTTTTATTACAACAAGTCTTCTTTTTTATATTTGTGTTGTATTATAAACCACAAGAATGGCTTAATAAACTTTAATTTGGATTTTCACCAAACTTGCTTTGTGATTGAAGTTTGTAGGATTCTCTACTGTGTATCTTAAGTTGAACTTGAATGTGAAGAATCTTAATAACTAGTAAGCGAATAATCGCTTGAGTTCGTGAGACAGTAAATAGAACTTGGAAAGGGTTAAAAGAACTTTTATTATTCAAATAAGATTTAACAGAACTCCGTCTTGGAGTTTCCTAAGTTTAATCCGATACTCGGGCTTGAACTTAGGAAACTAAGAATTAAAACTTAACTAATCTTAACTAAAAGCATATAGTCGATGCTATCAAGATTCTAACGTAGTTGGCCCCTTAAGGCTAAATTGAATGCGAAGCTATTAAGGGCCTAAAGTACGGCCGAGCGTATTAATAGCTTAAGACAGAGTATCCAAAAAAGGCGGATCAGTGCTAGCCAGAATCTCGGGTTCTCTCTGGACTAAGCCAGTAGAACTTCCCTGTTAAATACCGCTCTTCCTCTATTTGCATTCAAACTAGATTCTAAAACTACGTTCTGGCTGGAAGTTGTAATTTGAAATTAAAAAGCGATAGGACAGGAGGTTTAACTCAAAATTTAACTGTTAATAAAATTAAAATAATTCTTACAAGTTAAAAAAAAATTAAGGGCACTAATATTTCAAATGTTTAGGTAATTTTGAATGTTAGTTGTTAGCATGGTTGTTCATAGACAATTCAGCTTTATAATAAGTTTTAACTAATTCAAGCGAGCGCAGTTTTTAAATTAGGTTCCAATATTATTTGTGCTATTTCAGTCTAACAGAGCGAATATGATTTCCCAATTGATGATACCAACATAGCAGAGTCTATGTTGTATTACGTTGAATCTCCTTTCATAATTAGTATTTCATAGTACGAAAAACCACTAAACCGATAAGCCAGTTGTCTGGATATAGACAACCGTTGTAACGATATTACGCGGCTGACGAATACATTTTCTCTTCAGTTAATTAGCATTAATCTGACATTAATTATTATGGGAACTATTTCCAGAAATTTTAACAGTTTAATGGTTTTGTTTCAAGTTTTACTTTAGTTTGATTTCCATTAAAAAATCTACAAGCTGTGATATAAATCTTATTGAAAGATTTGAAGATAGGGTTTTGATTATTCATATGACTTGGCATCCAATCGTTATTAGAGTATTTTATTTTCGTAATTATTTTTAATTTTTTATTACAGTTTGCATAATGATGATTGAAGCTTCAGGGCATTTCCGGCATTAGATCAGTGCGAACATTGATTAGAGACAAGTTGATTAAAAACTTAAATTCAAGAAAAAGTCTTGTAACAAAACGCGGATGAATTTTTAACTGACAGAAACAATTTTTCATTCCTAGTTGAGACACGTGAATTATGTCAAACTTGTAGAGATTAATATTAAAATGCTATAATTGTGATTTAGTCTCAGGAAATCTCAGAAGTCTTTCGTTTCAGTTCTTTACATATTCTCGTTCATACCTATTGATTAATATCAGTATTTATCTGTGATAAAATTTCAAGAAACTCTGTGCTAACAGTTTTCTTACTTTGAAAAATGAATGCAACTTATATAGGTTGGGCATTTTTGAAATTTAGTTGTTTGGATTCCAAAATATTTCAGCTTTCTTTTGAAATACATTTGACGTGACAACAGCTTTCCATTCGATGGTGCCATGGATCTTTAAAACTATATTTAGACTTTCAGATTACAATATTTATGTTAGAAGTGCAAACAATTTATTACTCACTAGTGTTTTCATATACTCTTGTGCTTTATGTATTTGAAAACTGCAAATATCGCCAGAAACACATCGGTTTCACCGAGCCTTGTGCACTCAAACTGTTCTGCGAATTTTAGGCGGAGCGGTGGCTCTCAAATACACTTAATTTTGTTACTTTTAGTGATTTGTTTTTTTATGCTGTTATTCACCTCAAAGTGTTGTAGGAAATACTTCGGAAATCTTGTTGAGAAAGTGAATTTCGATGACTGAGCACTTGACGTAAAATTAAGAGAATTAAAAAAAATATTTGTATAGGGACGAATTCATTAATCTTTCATTCATGACATCTCTTCTAAAGCTCTCTCAGGAAGTTTGTATTAATTAAAGTATTTCAATAACAGTTTAGGCTTGCTGATAAACTTTCAAATATGAAAACTTGTCCTAAGCCTACGTGTTAATCGTCAATATAGTTGTTCTAGCAGATTTTCTACAATTTTTACATTGTTGAAGTTTCGTCCTTTTTCTTTTTCTAATTCAATCTGGATCAAAATACCGGTGTTCATCAATTTACCCCTCCACTGTTGATAGGATAAAACAAAAGTAGAAGTAACATTTAATTTTCCACTTTCTCAAATACTACACGAAGCTACATATTTACCGTGCCATACAATCAAAGAAACAGAAACACTCAGATACTCACTTGAATGTAGGCTTTCAGCAGTTATATCAAACAGGCTGGTATTTCTTTGAAGCTTTAAACCTTTCACTTTCCCTGCGCCATAAACTAATTAAGATGAGATATTTTTGGCTACACGACTATTTTCAAACTGTAGTGGCAACTCGTGAGCTCCCAATTAAGCGAATCACAAAATTGCGTACGTTTCATTTAAAATTCTCGGATTGGCTGATTTCTGAAAGAAATCTTTTAAAAGAAATGGACGGGTTTGACTACTCTATTCCAAATTTCCTCAAAGTGTACTAATAAATAAGAAAGTGCATATCCAGAAAATTTAAGTGAATCAATGATTTTCTTGATTCAGATGACTCTTCTGAGAGCAGGTGTAAATGCACAGTGCAACGTCAGAAGTTCTCATTAATTATGACCCCGCGACATAATGTGCCGTAAAATAACTGATATTAATCCACATAATTCGATATAATGGTAAGTATGCATATACATAAGTGAACGGTTATGTATGCATAATATACATAACTATGCTATTGATTAATATCAGTATTTATCTGTAATAAATTTTCATGAAACAAAAATGCCAAAATGTTAGAAAATTACATGTGAAACTAAATACATTTCATGCAAATAACATGAAAATAAATAAATAAATAAATAAAAACTTAGAGTATGTTGAAAATTGCGAAGGTTAAAATGTATGAAATAAGTTCAAAATTACATTTGAAATTCAACAAACAACCTGTATATGATAAAACAAAATGTAAGAATTAAGTTAAAATTAGAAGTATTCTGCAAATTGCGAAGGTTAAAATGTATGAAACAAGTTCGAAATTATAGTACTTTCAAAATTATGAAGGCTCAAAATGTAGGAAACACGTTAAAAATAATATCTAAAATTAAATAAGCTCATATACATGGTCCGAAAATATAGGAATAAAGATAAAAATAAAGTATGTTTGAAATTGCCAAGGTTAAAACGTACGAAAGTAGCTATAAATTAAATGAAATTCATGTACATAGTGTCAAAATATAGCAAATTAGTTAAAATTCAGAGTATGTTGGAAACTATAAAAGTCACAAAATAGAAAAGATGTTAAAATTAAGTAAAAGTCAGCTATATGACCTGATAGTGTAATAAACAAGTTCAAAATTGGAACGCTTTTAAATATAACGAATGTTTGAAATGTACGAAACAAGTTGAAAATAACATCTAAATTTAAGACCTTCTGAATCAATGATTAAATCTGAAAATAATCATTCTTAAGGGCACCTAGGGAAATAACCATAGTATACATAGTAAAAGAACTTTACTACGAAGAAAAATACAAAGGCTAAAAATGATTAACAGAGAACCTCTGGAAAATCTATAAAAGATAATCTCTTATCAAATCCGCGTGCGGGCTTGCTCCGCCTGCGAGCTTCCACGGCGCACCGCCTCCTGGAGGTGAACCGGTACTTTCTTACTGCTCGTAACTGTCGAATTACGTAATCCATCGTACTAAAAAATGGCGAAATATGGACAAAAAAATAGCGAATAATGATATTTCAAACGAGAACTAGAAATCTTGAGTCACGATATTTGGCGTGTTGTAGTACTGTTTTCTTCTTATTTTTTTCCTTCATTTTTAAATGACGCCGTTCTAACGGAATAGTACCCAAAAAAGGATAGAGGATGGATTTTCGTGAAAATAACAAAAGAAAAAAAATTAAGGACAAAACTAGTTTAATACGTAACACATTTAAAATAGGGTTTAACATTTGAAACTTTAGCAGAAAGCCTTTACTGCTTTTTAAATAATTTCTAAAAACTTTCTTTAGACATGTAGGAGACATTTTTATGTATGATTACTTTAGAATGAATGAAATATTATTCAAGGCTTTAAAGTCGAAGCCAATATTTTTCAAAAATTTTAAAATCGTCAAACTGTTATTTGGTTTTCTCTTGAAGAATGTGCATTTTTGTAACTTGTATTTTTGTATATATATGTATTGTATATGTATTTTGCCCATACATAAGGATTTTAAATTTCTGTCAATTTTACATCAAGCATTGAATCGTCTGTGCCGAACACACGCTGTAGTCCAATCTTCCGAAAAACGTTCTCAAAAGTACTTTCAGCGAACAGGAAAAAAAAAAAAAAAAAAAAAAAAAAAAAAAAAAAACTGCAACATATTCCATAGCCACCGCTTTGCCTACAAACGGCAGCGCAGTTTAATTTAAAACAAAACGGTGAGTTGGTTGAAAATTGGAATTTTCTTGTAATTTAAATTACACATAGTAAAAGAACATACGAAAAAACTAGTGATTAATAATTTTTTTTTATTTAATGAACATAATCTGAAACAGTAAAGATTATTTTAAGTCTATAGCATCATCGAATTAAAAACTTGTTTCCATGTCAGATGTATTTTACGGAGAAATCTCAAACTTTTCGAAATTTGAATAACTAAATTCCCGAAGAATTTGATAGTCCAACATGTGTAAACTGCATTCGTTTATATAAATGCTAGCAAACGATAATCACAGATTTTTCTCACAGAGATATCAAAGATAAATGCTAATATTTATTAATAGTATAGATAGAGAATATCATTCATTTGTTTAGAAACCAAAATGAAGGATTTGTGAGATTTATTGCTCGACCAATTCTCAAATTTAATGTTTTTATATTAATCTCTACAAGTCTGACATAACTTATGTGTTTCAACTAGGTACGGAAAATCGATCCGACTGTTAAAAAAATTGATCTGCATTTGGTCAGAAGATTTCTTTTTAGTTTAATTTTTTTAATCAACATGTCTGTAATCAATGTGTGCACTGATTTAACGCCGTAAGTTCTCTGAGATTTTAGTCATCATTATACAAGTTTCAATGAAAGTAAAACATAATCATTAAAATAAAATATTTTAACATCGATTGTAATGTATTATATATATATTTTTGTAATGTATTATATATATATTTTTGTAACAATAAAATTCCATAATCAAAATTACACTTAAAATTCTAACTGTATGTTCTTTTCATTTTTAATGGCGATCTCTTATTTGAAAGTACGCGGAATTAAATCCACAGCCCCGTAGTTAAGTTGTTTTTCCCGCCTTTTCTACACGTACAGTTATAGAATGTTCTGGAAATATTTAAAGTGAACTGGATTGGCTGACGAGGCTGACGTCATTTCTTGGAAGCTCCGCCTTTCCAGAGGCTATAAAAGGACTCGCAAAGGAATATCGAAGGCTTTTCTTTAATATAACGATGCAGTAAACTTCATACAAAATGTTATTAGTAATTCTTTTTATTTACTGCGGATATCTGATTTTGTAACTGCTATTTCTCCTGAATAATAATAAATGGATCCTGTTTTTTAAACTTATAGTCTGATAATTTAAGCTACGACGACATCTATGATTCTTTACCAATCGATTTATTCCGCACAAAAGCTAGTACATCACACACACACACACACACACATATATATATATATATATAATGTTGTATGAACTTAAATCCATTTAGTGCGAATACAAGTTATTATTACTTGCGAATTGCTGCAAAGTTAGTTAATAATAATTTATTTCCTAAACAGTATTGATTAATTGATTATATTATCTCCTAAGTTTAATTAAAGTAGAATTATTTTAAAAGTGTGCATCCATACTGGTAAGTTATATTTTGAAAGATGTTTTGAAGTAATTTGAAAGCAAAATGTTAATAATGTTTTAACGGGGACTGGAGTTAAATCATCACGAAGAATAATATTACAATTGTAAAAGTAAAAATTAAAACATGTAATTATTGTCATTGATCGGAAATTAGTTGACTTTTCAAGGGGAACAAACCAACTCCCGTTCAATGATCAATAATTGATAAAAATACGTAAATATGAAAGTGTTTCGTCTTTACTCGAGTTATAAGTTAAAGCCAAACCGGCAATTCTAGTCAGGCCAAATATTTCCGCGAATAGTTGTTACTCAAAGAACTTATTCTCATGAAGCATTTTAGACAATTCAATTTGGAGTAAAAATCAATTACTGTAGAGAAATCCTGTAAAACTCGAGTAACCGTCCCCGACACTATCATCTTTATGCATTTGAGTACTATATTATTTGTAGAAATTAAACATTGGAAATTGTCATTATGAAATCGAAATCAAAGTAAAGTTGAAATAAACATAGAAGATTATAAAAAAGATAAATAATGCAAACTTTGTAAAAACAAATCAAAGAGAACATAAAAATAATATAAAAATAATATAAAAATAAAATAGAAAATAATATTAATAAGATCAGTGAATGTACATGAAGATATAAAGGCCAGAAAGGTATTAAGTAACTTACATTCTTTCTAGTGGGGGAGTTGGCAATGTGTTCTCTTCGTGTCTGACTCAGAAGTGTAGGGTGTCCGAAAATTCTAGCGGCAGTAGGGGCTTTGAATTATATCAGTCGGTAAGACTTGGGTGAAGAAATTTATGGTAGTGGGTGGGACTTGGAATTCTTGAGGGATGTATTTTGTGGAGTTCTTATCTGAGAGAGACCGTCTGTTAAGATTTTTTTTAAAAATACTAGTGAATGGAAATTAATTAATTTCTGGCTAATTGTCGTGTCGCAATGATTAAGAATTTAAGAAAGGAAAAAGTCATTTTCGCTGTCCAAGAGCTAGTAGACAGTCTAAAGGCAGGAAATAGGCCCATTTTTTTAGTAACAGTATAGTAACAGTATATGTCTGAAGACAATTAGCTTTTTACAATATATACAATTGAGTAATTACACTATATACAAATCTTTCAACTGACAGTCGTCCAACTTATACCGCTAATAATACTCTAATAATGGTATTAATGACAGGAGTGTTATTATGAATGATCCAGCAATAGTTATGATTAGTGTCACTCCTGTCATTAATACCATTCATACCATTAACATCCAAAACATTAACTGCTATGATTTTGAAAACTTATATACCTCACTTCCTCTAGAAGAAATCTATACCAGTCTACTTGATCTACCAAAACTTTTCCCTAATATACTCAATATCATGACTCTTGACAAATGGAAAACCTACCTAAAATGCACACTTTTTCATAACTACATCAAGTTTCAAAATCAACTTTTTAAACAAGTCAGAGGATTGCCAATGGGCTTACATTCCAGCACCTCGATCTGTAATATCTTTTTATTTGTCAAAGAATTTAACTTCCAAAAAAATCTACAACCACAAGAGTTAAATTACTACAAACACACCTACAGATTTATTGATGACCTTATTACAATTAATAATTTTGGTAAAATTGAAAACTCCGACATTTATCCGAATTGTCTTAAACTTAATAAAACTAATAATTCACAAAATAGCATAGACTTTCTAGATCTTCAAATCATTAACTACAAAAAAATTTTACTTTTTGACAAAACAAGAAACTTCAATTTCAATACTAACAAATTAATAAATTGGAACTCCAACATATCCAAAAAAGTAATTAACAATACTATAATTAATCAAATACAACGAATTAAAACTATATGCACAGATACAATAGATTTACAACGCGAAATTTTGATCCTTATCAAAATTCTCAAAAATAATCTAATTCCCTTTCAATTTATCAACCATTGCCTTAAAAGAGCAGGCGTTAAATACTCACTCTAAATCATTTAACTGATAGGGATATGATAATTTATTCCTAAACCTGAGAAGGCGGTATAAGTTGGATGACTGTTAGTTGAAAGATTTGTATATAGTGTAATTACTCAATTGTATATATTGTAAAAAGCTAATTGTCTTCAGACATATACTGTTACTATACTGTTACTAAAAATATGGGCCTATTTCCTGCCTTTAGACTGTCTACTAGCTCTTGGACAGCGTAAATGCCTTTTTCCTTTCTTAAATTCTTAATCATTGCGACACGACAATTAGCCAGAAATTAATTAATTTCCATTCACTAGTATTTTTTAAAAAAATCTTAACAGACGGTCTCTCTCAGATAAGAACTCCACAAAATACATCCCTCAAGAATTCCAAGTCCCACCCACTACCATAAATTTCTTCACCCAAGTCTTACCGACTGATATAATTCAAAGCCCCTACTGCCGCTAGAATTTTCGGACACCCTACACTTCTGAGTCAGACACGAAGAGAACACATTGCCAACTCCCCCACTAGAAAGAATGTAAGTTACTTAATACCTTTCTGGCCTTTATATCTTCATGTACATTCACTGATCTTATTTGTATTATTTTCTATTTTATTTTTATATTATTTTTGTGTTTTCTTTGATTTGTTTTTACAAAGTTTGCATTATTTATCTTTTTTATAATCTTCTATGTTTATTTCAACTTTACTTTGATTTCGATTTCATAATGACAATTTCCAATGTTTAATTTCTACAAATAATATAGTACTCAAATACATAAAGATGATAGTGTCGGGGACGGTTACTCGAGTTTTACAGGATTTCTCTACAGTAATTGATTTTTACTCCAAATTGAATTGACTAAAATGCTTCATGAGAATAAGTTCTTTGAGTAACAACTGTTCGCGGAAATATTTGGCCTGACTAGAATTGCCGGTTTGGCTTTAACTTATAACTCGAGTAAAGACGAAACACTTTCATATTTACGTATTTTTATCAATTATTGATCATTGAACGGGAGTTGGTTTGTTCCCCTTGAAAAGTTAACTAATTTCCGATCAATGACAATAATTACATGTTTTAATTTTTACTTTTACAATTGTAATATTATTCTTCGTGATGATTTAACTCCAGTCCCCGTTAAAACATTATTAACATTTTTCTTTCAAATTACTTCAAAACATCTTTCAAAATATAACTTACCAGTATGGATGCACACTTTTAAAATAATTCTACTTTAATTAAACTTAGGAGATAATATAATCAATTAATCAATACTGTTTAGGAAATAAATTATTATATATATATATATATATATATTCAAATCTTTGAATAAGATTTATACCACAGTTCGTGGATTTTCAGAGGCGTTATTCATGTTCGTTTAATGGTACTCAATTTAATATGAAACTGAGCTCAAAACTATTGAAAATCTTTTGGTCTTAAAATTTCTCCAATTTCATACTATAAAAATTAATGTCATATAAATTCTGATTAGCTGAAAAGCAGAGTAAGATTGTTTAGACAGCGCCTCAGACCATTGGCTTATAGGATTATTTTTTTCGTACTACAGATTTAAATTGATAGAATCAAGAATATGGTTTCTACTGCCAGAATTATCTCCGATGGTGTGCTACAGGTCTTCTCCTTCAGTTTTTCTCCTCGTTTATATAATATATATATACATATACCTATTATATTCCAAATGATCCACATCGCTCTTTTCGCTGAGGTCACGTGAATTATGACCAAGCATCTACAGTTACAATAGTCCTGCTTCTACTAGAATATTACCTCAATCTTCTGGGAAACTGGTTCACGCTGTGGAGATGGCACTCAGTATTAAAAAATCCGAAGCATTTATTTTTCGAAAAGGTCACTTGGCCTTAACTCCGCCAAGACCAGTACTATTTGATAAAGAAATAAATTGGGTTGAAGAAGTTAAAAGTCTAGGCTTTACCCTACATAAAATTAAAAGTTTTGCAAAAAAATTAAAGGGAAACTGTTCAAAACTCAACATCACACTTGTAACAATGTCACTGTTTGTTGATATGTATTATATTTCTGTCGTTGAAATGAGGAGCTTCGCAAATTTATTAGGAGATTTAAGCTCTCGTTTGGGGCTTCATAGTTGCTGGGAATTACTGGAGTTGCTGTTAATGGATTCAGAGGTTCTTCTGAGCTGCGTTTCTGGAGCTAGAGGTCTCTCGTGTTCTTCACCGTTCCTCAGCCAACTTGATGTTCGAATGTCAATAAAGAGACTCGGTTAACATTTTGACTCTGAAGTTATTGGATTTCTACACTGAGGTAATCGCGAGTCACCTCACAGTCCACTGCACATGAAGAATGGAATATAAAATGATCATTAGTTGGGAGAATGAATCCCATCCCATCCACATTCAACCTACATTCATCAAAACCGACATTCGACAAATCCTAGTTTTACAAAAAAAAAAAAAAAAAAAAAAAAAAAAAAAAAAAAAAAGCTCTTCGAGAAATTTTCAAAACTCGCTAGTTCATCACAAAACGGTATATCTCTACAGAGATCTTAAAAGAGACACTTTTCAGCTGAGTATGATTAAGTACGTATGTATTTGTTTAATGGCATAACACACAGCTGACCAAAAGTTCACATGGAATGCAAATACTGAAGTGAAGACGTGTGCTTGAATTTCTTCGAAACTGAACTGCCGTTCCAGAGAGGACTACTGAAATATTATATGATATAATAAACTCTACTGCATTATTCTCCACAAGTACTGATCAACAGAATTCCGGGAAAAGATAAAGTTTAGTCGCATAATGGTGCCTCTGGAAATTTTCCACTACTGATGAGTACGTCCCTGACAGGACAGCAGTATATGAACCTCAATGCTGAACAAAATGGAATTCTGCTTCCTTCAAACCAGTTGTCTTTTCTAAGTTCCAGTTGCTGATCACAGTGTCTTAAAGTACATTTCCAAAAAAACGTACGTTTACCAAAATAAAGTTTCATATCATGTGAAATGGTACATTTTAGTTTTCTTAGTAAAATATTTTGCTCCTGAAAAAATAAAATTGCATCATCTTCTGTGTTTGGCAAATCCCAAAGACGCATTTTCCTAGCACCAAAGAATGGCGTCAAAAATCAACAAACAACAAGGCAAAAAGGAATCCAAAAGATTGCTGCGTTCGAAAAATAGGCTTGCTCTTTATTGGCGCATCAGCGCAACTTCTGCTGCGGTGACGTTAATACGTAAGTGCGGTGGCGTTAGTACATAAGTACCGATGTTTGTAAATGAGTAGTGTCTTTGCACCATGGGCCACTCTATATATGCGGCCAGCCAAATATTTTCTCGACAGGTTGGAGGCAGGGAAAGAGGAATGGAACATCATCGGATAAGTCGCCTCGAGTTGTTCTCCTTCAAAATTAGCCGCGTAACTAAACTACGTCGAAATATTATCTGTATGCTAACGCCCAAAACAACGGGTCTATGCACAAGGTAACTGTATTCAGTACCTGGTAATGTACATTTATGCTAACAACAGTCGCACACTTTGATGCTTGTATACTGATATTTGAAAAATCAGGGAACTTCAGGATATAAGACAATGACTACAGACATGCTGGTTAAAAAATATTAAACCTAAGGTAAACGTATCTACTAACATAATGCAGATCAATGTTTTTACACTCAAGTTTCCGTACCTAATTGAAACACGTAAATTATATCAGACTTGTAGAGGATAATAATATAAAACTGTTAAAATTGAGACTTGAGTATTTTATAAATCTCACAAATACTTCTCTTCCGTTTCTAAAAAAATTCATGGTATTGTCGTTTAATGCTGTCGATCAAATTTAAGATTAATATCTGATAGCTTTTTAAAAAAGTCTGTGAAAATACACTTTACTAAAACAAATGCGTGCTGCTTACGCAGATTGGACTATTAAGCACTCAGGAAAATTAGTTCTTCATGAAGTATACGTGACATAGGTTTCTTTTCGATGATGCGATGAATGATTTTAAAAATTTGCAGTTTGAGATTATTATAATTATTATGAAAAAAATTATAACCAATTTGTTACTTACTAGTTTTTTCTTATAATCTTGCGGTACATAAATATTTTAAAAATAAACTACACAAAATGGAACCTAACAAATGGAACATTTTTAATGAAACTGCGATGCCTACTATAGGCAAAACGGTGGCTTTGGAAGAAATTAATTTTTTTTTTGTTCTTATCTTTCGTTTTATGCTTAAATTGTTTTTTCCGCTGGCTGTTCTCCTCAAAACGTTTTAAAAGCATAGTTCATCAGTTTCATATGCAGCGTGGAGAAGATTTTAATATTTTTGAAAAAGAATTGGTTTCTGCTTTTAAAAGCTGAATAATGTTTAATTGAAAAGCGATTTCTAAGAACTCCTCCGGAAAGTCTTATCAGTTAAAGTATTTAGTGGGCAAATAGCGGTCCATGAGATTTTTTGTGCCCCGCCTAAGACTGTAAGAAAATCTGCTCTGATTCGAGATGTCCTTCAAGTGCGCTGTCGAAGATACATATTGCATTTCGCTATATATTTCCTCAAAGTTAGTTACTCCGCATAACCCTGTAGAAGAAAGTGATTTTCGGATGTTTCGCGTGTCAATATCTGTGCCCTTTTTGCATTTTTGTGAGTGCTCGTTTGCTGTGTTTAAGTGCTGCGAAGTTTTTGATTATTTTATTTTTGAATATTACCATGAATATTATTTCGGCCAGAGATAGTGAATTTCCTCACTTGGAAATACTTCGAATAGCGTGTATGAAATTTGCGCTAAGCATACGTTTTAGACCGATCCTTCGTGCTCTTCGCATGAACATGATATGTTCCTTGATGTGGAATCTTCAACGAATTTTTATATGTGTTTTACTCCAGATATTTGTATATATCTGAATAATACGATATACGATGAGATTTATTTGGACAAATTACTATCTTTGGATTTTTTTAAAGTTCGATACTTTTGTACACATATTGACTCGCTCATGGAAAATTTGAGAATATTCTCTGCCCTAACCTAAAATACGCTTGGACTGTCAAGGATACTTTCGGTTATTAGTTCCGTTACTATAATTTATTAATGAACTTCAGATCTGTGCAGAACAATTTCGCCGGGATAATGTCAAGAAATTAAAGAAGCTTGAAAACTGTGCTACTTCGATAATGGGTAAGTGCGATTTTCTTTTGGCAAGCAGAGAACTCTCATTTATTCTAAACACCAGGAACAAATGCAAAATGTTCTTAATGATAATGAGAGTGTTTCTAATGCTCATAAATAAATTAGATATTAAAAAGACGTCTAAAACAGCCAAAGGTACGAAATTAGTTAAACCTAAGTCGCAATCAACGTTACAAAATAGATTTGCTAATCTAGATGTACATGATACTGCTGTTACAATTGATCACATTTGTCATGTTGTTTATGATAGTAATGCTGCATTGAATAATATTAAGGAGAAGCCTAATCCTAGTAAAAATGTCCTTCATAATTATAAATGTAAATATTGCCAGTAGTAAGCGGCCGAGCGGTAAAGACGCTGAACACTGGTAGTTCGGTCCGAGGTTCGAATCCCGCGAACGGGCTGGCTGCATGGGCGTTTTCGTGGTTTTCCCCATGTGTAACGTGTATACGAGCCAGTTTCCCTTAGAAAGTCCTCTACGAAAGGCATCCCTCCCCTTAGGCAGATAGCCCTAGTGTGCTTTGCCATAATTAAATACACCATTGCCAGTAGTAATACCGCAGCAAGCACAGGCGTGCGGCAGCAGCCGGATCAGCCTAAAACCCCCTATTATGGTTAAGCTCTCAGAGAGTAATAATTACTATCCCATTTGCAAAGACTTATCTAGATAGCTTCCTGACTGTAAATTTTTAGGACGCCTTAGTTGTGAGTTCCTTACAGTTAAGTCGGTCTCGTCGGATGATCATCGTACACTTATTTATTTATTTTTTTTCTTGTATAAAAATATTGAAAAGTGTGTTCTCAACCCAAGGCATAAAATGCCTGTAAAAATTCTTTTAATTCTCTCATCTCAAACTCAGATGTTCATATAATACGCGAATCTCTACATGATATGATGTGCGTAAAAAGGTACAGTTCACCAACTATAAGACCAGGGTTCCGATGCTAGTATTTCAGGCGCAGACATATTCCTGACGAGAGTTTTCATAGTATATAAAATATTACTTCCCATATTAAAGATGAAATGTATTTATCCAAAAATCGAGTGCCCCATTGTCACATTTGTCAGAAGTGCCACAACGCTTCCGAGAATTGCCGTCTAGCACCTAGATGTGTCAAATGTGCAGGGAACACATCTAGGTCCCAGAACTGGCAATTGTGGACACCAGAGGCGTCTGAGACGCCTAAGCGAGAAAAATAATTCTGCCCCCATGTAGCCTCGGATAGAGGACGTCGAAATTTGCTTCATGGAAACAGAAGCATGTTACTAACACTCCAAGAAAGTCTGCAATAGAATAAGGAATTAGCTATGCTCAGGCTCTTAATCCGGGCACTGCTGAAAGTCCTATTACCCAAAATGTGAGTTTACTGTCCCCAATACTACAGCTTCAGCTGCTACTGGGCTTTTCCAAGTTTACAAGCAGATTCATATCTAAAATACCACAAACAGAAATGATCTTTCAGGTCTTCTGAAATTGTTTAACTTTACGAATCAATTTCAAAAAGAGTCTGGCCTAAATTTTGCCAGCATTATTAAAGTCATTAAAAATTAAATGCATGCTTTGAAACAGTTCAAAAATGAATTAGGTAAAATGTTTGTATTATATCAGATATTCGAAGAAAACTACAGGCTATCTTATCAAAACCAATTATGAATTCTGAATTTAAAATTATGACAGAGAGCGCAAATGGTTTATTCCATAGAATTAACGAAGTTCGTATTTTTGTAAATGAATACAATCCCGATGTAATCCTCCTGCAGGAATGCAAGCTCAGGCCAGTGGCAACTATTAGGATCAGGAGTTATTACTTGCATAGTCTGGATAGAAGTCATAACGGCCATTGTCCGTAGTACCTAATTCTTGTAATTAAGCGCTCCACCCATTACCACACTACACTGCCACAGTTTTTAAGCCTCTGCAGAGACATTAGATTAAATTTTGGAAGCAGGCAAGATGAAAAATAGGCAACGCCTTCGCCGGGAATCGAACTACGAACCTCTATATTACGCGCTGAGCGTGCTGACCACCACAACACGAGGGTATGCCATGAAGGCGGGAAAAACACCTTGTATATTCCCCCTTTAACCCTTTGTGACGTACTATACTTGAAATTCAGAATTTCAACAAAAACATTTGTATGCAGTATATTTAGGCCTAAAGGAGTATAAAGTTTTGTAAAGATTTCATTTACCGTTTTAATTTTGTGGGTGTTCCATGAGGTGGAACACTGCGCCGCCAGAGCTCTTAAAAGTGCGACTGAGCGAGCACTGCAGTGAAGCACAAAAATGAGTAGAAGCTTTTTATAGTAATGAAAAACCACTGTATTATGGCTGTATAGTATATGGTTTTCTAGATATACACAATAGTTTTGAATATGTATGGATGAATGAGATAAATATATGTATATACACAGATCTTATATAGAAAAATATTTACAAATTTTTCGATTTCTTAGCTTCGTGAAACTGTTCAAAGCATGTCACATCTTTTTGATAGAAGCCTAAACCAACTTCAAACAAAAAGTGTTTCGTGATGATTCGAGCTACTTATTTCTCACCTGAAAACTACTCATAAAAATGTCAAGATGCCCATATTGGGGTTTTCATAGCACAAACCACACATCACCACTCAATATTCCTTTGTTTGAATTCATTCCCCCCTCCCAAAACAACGGAGACAGAAAACGTATACAACAGATGTTTTCTCCTAAGAATGGATGTTCTGATGCGTAATAGCATGAGATCGATAAAGGCGCAGTGTTCCCGCTGATGGAATAGAATTTTGTATGAGAAATAAAAAAAAAAATATAGAACAAATAAAATAAAGTACAATCATTAAAATTATACGGAGTGTTTTTTCCAAACAATTCCTTTTTGGATCACAAAAAATGGTGAAAATTACTTGAAAATAAGTGGATTTTAATAACACATCATAGGTGAGAATTCTCGGTCTCCTTGTGATATGGACTCCATCAACTATTTAAAAGGAAAAGTTCAAAGTATATTATAAAGGCATTTTTATCCATTTGTGGTTGAATTTAACGGTTTCAGAAGCGATTCAAGTTGGGTGTTCCATGAAGTGAAACACTGAGCAGCAAAGGGTTATAAAGGGCGATTAGAGTTTTCAGGGAACCCAGTCGCCAAATCCTGGGTGAGGAGAATCATCATCCAACACCCTCTTAGTTCGAGTGGTGCCACTGTAGAGATATTAGGTATTTTTGAAATTTTTGAAAGCAGGCAAGAGGAGATTGACAGATTAGCAAAGCTTTCGTCGGGAATCGAACCACGAACCTCTGGAATACGCACCCAGCGTGCAGACCACTACAACACGGAAACACGCTGAGAAGGTGGGAATACCTTACACCTTAATTATCACCATGACTCCACTCACCTCACGACCACTAACAATTATCTCCGCCTATACACCATTTAATAAGAGATACAAGGGAACATTTAGCGTGATTTTTCAAGAGTTTTCCCGACCACAATATTGTCTTAGATGGAGACTTTAATGCATACCACCACGAGTGGGACTGCAGAAATAACACATTCCTTGGCAATGTAGTTCTTCAATTTGCCAAAAGCGGCCATTCTTACAAAAGTCGAATTACAATTGAAGTAATTACAATTACAAAACTCGTTGATGGTGCACTCGTTTACAGGCGTATCAACCCTGAATTTTCCTGAAATGTCCCATTTCTAAATCTTTGCTTCTGTCAAATTTTCTGTGTTCACCTCTGCATCCAGAGTGAAGATAGTATTTCGTATTTACTTTATCCACGATCACAGTAGATATTATCTGAATTTCGCTGATAGTTTTAATTGAAATGAGAAATAATAAAAATAATGTTTCAAAACTGCAGCATTTCGTACAATGACAGGAGGAATCTAAAGAATGTAGTATTATTGCTTTTTTCACTTTGTAAGAAATTTTCTTCCCGAAGTAAAATGACATCAATTTTCTACGCAATTACGGCTAGCTGTATCACTAGAAGAGTTTGTATAAAAATTAAGCTCTTTAAATTCTGCTATGAGTAACTGCACCGGGATCCTGAACTGGGAAACAGTAAAGCAATATTGAAGAAATTTAATAATAGTCTTATTTGTAAACTCAGTGTTAATGAGGATGTAAAATATAGGGACGTAGGCCATATACAAGACATCTCCCAAGGAATCTTTCATAATTATCCAGTCTTTCTCTTTCAAGTAATTTCATTCAGCTCTATGTTCATCTCATCATCTGAAATCTATACAGTTTAATCTTTCTGCGTCAATAAGTAGGGAAAAACAATCACGATCCGGAATAGCGGTGTGAGACCAAAATTCAGCTAGGGTGCTTTCTTCTTTTTTTTTTCGCCATTGACAGATAGTGTGATTCACTGCGTTAGCTGCTCATTGCTGTTGAATAGCTAAGAATTTTGAAAGTTTGTTTTAAATACGGACACTTTAACCTAAACGAAAAATTGTCGGCACTCAGATATCAAATATAAACTTTAAATTTATATTACCGCTACAGATAGAATTGATAAAAATAGAGTAAACCATCCTAGCGCCGACACCAAGCATTTTAAATCAATCAATACAATTTATGCCGAGTTGTCGGTCTTTTTAACGTCACGTTGCCGGCTCCATTAAATCATTTTAAATCGACCCGATCCGAGCATCTTATGCCGAGATATTGCGCGGAGCGCAATATGTCCGGCTCAGTAACAGGAATTTTGCCTATATGGCACATGATGTGAATGCTACATGACCGACATATCCCAAGGGAAGACCAAGGGAGTGAAAAGGGGTGCGACTGAGAGTAACAAGGCCAGCGAAGCAAATGAAGTCGCAAAATAGTGCGAGTTTCGCAAAATAGTTAATACTGCATGAAGACTAACATGTGAAAGTAGAGAGAATACACAAAATATAATGCCAAGTAAATGATACAAAATAAGTAGATGAAACAAAATAAAATAAAATGCTAGTAATGGAGTTGAAGGTATATATACTACCTCTACTATACACAGTGCAGTATTCATGTTGGGAAATTAGAGTCAAGGGTGAGGTAAGCCTCGATGGGCCAATATCGTCGTCTTGCAGAATTTCATAATTTAAAACATTTAAAGAGCTTAGATACATGCATTCACGTGCTTTAGCGGAGAGTGTTTCATTCGTAAGCTTCAGGAAGTCATCCATATAATCAATTTTTAAATCTTTATGCAAGGTATCGTTGCTGAAAAAGTGGTGGGCGTTCGTAATCCGGCGTAGGTACTTGTTTTGGGTGATCTGTAATTTTGCAATGTCTAAGTTGGAGGTCGCGGTGAGGAGTAACAGAGCATCAGTCTGATAACAGCAGCGTAGATGGGCCTCTTTTTGACCAGACTGAGTTTCGAGCTTGAACGTAGCAGTGGATTTAATTGGGGAATAATATACAAAGCCTTTCGTCTGACGTTGTCAATATGGTCCGACCAGGTGAACTTACGACTGATGACAACCTCTAAATATGTTGCCTTCTTTACAAGTGGAATCGTCTCATTAAAAAGACTGAAATTAGCATTAATAGTCTTTCTTTGCCTTCTCCTGATAATCCTTAATTGTGACTTCTGAGCATTTATTGCGACGCGCCATTTGATGCACCAGTCTTCAATGTTACGTTTGAAGTTCTGCGTCTTCAATGTTACGTTTGAAGTTCTGCAGTTTTTGAAAAGCGTGCGTCGGACGGACAGATTTAATCGCTAACGCAGGGTCATATGCGTAGCATCCAAGAAAGCTGTTGTAGTCTTTCTGTAAATTAGGGTAGTCCATCACGTAGTAAAGGTACAAAATAGGTCCTAAAATAGACCCCTGGACTACGGCGCACATTCTTCTGGTGCTAGAGTTGTCCTGACCCATTGAGACATAAATTCTTCTGTTAACAATAAAAGAATTGATTAGCAGAATTAGTTGCCTGTCAAAATTTAGCTGGATCAGTTTATAAATGAGCCCCTCATGCCAGACGCGATCGAAGGCTTTCGCCACGTTTAGCATGAGAAAGGCGACACTTTGCTTGTTATGTAAAAGGCGCTGCTAATACACTCGGTGAGTCTAATTGTTTGGCTGTGGATAAGGCTTTTCTGAAACCAAATTGCGCCAAAGTTAGGCTGCTAATCCTTTTAATGTGAATAATTTCAAATTACGTAGTGCCTATGGTTTAAAACCATTTACCTCCTCATCAGAATTAAATAAATTGAGCAGAAATAAGAAAATTGCATAAGTTAGTTTACTTGATTAGAGTTAGACAGTCCTATATTACTGAGCTATTGCAGGTGCAACGTTGCCGGTTCCTTAAATTAACCCCAAGGGCACATGACATAGTGAATTAAGGAAATGGAAAACATCTCGGATGAGAAAACGGAGAAAGGAATTTTTCACGAACAGTAGAAAATTTGTTTATCTAATATTGAAGTCCAATGCGTTTTCGTATGGAAGCCTGGTTCCAAAATTCCCTGTTTTGTCGGTGTCCAGCTTTGCGTTATTGGAAATCAACATACAGATGATGATGATTTCAATTGCGCCCCAAAGAGGCGTTTTTTTAACAATTTATGTGTTTCCTTTATTTATTAAATATCAGGTTCTTCGCACTTAATCCATAAAATTCAGTTCAAGAGCAATATCGCCAAATAATTTTAAATTGAGCATATCTTTAGTGTTTACGATACACAGTCTCATGCGCTAGAGATAAAAACAACAACTTTGCTATTGCTCGCTTTCAAATTCTCGAGTTTGTTAATCAAAAATTCGTTAAAATTTTACAAAATATGAAATCTATAATAAAATAAATTCCAAATTTCTAGTTTGGGCCTCCAGATGCTCATATTCACATTAGGATTACGTAGTTCAAAATTCGATGGCTGTAGGTACCGTTGTTTTATCACAGTGCGAGAAACATTCTCCATTATTTAATTTATTTAAATATAATACAGGTCGATAATATTTTGTGGCAACAGTTTGAAAAGTGAAACGGACATTCAGAGTGATTCGACGCAAAACGAAAACAATAGTCCCTCAGGGTCAAAACCTTTTTGGACTAATAACTGTTAAGGTATATACTAAGGCAAGATTTTTAATTATTAATTGCACTATAGAATTAAACAGTTATAATAAAATCTCAAGCGTATGGATGTTGATCAAAATAGCGGCATAAAATCTGGTTTATTAATATCTATATTGATAACTTCCATGTATAGGAATACTGCTGTTGTAGTGTCGCTTCTATCAAGAACCAAGACTGATTTTCTGTTTGTGAAATTCGATAAGTAAATTAATTTTTATCTTATCGGAGTCAGAGAAGTGTTTACCATTTACTTACAATCCAGATATTTAAATGGATATTATAAAAGGTTTTCTCAAAACAATTTAATGAAATTATATAAATATCCATGAAAAATTTTAAAAAGGAACTACGAAATTAAACATTTGCATCGTCGACTTGTAAATAAATTCATTTTTTCAATTCGCTGCTTATTATGAGAAATGAAAGGAATTTAGACTGATATTTATCAATTCGGAACAGAAAATGGAAAAACGGAAGTATCGACTTCATAGCCTGAGCTGTAAAATGAATATAAAAAACGATTAATAACACCTTGGTAACACATTGTCGCAAAATTCATCTCCAGAAGGTTATTAATTTTTCCAAGAGCACTCGATAGGTCAAATTTTAATGTTCGTCTTCTGCACGGCTCCTATCTAACTGCGTCGTGACTAAAAAAATACTTATTCACGATTCATACAAAAGAGATTTTCAAATATTTCCGAATTTAATTTTATGCTCAACTTTTTGGGAAAACGTTTCCGAGTCGTTTGGTGCTAAGCACAGTTTAAATGATTAACTTTATTCTTGCACTGTTTAAAAATTCTGCTTTTACATATTAGATATATAGCATACAACAATTGCCTTTGTTAATAAAGGAATCGTTTCCGTTTCAATTATGAAAATCCGAAGATTTTCGACCCCCGCCCTTAGCCTACTCACCTCCTCTGCGATTACACTTATTCCGACGTCGAATTTTTCCCTTTTTATGACTGAATTCTCTAGAATATGTTTTCTCTATTTTTAAATTCCTTCCGTATTTTGTACTTATTAGCCAAAAAGGGACGTTGGTCCCGAATGATATGTTAGTCTCGAAATTTCACTTTGCTTCGAAACACTTTAATGCACTGTGTCACTTTTCAAGTTGTTGCCTCCAAGTATAATTAGTCCAAGAGTATATAATATTTAACAAAATTAAATAATGTAAAGAATTTGCATAATTTTTTTTACACTGTTAAAAAATAACAACCGACCAGAGACAACAAATTTTGAACAGGGTAGTCCTGCACCCAAACATGGCCACCTAGAAGGGCGAATTTGGAATATGATTTATTGACTGTTTCATATTTTGTAAAACGCTAGCGAATTTTTGATTACCAAACTCAGCGATTTCAAATCGAGCAGTAGCAACACTGTAAGGAATAAGACATTTCTAAATCCAGGGCGACAGACTATCTACCGGAAATTCTAAAGATATACTCCTTTTACGCATTTTAAGATTTTGCTGTTGAATCTTTTATTTACTTTTATTAACTTATATTAAATTTATTTTAGCCACAAGGGGTGGTGAATTGTGAGCAACGAATACGTGCATCTTGTTGCGTTAAATTAAATAAAAAGGTTATTTAAATCTCCTTTTGTGGTACCTGGTCTTGAAGACATAGCGAGAATTCGCTACGCAGTCTTTCATGAAGGGTATACTTTGAATGCTCCTGAAAAAAAAAAAAAAAAAAAAAAAAAAAAAAAAAAAACACATAGATTCTACACTGTCGCTTTATACTCTATGTCTAAACAAATTTAAAACTTCAATTAATTAAATTTACGAGTATAATATATTTCAAAGTTTTTCCACTCCAAATTTCTTCGAAGCATATTGTGATTAATTTAAATGTTTAAACTTTTTTAATATCGGAAATCTTTCCCTCATTTTCAGCTTCAATCTTGAGTGCAAAAGATCTCTGAGCATAAAAGAATTTCCCATTTAGAACATTTGTGATAATTATTGATAAATTTAACTAATATTTTGAGGTGCTCTATCCTTCTTTGCTCATGTCACAATTTTACTCTCATCAGAAAGTTATAAAATTTAATGTCCGTGCGGAAGAGCTTAAAAGTAAGAATTTCGTTCGGCTAAAGTAATATTCGCCATTAACCTCACTAAAAGGTTGTTCCTGCTAAATCCATTTGAGGACTAAAATTAGATAGTGGTTAAGCTACTTGTAAACTACGTAAGAGTTTATCTGCAGCGACAACCAAACTAAGTAACAAAAGCAGCCTGTTTTGATTACAACAAATCACTGTTTCAGAATTTGTATTATATTTTTTGTTAAAACCGCAAGAATAGTTTAATGAACTTTTATTTATATTCTTATCAAATTTGTTTTCTGATACCAGTTACACAGCTGTTAAGAGCAGAAATTCGTCAGCAGGTTAAGGTAATTTTGAACGTTAACCCTTAGGTTCAGAGTTCGCGCATAGTTCATCTTTGTAACAAGCGAGCATCTCAAGCGAGCATAGTTTGCAGATTAGGTTCTCATGCTATTTCCGCTGTGTCAGATTAACAAACTGAATGTAGTTTCCGAACTGATAATACAGCATAGGGAATCCATGATCTATTAGAATGTAACTCTCTTGAAATTTAATATTTCATTGGTCGCAAAAAACACTAATGCTATAAACAAGTGGTTTGAACCTAAAGGCCGTTCAATCAATCTTACACAGCCAGGGAATACATTTTCCGTTCAGTAAATTAGCATTATTTTGATAATATTTTGTATGGCAAGGATTTGTAACAATTTCAGAATTTTAATAATTTTGTGTCCACGTTTACATTATTTTGATTCTCATTAAAACCGAACATGAGTAATGCCTCTGAAAATTTCCAAACTGTGATATTAAACTAATTCAGAGATTTTAGTTATGCATTTGATTATTTATGACTTGGAATTGAAATCCTTGTAGGATATTTTATTTTCATAATTATGGTTTACTTTTGCTGCACCTTGTACACTGATGTTTTAAAAATCAGAAAACTTCCGGAATTCAATCAATGTACATATTCACTACAGATCTGTTGATACAAAAGAGCCCACCAGCGGCCGAGCGGTAAAGACGCTAAACACTGGTAGTTCGATCTGAGGTTCGAATCCCGCGAACGGGCTGGCTGCATGGGCGTTTTCGTGGTTTTCCCCATGCGTAACGTGTATACGAGCCAGTTTCCCTTAGAAAATCCTCCACGAAAGGCATCCCTCCCCCTTAGGCAGATAGCCCTAGTGTGCTTTGCCATAATTAAATACATGATACAAAAGAAATTAAATTTAAGGAAAAGATATCTAGTAACAAAATGCATATCAATATTTTCACAAACAATTTGCGGTACCCAGTTGAGACATGTAAATTATACCAGACTAGTAGAGAATAATAATATAAAACTATTAAAATTGAGACTTGGGTGTTCAATAAATCTCACAAATACTTCGTTTCTGTTTCTAAACAAATGCATCGTATTCTCGTTCACTACTGTCGATGAATATTATCATTTGTATCTGATAACATTTTAAGAAAATCTGTCATAACACTTTACTAAAACAAATGTATGCCGCTTATACAGTTTGGACTTTTAACTATTTAGAAAAATCAATTCTTCAAATTTCTTCATGAAATACATATGACATGGAACCAGGTTTCGATTCGATGTTGCAATGGATTTTTAGAATTATATTTACAGTTTCAAGTTATAGTTATTGCAAATAATATTATGCCGAATTTCTCACTTACCAGTTTTTTTCTATACTCTTGTGGTATATAAGTTTTAAATTTGCAAAAATCTACAATTCATTACATAAAAAAAAAAATAAAGTTTTTAAAAGAAACTGCGTTGCCTGTTTTAGGCAGAGCGGTGGCTTTGGAATAAATTGTACAGTTTTTTTTAATTCGACTGTTTTATTCTGTGCTTAAATTGTTTATTCATTTTGCTGTTCATCACGTTTTTTCTTCTGACAGTTCTAAATCTGCTAGGCCAAATTATCTCTTCTCACTAATTTTTCTTTATCATGCTTTATTTCTTAATTATTCTTTAAATTCTTTGGCCCACCAGCGGCCGAGCGGTAAAATCGCTGAACACTGGTAGTTCGGTCCGAGGTTCGAATCCCGCGAACGGGCTGGCTGCATGGGCGTTTTCGTGGTTTTCCCCATGTGTAACGTGTATACGAGCCAGTTTCCCTTAGAAAGTCCTCCACGAAGGCATCCCTCATCTTAGGCAGATAGCCCTCGAGGCTTTGCCATAATCACACACACACACACTTTAAATTCTTTATAAGTGTATTCAATGCGAAACATAATAATCTCACTTGCCTTTTTTTTTTTTTTTTTTTTTTTTTAAATAATTCTTTTTCGATATCCTCTATTTGCTGGAATCCCGGATGTTCGTGCATCATATTTGCGTGGTAACCATTTACATTACCGTTTGCTAGATTTACTTTCGAATATGAACCCCAGAGGTAAGTGATGATTCCGCTCGTCGCTATCACATAATTTTTCTCTAATACAAAGATACATGTAGGTTGCTCAAAAGATGAGCTGCGATGCCAAAGCGTTTCCCGCCTGAGTGCGATCCAGACAACCGCAAGGAGTCACTACGGAAACTAAACAGAGCAACTCGATTGTTAATAGAGCGGTCGGATAATGTTGAAGAAATCGAATAAAATACACGTTAATACATGATACAGCGTATATAAAAATTTGATTTACAAATCGAGAGACTTTCTCTCGCCGAAGAAATAGAGCTGCGGGTGCTACAGTTAATCTTCTCTAGAAATTACACTGAGAAGCACATGAACTCAGAACTACGTGCAATTTAACTTGCACTACAGACATTGCTGTACTTAACCCACCGGGCGGCTCGCATTCAAATCTATTTACGTCTCGAAAACTGCAGTAAAAACTAACCATGTTTACAATTTTTTTTTTTTTTCATTTAGAGTGAACCAAAATGGTCCTGAAAACGGCCTTTGTTAGATTTTCTTCCCCCCTCCTTCTGGGGCGATCAACAAGTCGTTTCACTTGGTGGCGTGGCAAATGCGGTCAAGAGCAGGAGACTGACGTTAATTACGGAAGGGGAAAGTAAACGGCTGTGTCAGGGATCATAAGGGGAGATATATTTTTTTTTAAAAAAGTGTTTTTTGGCTAGTTTATACATTCAAAGGAAAATACAAGTTACTCACTGAACTTCGCACATTAGTCTGAATAACCTTTAAACCCGATGAACAGTACATTTGTGTGACAAGGCGAGCTTTCTGACTGTACAATCTGTTTTACATTTAGCGAGCTTGTGCCGAATAAGTTTATTCGCTATTTTATGTAATTTCTGCAATATTTTGTAATTCTTTTATTTTTTTCATTTAAATTTTATTTTTTTAAAGATAATTTCTTTTTATTCACAAATATTTACATTTTCTATTTTTCTAATAAGTGAAACATTTAATTAAATTCTGATATTTTGTTTTCATAAGATAAAGTACGAAACCTTTGTTAAAATTTTCATAGCTCACTGTAGTTCAGTGACCGTATTTTAATGTGCCATTTTATTCGCGAGTCCATTCATCCGATTTGAAACTTGGGAATGAATTAACAAATCGATCTTTCCATTCAATTGGTCCTATCGACTTGAATACAGTGAGCCTGAGTAAACAGGAAGTATCTTTCGTAAATATAAAAACCATTATAAGCGCATTTCTAAATAATAATTTTAAAATATAATTTTCACAGCTGTTTGACGCTGCTTTCATTTCTTAATTATAAATATAAATATATGTACTGAAAATTACGAAGAGAATAACACATACGTATCTGTTATTACGAGAATAAGTATTGCTAATGTATGCGATAGGGCTTGAAAACTAATTTTGATTCACCTTTCTTTTCTTTATGAATGACGAATATCTGTTTGCCATACACGTGATCAAATAGGGAATAAGTGTTTAATCCGTAAGATTATAAGTACTGATTAACATTTCATATAACTACTTTTAATTGAGGCTTTCTAAGAGCAACCCCCTTAATTTTGACTCGCAGCTTTTAATTTTAGACTAGGATATGAGCATAGAATCTACCTTTAAACAATGGGATTTTTTTTTAAACACTGTGGCATGACAGTGCCTAGTAATAATAGTTTTAGCGTCACTAAGAATCATTTTCTGGATTCTCATATTGATTTTTTTCCAAAAGATATTAAAAGTTGCAGTTGACGAGTATGAGCAATGCATAATACATACATATATAACGTAAGCATACCATAAAGAATAATGAACCCCAACAAAAGCTGATCGACTGCTGTTAAACTCTAAAGAGGGGTTTATCAGAGGGAAAATGGCAATTAAAATCAATTAAAATTCCATTTAATTGATTTTAATTATTTATTTACAGTATCGATTTATTATTAATTCTAATGGATTGGAATATTTGAATATGAATTAGCTGAATATTTAAGAAAAATATTATGACTGCGAGAATAGGAAAAAAAAACATTTTTTGAATATTTACTTTCTTATAGAATGCAGATAAATTCATTTTTACTCAATGAAAATCAAAATTTAGTAGCTAATTAATCTGTCCTGTATCGAGCACTTTAGTTCAGTGATCCGTATTAATGTGCGCTTTTTTTTTAAAAAAAATTGTAATGTTTCAAGAATAATTAGAAAAGGGCATAACTCTCTTCTTACCCTTAAATTCTTCAATAAAAAAACTGCATTTTCAGCTATAACCAAGTGAAATAATTTTCTAAATATAATTCAAAGCATGAAAAATAAGGTACATAAACAGCTTGGAAATGGAACTAGCATTGAGATTCTCTTTAAGAAATATGGTGAAGCTTAGCAGAAAGTCTACGAAGTGAAGTAATTCCGTAGAATATTTTCTCTTTATGATTAAATTGCACTCAATTATACTTCATAAACGACATGTAAATAGTATTTAATGTATATGTGTGGATGTGTGTGTGTGTGTAGCTCACTAGCGGCTGAGCTGTAAAACCTGGCTGGTCGATCCGGGGTTCGAATCCGGATCGACGGGGATGGCTGTATTGGCATTTTCGAGGTTTTCCCCACGTGTAACGTGCATAAGAGTCAGTTTTGCTTAGAAAGTTCTCCACGAGGCACCCTTACCCTTAGGCAAATAACAGTCGAATGCTTTGCTATAATCAAAGAAACCAGAACGAACAATAGATATAAGTAGCTTAAAAACTGCTATATTTTACGTATACTTATCAAGTAATATTTCAATATATATAATGATTAAAATAAAGGAAAAGTAGGATCCTAACTGATTGTATATAATGTAATCCCTATGAAGGCCCTAACAATTCTTTCTCACTTAAAGTCGTAACCCAAAAAGAGAACAAATTAAACTTCAGATACGTATACAATACTGAATCTAATACAAAAAATACAAAATATAAAAATAAATTATATATGTACGAAACCTAACTAACCATTTATATTGATATTACGTAAATATACGTATGGTAATGAACATTGTATAATAAAGATATTTTATACCTTGTTCTATATTTGATTCCATTTATACAGGGTGATTATAATTAAAGTTTAAGTTTCAAAACGCTATAAAAAAAGAACCACTGATGAAAATGATGTGAAATTTGAAAGGAATGTTATTGAAGAAGGCGGAACGAGTATGGCAGAAGAAAAAAATTTAGTTTCAAAAGTTAGCAACAGATGGCGCTGTAAGCGGCAGAATCACGACGAGAAACGAGAAATGTTTCGTAAAACAACGGCTAAGGTGGCAGTTACACATTAAAACGCATTGACAAATTAGAATTGTTGAATAATTTTATTTGCATGACTGTACATATCACATCGGAAGGGACAAATCGATTGGTTTCAAGAGTTTTGCGGCGGCATACCGCATAAGAACCATTCATCAAAAGAAGTTCGGAACTGTCGCAAAACATGTTCAATATGGTGTCCACCGTTGTGTGCAACAAGTTGAAAGCGACAAACAGCATGTTCCACAACGGATCGCAGTGTCTCCGGGGTGATGTTCAGAATGTTTTGCGAAATGCGTGCCTTTAATTCCGCTAAATTTGCAATTGGAGCATGGAACACAACATCCTTCAGATATCCCCACAGCCAGAAATCACACGGAGTAAGATCAGGCGATCGGGACGGCCAGGCTGTAGGGAAATGACGGCTGATAATTCGAGGATTTCCGAAATGGCGCCTCAGCAGCTGCTTCACGGGATATGCAATGTGCGGAGGAGCGCCATCTTGCATAAAAATGATTTCATTCACACATCCACGCTGTTGCAGAGCTGGAATCACGTGGTTGCGCAAAAGAGACGCATACCTCTGACCAGTGACGATTGCGGTAACAGGACCGAAAGCACCCGTCTGCTCGAAAAAATATGGTTGTAAGATGACTAATGCCGTAAAGCCACACCATACCGTGACCTTTTCAGGATGAAGTGGTACGGGGTGCGTTGCCAGTGGATTTTCTGTTGCCCATATTCGACAATTCTGGGTATTCACGTATCCTGTCATATGGAAATGGGCTTATGGTCATATGGTCATATGGAAAGTGGATAATGAATGGCCGTGGAAAATTTCCAACGTCTCCCTAGCTGTCAGGTCAGAAGGAAGCAACTCCTGCACATGGCCAATTTTGTACGGATAGCATTGCAGGATGTTTCGTACCTGTCGTTTCGAATTTTTGCATCATTTTCTTTAGACCTACGACACTCATTGGACCAACGCCTTCTTTTATACCCTTCAGTGTCCTGAACTTTTGCAGAGCTACTCTTGCACAATCATCATTCTTGTAATACAGCTTTACCAGCAGAGGGCGGTCCTGCAGTGAAACACCCATGGCGAACGCCTGAGTCGCGAAATGAGGAACAGCCTGGTACCTGGCGGCTTTATAACACTGAAATTTAACTAACATTTTAATTTACGTCTTCTTCCGCTTGCAGCGCCATCTGTTGCTAACTTTTGAAACTAAATTTTTTCTTCTGCCATACGCTTTCCGCCTTCTTCAATAACATTCCTTTCAAATTTGACGTCATTTTCATGAGTGGTTCTTTTTTTATAGCGTTTTGAAACTTAAACTTTAATTATAATCACCCTGTATATACCTATACATAGATATATATAATTTAAGGATTCCATTTAAGGATTATAGCAGTAGTTAATACTACTACATATAAAACACAAAAGTGCATCAATAATGTATCTTTCAGTATTATTTAACTTCCTTCTTAAGAATTTTCTGCATTATAGTTTGCGTTATTTTATTCTAAGTCTCAAATAAAAACAACTATTGTTTATATGTCATTAGAAAATTAACCAAAAAGCAGCGACCACAATGTAATTGAGAAACAGTCCTTAGCCGTGAAAAGGTTGAAAGCCATTCGGTTATGACTATTATCTCACATACTCAGCTACTTCGCATACATGGAACATAGCATTCGAAATGAAAAACTCAATATTTACTACAAATTCATTCGTGTAACAAATATCTGTCTTTCTACACCTATTGCTTTAAAAAAAGATGTTATTTATCTTACAGTTTATCCTTAAGTAATACATTTTCATTGTACAAAATTGCATTCATTCGAAGAATTCAATTTGTATTTTCCTCTGTATAAAACTGAATGTAGAGAAGTTAGATGTTTAAACGACCCCCAAGACCCCGAGCAACATTACTCCCTACTTTTCAGCCCCCCTGTGAAAAAAGGGGTTCTAAATTTACGACCTGACCGCATATAAGGGTATTTCAGTGTAAGGCCTTTATCCCAAAACATCAAGAAGATTTCTCCCCACGCTAATGACAGTCATTACCCATTGTCGTCAGAATTGCATGGACCCTTGTCCCCTTCGGCATTGGGGGTTGGAAGACATACAAAAATACAGGCTAGTCCTTTTTAGCGTGTTTTTTCGATAATACAAAAACACGGGACTGTTCGTTTTCGAGGGTACATTTAAACTAGCAATAATCCGTAACGAACCGTTAAGAGACCTGCATGAAAGAACGAGAAAATCCGGGCCAAACCGTTAATGGGATAATCTTAGTCTGAACGAGGCAGTAGCATTTTACCAAGCGTTGCTTTAATTAAATTTCCAGCTTCGTCTCATTCTACTAAAGTCTTTAAAATATATTAAACTATAGCATAATGTAATTGATTATACAGAAATTGTATCGAGAAGCAATCTCAAAATTTTTCTCTGAAGCAGTTTTACCAAGAAAGTGCTGCGGAATTTTCAATAATTTCAGGATAATTCTGAGATTTCGCGAATATAATTTTTTTGCATTTTAACAAATAAATTCACGATTCATGATATATTTCTCATTACTTTTTAATTTATTTATACACGGTCTCTTACATTTTATATTTAAATATATTTAAAACTTACATTAATCAAATTTATGTAGATAAAATATATCAAATCTTCTTTAATTCTCAGTCTGAAACTTAACTTGAATCATCCTTTTCCTAAATTTTGAATCAAAAAAATTAAACTTAATTGTTGTGTGAACTTTATAATCTTATACGCATTAAACATTTGCATCAGTCCATATTATGTAAGCTATTATTTTCTTATACGAAATTCCGTCAAGTTTCCTTAGTTTATTTAAATACGGTGAAAAGCACAATAGGGTTGTCTGTCTAAGGCAAGGCATGGTATCGTGGAGCAATTTCTCAAGACAAAAATCTGGTTGGCCTACACGTTACGAAAACGCCCATGCTACCAGAATGTTCGCGTGGATTCGGGCCCAGAAGAGAACTACCAGTGTTCAGCGATTTAACGGCTCGGCCTCTGGTGGTCCTCAAACACTGCTAAGAATTAGCATTTTATAGTACGAAAAAACAAGTATCTTAAAGGATGGTTGTTCGAATCTAGAGGTATATAAGCAAACCAGTGAATACATTTTTCATTCCGTTAATTAGCATTATTACAACGTTAATTTTTATGGCAATGAATTTGAATCTATTTTAGATGTTAGTGATTTTGAAGCCAGTTTCACACTATTATGATTGCCATTAAATTAATTGCTTCTCAAAATCTACAAACTGTGATACAAATATTATTCAAAGATTTGATGATACACATTTAATTATTTATATGACTTGGCCTTACAATAGTTGCTAGAGTATTTTATTTTCATAATTATATTTTACTTTCACAAGAGTTGATGAAGGTGTGTTGATCAAGTTGTGAAGATAATTGAAGTCTGAGGAAACTTCCGCCATTAAAAAAGTGTGCACATCGATTACAGACTTGTTGTTTAAAAAAATACGTTTAAATAGCAAACCATAAAATAAAATGCAGATGAAATTTCTTAACAGTCTGTATTAAGTTCCGTACACTGTATAGGTAACTGTAAGGTACACGTAAAATTATGTCAGTCTTGTAGAGATTAATATGGAAGTAATAAAATTGAGACTCGGTTATGCAGGAAATCCATCAGATACTTCGTTACTGTTTCTAAACAAATGCATGAGATTTTCGTTCATTGCTATCCATCCATCCATGTATGCATTTCCATTCCATGTATGCATCTATAATCTGGCGATGTATCTGGCTCAATGATACATTTGCCGCAAGGGTGTATAACATAATAACGTCCAGACCTGTGGAAAACGGTATCTGAAATGAAGAGAAAATTGGTGACTATGCGTCAAGCACCGAGCTATCTCACTCGTAATTTAAGACTAAACGTCTCATAACACTTTACTAAATTTTAAGCAAATGGATGCAGCGAATAACGATTTTATTGTAAAATACTTCGGAAATTTAGACATTCAAATTTTAAAAAAATTTCAAAATTCTGTACGAAATGCATCTGTCACAGAAACAGTTTTCGATTCGATGACGCTATGGATTTTCAAAATTATGTTTGCTATTTAGAGCTCCACTTGTTGTGATAAAATCGTAATTATTTCTTACACACTAGATTTTTCGTATACTCGTGCGTTATATTTGGTTAAGAATCACGAAAAGACCACAAGGTGTTTTGGTGTTCTTTCATATGCTTTTTAAAATAAACTGCTTTGCTTATAAAAGACAGAGCGGTGGATATGTAACAAATAGTTAATTCCCTGTCTTTTTTTTCCTATTTCTACTCGCTACTCTGATGTGGAGGTGATGGGTGATACTTGAAGCGAATATATTTAGATCGTACAGGAATATCCTCCGCAGAGCGGAATACAATTTAACAAAATACTAATATTACATCCGGTAAAAATAATCCCCGCCCATGTCATTACACTTCTGCCATCTGGCTGGGAGGCACCGAAAAGGCTTTGGTAAACCAATCTGTGAGGTGTCAGCCCACCACACATGAATAAATTGCATACAATTCGCCAGAAGATTGAACATGTTGGCCATTGACAGCGTCCTTCCTGTTGTCAAGCAAAGCGTAGTCCGATGTCCACCCACTTTGCACGGACATTTGTCATTCCCAAATCACCATGCACAATCGCCTGCGATGTTCCTTGCGCAAGCCCTGACACTTCCTGCACATTGTTTGACGTTTTGTGCCTGTTCGTTGCGATCAAATAGGACACAGCTGCCACATTTGCTGCTGTATTTGATGTTGCTCGTCGTCCGGCTCTGACACCTTTAGCTGCAGTCTCCATTCCATTGCTGAACTTTGTATCGGACCAACGGGATAAGGTACTCCTTAAGGGTGCTTTGTTTCCGCACACTGACACCATGCGACGATAGATCTCACTACCCTATATCCCTTCCTTCCATAGGAACTACGCTGTCCAAAGCTGACCGTGATAATCATCTTCCATCATTGCTGTCCAAGCTCTCAATGACGATGGCGAAAGGGACGGGCACTAACTTATACCGTTCGCTTGCAGCACGCTCCATCTATGCATTCTAAGTAGCTCACACCCCCTTGTGTCTATTTCTCTTGTTTTTCTTTCGCAAAGTGTGATAGTTTCGTTGTGAGGGCCGTTGTGTTAGTCATTTCTGTTCGATACAAGTATAATTCAAGTTAAATATATTTTAAAGGCACTATCACTTCAATTCATAAATCGGCATCAAAAGACGAGTTCCGCAAACAAAAATGCCTTTGCTTGCACAAACCAATCGCTAACTTCGACGGGCGGAGGCTACTTCAGCATTGCACTACATACGTCAACTAACAATGATCTAACAATACGTTTGCTTTCCAGCCACTTGCCATGTATATCGCTTTTTCAACACCTCAGCACTTTACTTCAGTTACAATTCATAGACTGCTTCACGAACCATGTTGCTATCGTCAAGCTCCTAGGCAGGGGTGACACAGAGTTGCGATGATGTCGCTTATGTTATTCCACTGACTTCAGTGCTATCTGCATTCTTACTACCGGCTCCTAATTACTGACGTCTTCAAGAAATCCTACTCCACTGCTGCTTATGATATGAACTCTCTTCAAAATACTATGAACTTCCCCGCTCTATTTATTCATTCTTTTCATATCATCATCTGATCGAAAATCGCACAATTAATTGTATTATATTAGGTCTACTGCCCGGTACCTGCAACTCAACTACATATCCAGTCGAAAAATATCGTACTGAATACCATATTCTGTTACTGAATATTAAATCAACGCATTTCAGAATTAAAGAACAGTTAGCTATAGGTAACTTGATACGCAGTTAGCGTAAAGGAGGAGGAAACTTTTATTATATTAAACAATTTAGCCATTTTTAAATGGCAGAATTATACTGAGGGTTTAGCTATATTTATTTTTAAGTATGCATTAATTGCTTGCCTTTGAGCTTTTGCAGGTTTGCTTTACCTGAATGTTAAATCTTATCATTCTCAATTGTATAATCAAGCATACATATACAGAACCTGCATTTCTTGCTATGATAAACTAATGTTTAGTCCGCAGCTTCTTCTCAGTAATGTAATGGGAGATTACAGTCTGTCCTAAACAAATTGTTGGTATCTTTAGATAAAGACCAGAAACGTAAGAAGAATATAAAAGCCGTTTTTTTATAAGAACAATATATTTGAATATATTTATTTCAATATATTTGAAGAAAAATCACTTCATTTGCTTACGAAACAATGGCATAATACCAAATAAAGAATTTTAAGTTGAGGTAAACTTTAAGTTATTCTGAAGGCTATATACATAGTGATCAGCGAATAAGCCCTGATTTCAAAATTAAATATATCTACAACGAAAATCGATAGAATTATGCGGTAAACTGTACATTTATTAGCAAAACTGTAAAAATGGTGTACAAAAGTTTAGAAAATTTAGTTACGAAAATCATTAACAGATGGCGTTCTGCGCTGAAAACTCTTTCTCTGAAAGTAGTAAAAAAAATTAATTAAAAAAAAATAAAGTGAAGCAGCCTTTGCAATCAAAATACATTTTTTTCAAAATGTTCACCGTTCGGAACAATGAGGTGGCGTAAACGAACAATGAAATTTGACATCGCGTATTGCAATGTCTTGACGGAAATTGAATCACATGCAACACCAATAAACGATTCAAACTCATCTAGAGTAGCAGGATTGTTTCGATAGACAGCGTCTTTCAATGCACTCCACAGAAAGAAGTCACAAGGACTCGGATCCGGAGAATATGGAGGCCAAGGTATTCCTGTGTCAGTAAACTGAGGATAATCTAACGCAATTACTCTTCCCAAAGTATTCATGAAGAAAGTGAAAAACTTTATTTGTTCAATGTGGTCGAGCCCCCATCTTGCAGGAACAAGTCGATACCTGGTCGATCCTTCAACGCTAGTTGAGTGCTGACAAATTGTTTCAAAATTGTAACGTAACGTTCAGTATTTATCGTTTCTCGTACGAAAATGGGTCGGATAATGCCTCTGGCGCATACCGCAGCCCATGTTATAACTTTAGGCGAATGCAGTGCTCTTTCTTCACACAAATGACGATTTTCGGTACCCCAAAATCTCCAGTTTTGTTTATTAACGATTCCCTTCAAATGAAAATGTGCCTCATCTGTGAACCAGATGCAGCTCACATCAAATCTGTCGTTTTCGATCATTGTTAGAACCTGATTCGCAAAGTCAACCCCTTGTTGCATAGCTTTCATGGGTATGGCCTGATGGATTTTGTATGGAAACAGCCGTAGGGTATTTTTAAATAGTTTTTGTGTGCTCGTGCACTTCAAACCAATTTCTGATGCAATCTGTCGGATGCTTTTCCTAGTTTTTTGCTGAACAAATCCAGAAACTTTGGCTGCATTTTCAGGAGTGACTATAGTTTGCTTGGGTCCAACATTTTCCTTTCGATCATCAGCTACGCTGCCAGTCCATACGAATTTCGCGAAGAGCATGCGAATGGTTTTCGCATCGGATCCAACTGGCACATTGAATCGGTTTTGAAAACTGCGACGTAACACCGTAGGACTGTATTATAATCTGTGAAATTCCAGAACTAAAATACACGTTGTTGAATGGAATACATTATTTCACTTTCTACGCTAGCCTCTTTTCACTAGCCAACAGTTGTACTGATCACTTTCGACTTTGAAGCACATTTTAAAGGCTATTGATAGGTCATTGCGATTAGAGCGCTATCTGTTAACGATTTTCATTACTAAATTTTATAAACTTTTGTACACCATTTTTACAGTTTTTCTAATAAACATACAGTTTACCACATAATTCTATCGATCTTTTTTGTAGAAATATTTAATTTTGAAATCAGGACTTATTCGCTGATCACCCTGTAGCAATGACTAGCGCGCAAGTTGCTTGAAAGCTATATGTGTACGACAAGCACTAATGGCAAGAATACAGCAACTCTGAAGCAGACAGCTAATGTAAAATTTAAACTAATAGCATGGTCTTCAGCGATCAGAACACGCTCTGACCTACAAATACACTTTCTCTCTGCCGCACTAAATACGCGTCAGCTAAAATTTACATTCTTTCAGAAAAACGGAAATGGAGAACATACAGGAAAGATGCGTAACATAAAAGAGTGGTTAATTAAAATAAATAAAATGTTTACCTATGGAATCCTATTTCGGTCAAATTATTAGATGTAAACAAATTAATATCCGTCGTATTTAAACGCGCAGCTACATTTGTTAGGTCAATTGATTCCTTTGCTTTCATAGAAAACATTGACTCTTGATTTATGATTGTTGTCAGTTCAGATTTTTCTCGAGAATCAGATAATTTAGATTTCGAAACAGTCATTTCGATTCAGTATTATATTGCATTACTCACCTGCAATAACACAATCCAGGAAAATAAAGTTTCCTTCAACTGCGATTATATCTTTCGAATTGATATTATGTTCATCTTTCTTTATTCCATGCTCTAAAACAACTACACAAAACTGTGAAAATGATTATCAGCCAATGCAGTAAAACCAGTTGTTACACTTTTATAAAATTTTTAAAAAGACATTATCTTTTATTCTATTCCACAATTACATCGTTGCTTTGCTACATATCTTCATCTCACACAATTATTAATATAAAATAGTCGCAAGATAATTTAGTCGAGTTAAACAAATTTAAAATCCTCAACCTGGCTAGGCAGTATGCATAAATACAAGAACATTTCTAATGAAACGTTTAAATATTATCATGCACGTGAATCTTAAAAATGCGGCCAAACAACCAAGATTACTTATTAGGAGAGAACGTTAGCGAAATAGAAAAATAGCGAGCTAGAAAGATAAAGGATTAGAAGCCGCATTTTGGAATTATGATCATCGTCTTTTTTGATGGCATTTTTGGAAACTTTATGATTTTCAGAATCAAACTACGGTTCGAGGGTTTTAGTGAATATTTAATGTTTTAATTTTCATGCTGTTACAAAAATCATAGTTTCAGTTAGTAACTCATTAATATTTTGATTGAAATTCGCAACGTATGCTCTACGCAGATTTATTCTCTTACTACTTTGTTTGCCATTGACAGTAGAAGAACGAATTCTGAAGGCACCTCTTGGATATCGGGTTCCCGCTGTTGGACTTCCAGCCCGTCAAATATGTCACGGAAAATTTTATTGCAATGTACATTTAGTGTAATCAAGACAGTAATTGGAAACCTTGGTTTTACAATTTGTGTCTGTTGAAATTAAATATTTCAAACGTATTAGGTTCTTTTTTTAGAGCTTTTTGCTAATACTCCTAAATATAAATTATTCTTTTTGAAATGTTTATAGATTTAAATTTCAAGGTTTCCTTTGCTACAATAAGTTGCAATATAGTCACTACCGCTCTATTTTTGTGCAGAAAATTATTATAGTAAACTGAAAGGTTTATTTTGGGGGCTAAATTTATTTACTTGATTTTATTTTATTTTACCTATTTCTCATTCCATACACATGTAAATATGCAATTTCATTGCAATATAAATATATCAGTCAGTTTTTAATAAAAATTTTTACTTCAAAATTCTTTCTTGTGAACCTCTATACTGCGACATTTTAATAAATTGCTGTTGTAGTATTAGAAGATCACGTTTTGAATATTCGCGACTTACTGAATAAAAGAAATCAACATATCTCAAATAAAAATCTTTATCCTGGCGAAGTTACTGACTTAAGAAAAAATAAACATCATAGAAATTGACTTCTTCAATTTATTCTTAGTTGCGCAGTCTAAGGAAATATTTACAATTATGTTCTTATTAACTTATTGTAAAGCATCCTTCACTGCAACAATGCTGCCTTCCAATTGTATAGAGCAAAAGACGTTTAAAACATTGAAGGATAATTTCAAATATTGGTCACATTTACAACTTTATCGTCCCATCCTGATTATAATATAACTCCAGGGATAATCTATAAATTTATTTCGCCTACTGTCCTAAAAAAGGTTTTTCAAATATTTTCTGTTCAGCAGTTTTCTGGCATGGAAGTAGGAAGCGGTTGTCACAGGCTCTAATCCTGAAGAAGGCATGGACGATCATTAAGTGTATAGTCTCTTTGCGACGTGGAGTCACTTGTATCATTTGGTTTGGTTTTGCTTACTTGATTATGTCCAAGCACACTCAGACTATCTGCCAAAGGGAAGGATGCCATAGGTGAAAGACGTTCTACGGGAAACTGGCTCGTACACACGTTACACATGGGAAAAAGGTCCGAAAAAGCCCATGCGGCCATCCCGGTCGCCTGGAATCGAACACAGGTCGGAACTAACACTGTTCAATGATTTTACATTTCGCCCACTTGCTGACACGAAATATTATCGAGTCGAAAGTCTTACAGGGAGTGTGACAGTAGGCAAGGGGCTGTCAGAGATTTGGATGCGTCAACTAAGATAACCTTAACAAAACTGGAGCGGAACTCTTCCTTCATTGCGAGTGTAATTCTCCACTTCTGGTGCTCCTTCGACAATGTTCTCGGTAAGACCACAAGATGACAGATAGGTTCGACCACATTCTTTAATGCTTAAGAAGCAAAGTGCATGGCTCCTGAAGTAATCATCTTTTGAAATCAGAACAGGAAAGAAAAGGGAAGTCCATCAAAGAATCTCTGTTTGATAAAGGAATTTGTTGAAAACAGATATTATAAATGCATCGAAATATTGTTCCAGGTACAGTGAACGTTCATAAGCTGATTATTTGAATAGCAGCTTCATTGCAGCATGAACTTAAGCAATTATTTGAATCACTGTTTCATGAATTTCATTTCACTTCGTTTAATTTCAAAAGCTTTTTAAAATTAACGTTAAAAAAGGAAGTTCATATGGAAATATTATGGTTATTCACACCTTTCTAAACTTTTGCCGTTAAACTGAGAAAATCGAGCACTAAATTAAGAAAACAAAATTAGTATAATAGTTTATTAGGTTGATTACAAATCTCGTTTTAAACGAGAGTGTATTGCTTGACCAATCGCGTTGCTTTAGTTAACGCTCTAGCTTCGTGTGATTTTAAGGAGTATGTAACAGAAAATACAGCAGTTTTATCGAGAAACAACCTCCAAATTCTCTCTGAAACAGTTTTATGAAGTTTCATAAATTTCAGAAGAATTCCTGAGGTTTTGTCAATATAATGTAGTTAGCGGTTATCACATAAATTCACAATTTTCAGATATATTATTTCTTATTGCTATATTTCCCTTACACATGCTGGTTTATGATTCCTATTTAAATAAATTTAAAACTTACATATTAATAAAATTTTACGAGGGTAATATATTTCCGAGTTTGTATACTCCAAAGCCTGAACCTCAAACCTGATCAACAGTTAACTTAATCTTAAACCACAGTTAAAATGAAGCTCAATTATTAAGCGAACTCCAGAATCTTATACCCATTTAGAAACGTTTTTATTTCATATTGTGTGAGCCATTGCTTCATCTAAGAACTTGTTTCTGAGTAGAACGATTATTCCGATTGCTTGCGAGTGAAGTTTTATGGAAGATATATCTGTTTAGTTTTTGAGGAATAAAAATTAAGCATTCTTTTTGCAAATTAAAGGCGTAACTCTTGTCATGCAGACACAAATTTCTTCGAAGCATATCATGAGTGACCAAATTGTATCTGATTAAGTTTGTCTCTAGATTTATTTCATTAAATATCTATTCCATTATATTTTTATGTTTATCGGTTATGGTCTTAATCAGGCCCAATGGAACTTTTCAAGTTTTTAAATATCGGAAAATATTCATTCATTTCTAACTGCAACCTTGTGTTCAAAAATGAAGGCGAAGAAATCCCGAGTTTCGGACGAGCATAAAAGAATTTCACATTTAGGAAATTTGCAAAAACTATTCGTAAGATTCACTTAACTCCTACATTTTCAGGTGTTCCATTCTTCTTTCTTCATGCCACAATTTGAGCTCAGACCAGAAGGTTATACAAATTTAAACTCAACAAGGCAGAGCTTAGAAGTAGGAGTTCAGGTTGGCTGGTGGAGTGTTCGCCACTGCGTCATGAAAATGTAGTTCCTGCCAATTGCATCTGAAGGCCAACATTAGATAGTGGTTGTGCTACTGGTAAGCTACGTAAGAGTTTAAGTCCAAACGTATCATGTATATAACTTTGAATTAAACTTTAAGTTTATAAATATTGTTACGAAAAGTCTAGCCGCGGTAATATAGGTTCTCCGCAAAGCAGTTTTAGGATTGCCAGAAAATGGTAAGGAAAGGCATTGTTGCCACATTTGCCGAGATATCGCCCCTTTGGCGGCAAAATTAGCGATATGCCATAGACGGAAAAAGAACCTTCTGGAATGAATTCTTACCGCGGCTAAGAATGTTCTGCAACGCAAGCCAAAAGCTATATAAAGTCTGCTGGTACGTGGAGAGTGAGTCAGTTAACAGTCAGTGCCTAGTCCGAGTTGATAGGCAGTCAGTGAGTGCTTAGTCTAGCTCCGAGTTGGTCGTCGAGTGCATCGAGAGAGTCTCTTAGAGTATCGCGGGTTAGTGGATCGTCGAGTTTGATCTTAAAGTGTGTATTAGCTGCGGGAGCGATTAAACCGAACAGATTCGGGAGCTGCACTCTAGTGTATCGTCGACTTCATCGATAGTTGTAGCGTGGAGAGTTTCGAGAGTACGTAGAGTTCCGAGAACGACCGGAGAGAGTCTGGACTTGTATTCTGGTGCTTTGCCATGAAGCTGTCTTCACCGTTATAGCTGCTTTGCCTGAAGACTGTGTCGCTGATTTTACAGCATGTTTAGTTCCTCGACGACTGTAGACATGCTATTGGACCTGTCTTGAATAATGCTGGCTAATTAAGTGTGTTTTTATACTTCATCAAGTATCGTCCTTATTCATTCCAAATCCACGAAAACTTAAGGTAGGAAGAAGAGAAAAACGTAACAATATTTGAAATTGAACTACAGGGAAAACAGCCTCAGGTTCATCATAGTTATTTTATACATTCCAGACGGGATAGGGGTTAGCGACGCTGACTGCCATACCCAAAAGCCCGGATTCAAATTCTGGAGAAGATATGAAAGTTTGTTAATGGATATTTTACCTACAGCATAAAAGCATTTCAAGCATCCGAGCGAGCCGAATGTCTTCTCTAAACGTTGCATCTAGGGGACGCTCGGAAGGAGATGTTCCGACGTGTAACCACGTTCAAAATTAAACACTGAACTGAGCAAACTCGTACAACCAACCTGTATGGTGTCAATGATCAAAGATAGGCGCAGTCTTGAATCCTTGCCACGATAGATTTTGTCGGCTTGATCAGATTCTGACAAGCGAGTTTAGTAACAACAACTATTTTATTACAAGTCGTCGTTTTATATTTGTGTTATATTTTCGGTTATAAGTAACAAGAATGGCTCAATCGAATTATTCGGATTTTTACGAAACTTACTTTGTGATTACTGTTAAACAGTTATTAAGGCCGTTATTTCTTCCCTCTGATAAATTTTAAGAAAATCTGTGATAACACTTTAGTAACTTTTAAATAAATGAATGCAGCATCTACAAGTTGGACTGTCAAATACTTCGGAAATTTAGATCTTCAAATTAAAAAAACGTCTTTCTACATAAAATGCATTTGACATAGCAATAAGTTACATTCGATCAAGCCATGGATTTTTAAAATTATATTTACGGTTTGAGATTATATTTATTATGAAAAAATATTATAAGCAATTTGTTAATCATTAGTTTTCCCCTATACATTCGTCCGATATAAATTTTAAAATTTCAAATTTTGCACTCTAACTTTAGACTGATGAGGTGTAGAATTAAACTGCTTACGTTATTTTGGTCAGAGCGGTGTTTTTCGCTTAATTTGAATTTCTACTGCTTTGTTGTTTGGATGATATTGTTTATCACAAAATCTTTTAGAAATTTGATTAAGAAATTTGATATAAATGGTGTGTGTTGAGGATTCAATATCTGACGTGAAATTGAAATAATTTTATAGAGAACATATAATCCTAATCTAGGGATACATTCATTGATGTTTCATTCAGGATCGATCTTTTAAAGCCCCGCAGGAAGGTTTAAACAATTATAATATTTAAATACAGTTTAGGCTTTCTACCAAACTTTCAAATCTTAAAACGTATTCTAAGTCTAACGTGGTAAATATTAATGCATGTAAATACACTCATGTCCATAAATTAAGGATAATTCTGAGTCACGCGGAAATCGAACTCTAAAATAAATATATCACCTGTAAAATCACTACACACATCTTCAAGAATAATATGCAAATTTCAGGAAATAACCAGATGACACCGATGGTACGTCACAATGACGAGAGCGTAAGAGAGTGATATATAAGGAATACAGGCAAAGAAGTAAAATTGTTCGCAGGCGCTTTATAAGCATTTAAGTGCAATAACCGAATAGTTATGACACAAAGGACGCATTTGGACGTGGTAGAATTATCGGCCGTCTGGAATGTGGGCGTACCCAACTGGAAGTATCAGACGAACTTGGAATTGCCCAGAGTGTCATCTACAGGCTTTCGCAAGGATTCCAAGATGATGGTAATGTGAGTAGACGTTACAGCACAGGTCGCCTCAGAGTTACAACGCCGAATGAGGACCGGTATTTGGCAGTTACTGCCAAAAGGAACAGGCGGAGCACAGCCTCAGACCTGTCTCGTCAGCTCTCTTCAGCCACTGGTACGACAGTTCCAAGGCAGACCGTGTACAGACTCTTAGGGCAGATTGGTCTATATGCTCGTAGAGTAGTCAGATGTGATCAACTTACTGTAACTCACTGTCGCCTGCGGTTAGCCTGGAGTAGAGAGCATCCATTGCAGACATCGCAACAGTGGGCTTCTGTGATGTTTCCCGACGAGTCCAGGTTTAGCTTGCAGTCTGATTCTCGCCGGACATTCATATGGAGAGCTCCAGGTACCCGTTACCACCAAGAAAACATCATTGAACGACACCGTTACGGTGGTGCAGGAGTGCTCGTTTGGGGTGGAATTATTCTGGTTTCGAGAACTGACTTGCATGTTCAAATTGGAACAATGACAAGCCAAATCTATCCGGACGTCATTCTGGAACAACATGTACGTTTGTTTCGGGGCGCCATGGGCGCACAATTTGTGTTTATGGATGACAACGCCCGTCCTCACCGTGCAAACATCGTAAGCGAATGCCTTCAATCGGAGGATATCACCCGTATGGACTGGCCAGCATTCTCAACGGACTTGAATCCAGTAGAGCACGTGTGGGACTTGCTTGGCCGACGAGTTGCAGCCCGTCAACCTCCTCCTACGCCCACCAGCGGCCGAGCGGTAAAGACGCTAAACACTGGTAGTTTGGTCCGAGGTTCGAATCCCGCGAACGGGCTGGCTGCATGGGCGTTTTCGTGGTTTTCCCCATGTGTAACATGTATACGAGCCAGTTTGCCTTAGAAAGTCCTCCACGAAGGCATCCCTCCCTTTAGGCAGATAGCCCTCGTGTGCTTTGCCATAATTGAATAACCCACCAACTCAACCTCCTCCTCCATATCTACCGGAACTTCGGAGAGCATTGCTTTTTGAGTGGTGTAATATCCTCCAAGATCAGATCGATAATTTGATACTCAGCATGCCTAGGCGTTGTACGGACTGTATTGTATCGTCTGGGAGACATACAATGCATTAACAATATACTAACCATGTAATATTGATTTTTTGTAAATAGGTGTTTTTTTGTAATTTGCTCCAGGGAGAAAAAATCGCTAATTTTTTTTATAATATCAAGCATATAACATCTTTTTAGCTCTTTACCTTTTGTTTAATAAATAAGCTTTACAAATAAGTCAGATTTGTTTTGCTTCTAACTCTTCCTTTGCCTGATTTTGCATTATCGTTAATTTATGGACATGAGTATATTTACCACTCATTTATGTATAACCATCTGCTGATTGTACTGTAAGCACAAATAGCTATGTATATATTATTTTTGAATATTATATTTACTTTCTGCAATTGATTACACACGGTACTTCCTGTAATTATCTACCACTAATGTGTATAACCATTTACTGACTGTACTGTATGCATGAAAACCTATGCACGGATTGTTTCGGATATTGTATGTACTCTCTGCATCGGATTATACACGGCACTTCTCTGTATGTACGAGTAACTACTCACCATTAATATACTACCATCTACGGATTGTACTGTAAGCACAAATAGCAATATACAGTTTGTATCGAATATTGTATCTACACGTGTTTGTACACGGTACTAAACTATATGTAATTTTATAATTACTCTCTACAGTTTTTTGCACACGGTACATTACTATATGTAATTACTTAACACTAATATTTATCACTACTTTCTGATTATAATGTATGCACAAACAGCCTTATACAGATTGCTTTGAATATTATATATAATCACTGCACTTGATTATACACGGTTTGTACTAATGTCAGCTTTACTTATCCACTACTATTATACCAATTCAAGTACTTATGTTTAATGATATAACCATTGTATAATGCAATCATGTTCTGTAACTTCTAAATGTACATTGTAGCACGAAAGTGCAAAGACGTTTATGTATACAAAAATTGTGACTCTGTAACATGTTAAATATTTTTTATGCGTTCCCGGGCTGCGTAATGGAGTTCTGTTTTCGCTGTATGGACATTATTATGATAGGTATAACTTTAGGTCGGAAGCCCTTACAGCGGTGATCGGTGATCGATCGGTAAGTATTTATGTACATGTGTTAGCAAAGTTCGTACATTTCATCTTCACGGAAATCCGTCCAATTTTTTCTATGTTTCGACCTGGATCAAACTACCAGTATTCAGCAATTTAAAACTTCTGATGCTAGAGAGTTCGCCTCTATAAGTAAAAAAGGCCAAATATTTAATTTTACACCTGCCCGAATAATACACGAAAGTGTATATTTACCCTAACAAATAATCAGACGGACAGAAACCATACTCGGACACTTCCTTGAATACAGGCAGTCAGCAGCTACAGTATACAGGCTGTTTTCTGTTTGATGCTTTAAACAGAGTCCAAATTTAGGCACCAAATACCAGGCTCGACAAAGATGATATATTTGGGGCTATACAACTAATTTCGAATATCAGTGGCACCTCGTGAGCTCCCAAAAAAGCAAATGAGATAGTTTGTAGTTTTCATTGAAAAATCTAGAGTCTGCTCAGGTTTGACTGCTGAAAGAAATTTTTGAACTTCGCCTCTAGGAGAGAAATCTACGCGTTTGACTACATTCTTTCTCGTTTGCATAAAGTGTGCTATATATAAGAAAGCCCATATACTATATCGCATGTACAGAGAATGTGAGTCTCTTATTCATTTTATTCATTCGGGGTGCCGTCACTGCGTAATACTAATTATGGCTGATGACAAAAAATAACTATTTTTTACTATACTATAAATAACTATTACTTACATATTTAAGTAGTTAAATAATATTATTAATTTATGATTTTTGAATATAGAGATAGTGAAAGAGAATTATTTTCAAATTTTACTAGACTTTTTATACATAAAATTTCATTTTAGATTTTGGTTGTAAATGCAGAAATTCTTAAAATTAATAACATTTATTTTCGTATCAAAAAGAAAGGCTACGTATTTCTTCCCATTTTCACCGTTACCTTTGCCAAACCTGTTGAAATGCGTAATTATATACTTAACCTGTTGAAATGCGTAATTATATATAATATTTAGGCTTGCTTTATCTGGCCATTCAGAAGGTATATTTTTTAATTCATTTCGGAGAGCCAAAGAACCGTTCTTTTAAAAGCCAGCCATAAGTCCCGATCGTAATGGTAAAGTACGTCATTGGAGATGGGTTTTAGTATTTCTCTTCCGCTTCGCACCCTATTCTTGAGTCTGATTCATACTTGCTTTGGTCTTGCCATTGGAGATGGGTTTTAGGATTTCTCTTCCGCTTCGTACTCTATTCTTGAGTCTGATTCATACTTGCTTCGGTCTTCCCATTGGATGCCCCTATTTTGTAAACGCTGTTTTGTTTGATCTTCGTTGTAAGTGCTGTTTTTGAGTGGGACCCTATACACCTCTTATCGCACTATGACTTTACCATGTCCACATCAAGATCGAAGAGCAGTTGGAATGGTAAAGAGCCTGTAATATCGTAGACAGCACTGATATAGGCCAGTAAGAGCAGAGGTAACGTCGCTGCTTTCTAGAAACGATCAGCGAAAGGTTATTAAAGAAGCTTTCATTAAACTTCTCTACCATGCCGTCTGATTGGGGATATTAAGGTATCATTTGGGGTTTTGTTTGATGCCAAGTACCTTGCAGAGTTATTTAATTACAGCCGATGCGAAATTTCTTCATTCAACGGAATGTAGCTGAAGAGGCACTTCGAATTTGGAAATTCAATGCTGTATCACTTGCCTGTGAAACAGTGACAGCCCCTTGCTCAGGCATAAAATACGCTTCAGGCCACTTGGTGAAGTAGTTATTGAGGACAAGGATTTGCTGCAATCTGCAGTTCGTGGCTGAGGACACAGAATGTCAAAGGCGATGCGTTCAAAGTTAAATTGTAGCGTTACAGCTTCTCTCGGCTTCGTTTCTTGGGTGCTATCCGACCGGCACAGGCATCGAATGATCAGCACCGCTATGATCTATTACACTGAACTCTATTAAATGCAAATTCATACAATTCATACTACGAAACAAACACGAATTCTAAGAGTTACTGGTCTGAATCTAGAGACAATTGGACTGGTCCTAAACGGCCAGCGAATGCATTTTCCATTCAGTTAATTAGCATTATCATTATGACATTAATTTTTATTGCAAGAATTTGGTAATATTTCAACATTTTAATACTTTTGATTCCAGTTTTACGTTAGTTTGATTACAATTAAAAAGGAACATGGATAACAACTCTGAAAATTTACAAACTGTGATACAAATCTTATTCAAAGACTTGAAGATAAAAATTTTACGAGTACTATTTATATGATTTTCCATTATAATCGTTTTGCATTCAAATTGTTCCTTCCGTTTGCTGATCACTGCAAAATTTTTCAAAAACATAATTCAGAAGTGTGATTCAGCTTCTGCATCTTATTTATGTTTATTAATTATAAATGTGAGTACAAGGAAGAGGTGTCCTACAATCACATTTTGCAATAACTCGAGACAAATCATTGAAAACTGAAAAAAAGCAGTATTTTCTGATGTGTCAAATATTACAAATATGTTTATTAATTATAAGCATGAATACGAAGAAAATGTAATGCTTCTGATACTTTAACTTTCTCGAAAGTCTTCTTTGAAGTTACTCAGAGAAAAGCTGTGATCAAGTTAAAAACACCATCTGTGATACATGCAGGTGAAAAGGACAATACACATTTTCAGCTCTTTTGATTAATAGTAACCATAGCTGATGCAAGGGTTTATAAAAGCGAAGTAATGACAAAAATACAGCATTTTGTGATGTGTCAAATGTGAAACATATGTAAGGGGTATTCGAATTAAACCGTATGAAATGTCTTAACAACCAAACAGGTTGAAATTTAAATATGCCGCTTTAGGTAACGTAGTGAGACATCAAGGGACGTGAACGCATTATCCGACGTGGGTGTGGCCAAGCGCAAGCGCCCTCACATGACGTCGGATTGGAGTAGGCAGTGCGTGTGATGACATTTTCGCGTTTACAATGCAAAATTCGACGACTGAAGAGGAAAATTTGTTAACAATACCTATATCGACTGTAAATAGACTAGCAAAATTACACAAATTTTGATATCTTTTCCTAAAATCTTGAAATTTATTTTTATATTTTGCATCAAATCAAAACATAATCCAAGATATGTTTTTCCAATTTAAGGTTATATTTGTCTAGCGTGATGAAATGTAAATGACTGCATGCATTTATCTTGGCTTGCTTTATCTGACCATCCAGAATGCTCTTATTTCAAACGAATGTGGAGCAACAAGTAGCCCACGCGTTCATGTTGAAAGCTAGACTTCAGTCCCGGTTGCAAGGTTAAAATACCTCATGGACGCAGCTTCTTGATATTTGTCCGCAAGTTCGCTCACACCTCTATGGTCGCATTGATGCTTTCTCTGGTCCGCGCGCATTGGATCATCCTGCTTTAACTCTTCGTTGCAAAACGTCGTTTTCAGTACGAACTTATTTCTCTGGTAAATGACTTTAATTATTTATATTAGCAGTTTAATAAAAGAACTGTAAGATAATGTTCTAAATTTTTACAGCTTTATTTTTGCATGCCTTCAAAATAAGGAAATTAGTATTTTCAGACTGTCTTTAAGCTCGCCGATTTTTAAGGTGTGTTCTGTACTTTAAAAACCTCCAAATGAATTCATAGTGATATATATAATATATATGCATTCTGATGCAAAGGTCATATTACCGTATGAAACTTATTATCACTTAAAAAAAAAAAAGAGGTACCGTATTTATGCGAATCTAATGCGCCATCGAATCTAATGCGCATCCCCATTTTAAAACTTTAAATAATAAAAAAATTGTTTGTCGGCGAATGTAATGCGCATCAATGATATGAGGAATTTATTGAATCTTATTTTATACAACAATGGATTTGTATATAAACTATCAATTAATGGTATGATAATTTTATTTAAATTTAGATACCATATTTTATAAACGATGGATTTATACATAAAGTAGCAGAACATAGAATTAACCTATTAGTGGGCTACTATCATGTGAAACAATCATTGTTAATTAGCACTACCGTATATACGGTACCTATAGTAAAATATGAACATGAAATAAATCGTAACATTTCTATCTAGCTAACAGTTTCTACAATCAGTGATTAATAGTAAACGTCTTTATTCACTAATGTTTTCATCACTGGAATCTTAGCAGCTCTCTTCGTCAGAAGCAGATTCATTTCTTCTTTCCTCATCATCGTCATCGTCGGATTCCAGAGCACGTCATCGTCACTGCCATTCAATGAATTTGAAATGCAGCATTTCTTGAAAGATTTAACAATCATTGGTGCTTCGATGCTTTTCCAGGCAGCAGAAACCCAGTGTGCAACAATGTGCGGTTAATTTTTTCTGTCAGGGTCAATACACGGTTTGGCTCACAAAACCATTTTTCGTACTCCGCCTGATTGTACCCCTTAAAAGGTTTATTTATACTAACGTCCAGGGGTTGTAACACAGACTTCATCCCTCCAGGAATGATAACGAGATCACTGCCTAGGCTGTGCATCTTCTTTTTTACGTCGTCGGTGAGATGACCACGAAATGCGTCCAGACAAAGCATTGATGGTGGATTAGAGAGCCCACCGGGACGGCGTTTCCATACATTTCGGAGCCAATCAAGCATTAATGATTCCGTCATCCACCCCTTCTCTTGGTTTCGAATCAGGACATCATCTGGGAACAGCTTTTCATTCTTAGGGGTTTTAGGGCATGTTTTCCGTTTGAAGATTAAGAAAGGGGGAAGTTTGCACCCGTCAGCTGTTATTGCCAGCATCACTGTTACGCGTTGGTTTTCACATCCCGAAGTTTTGATGATAACTTCCTTAGTCCCCTTCTCCGTAATGGTGTAGTTACGAGGCATATCAAACCAAATTGCCGTCTCGTCAGCGTTGCCAATTTGCCCCATTGAAAAATTCTTTTCCTTCCGAAGTGTAATGACATACCGCTGAAATGTTAGTAGTTTTCCCTCAAATTCTGCAGGAAGCTTTTGGCATATTGTTGTTAGAGATAAACCCATCCGCTTCATAAACCAATCCACCCATCCACGGCTAGCCTTAAACTCTTGTTTCGGTATTCCAAGAACTTCAGCCTCCTCTTTTGCTTTATTTCTTATGGTGTCACTAGTCACAGGTTGTCCATTCTTCCTCCTTTCAAGTAAAAATTCCAAAACGTTTTCTTCAATTTTAGGGTGTCTTCCTTTGCGAGGGCCAGTGAATTTCTTTCTACTAGCTTTAGTTGCAAACAGTGCCAATTTCTGTTGCCGCCACGAGCGAACATTGCTCTCAGCTACGTTGCACTCTCTCCCTGCCTCTCTATTGCCATTTTTTCAGCATAAATAATTACTTTACGTTTGAAAGTAACGTCATATGACATTCTTCTCTGTTTTCCCTCCATTTCGTGACTACGTATTCTGCAGTTTGTATCCTCTATGCAATAATGTGTCAACGATAAATATAACGGTAAATGTAGTCTGAGAAATTTGGTTGACGTCATCGGCGAACTTTGCACTCGAATCTAATGCGTCATCGAATCTAATGCGCATCCCAATTTTGAATACTACATTTGGCCAAAAACGATGCGCATTAGATTCGCTTAAATACGGTATTCTTTGCGTTTTAAGTCGAGAAATACATTTTGCATTTAGTTGAAAAATTTGAAATCGAAGTTTTCGAAACAAGCTTTGCTTCGAAGAAGGTATGAATTTAAATTCAAATACAATCCAATGTATTACCTAATATGAATTATTTCTAAACTGATGACTACCAGTTTTTTCATTCCCTTCTGTGGTATAAATTCTTGAAAATTTCAGGCATTATCACCTTCATAATATTCAAACATTTCTTAAATAAAACTGCGCTGTCTCTCTGAGACAAAGCGGTGGTGGACAAAGCGGTGGCTAATATAAGATCATTGTTTGATTAGTATTTGGGATGTCAATGTTCTGTGCCATTTGCGTCCGGATCTTTCATTTGTAATGCGAGTGAAGACGATTCAGTTAATTTTAAAATTTTTACTCAGTTTTATCAGTTTGTAGAAGATAAAGGTAAGTACAGAGGGCATTTTCAAATGGCGTTGACAAAAATGGAATTGAAGCCATGCTCAGCCATATGGAAGTTTTAACACATCACCCCCGAATAATAGTAGTAAAGAACGGTAGCAAAGACGCTATCTCCATATATTCCAACTTCCTTGACCACGCTGATGTAATACGAATTAATTATCTTCAGTGACCAAAGGCTGAATCTTAGGCTTTAAAACATGGAAGCTAGTTTAAATCTTCAAGTTTTAATCATGCAAAATTTCAACTTTTGTAAATATATGAAACACCTAAAAGTACATTTGAAATAGCTATAGTTCATTAACTATTCGAAGAAATTTCTTATTGAAATTCTTATTTCTTATTGGAACCACGAAGTATAAAGAAGGAAGTAAAGCTGCAAGTTAGAAAAATGTCTCCAAAAAACACCACAACCACTAGATGGCAAAGCGATTCTTTTTTGCCCATTCAAATTGTAAACATTTATACGCATTGAGAAGAAACTAATCTTTGCGACGGAGGAAGATTAATTCTGTGTTTGTGTGATATAGAAGAGCGATGGATTACGTATATTGTTGTAGTTAACTTTTTATTTAAATTTGTATGTTTATGGGACAATACTCTCTGAACGAGCCTTTCTATTATACTAACTAATAAATATCTTTTACTATTTCATTAAAATATATGATTTACGGTTTTCATGCTTAAAGGATCTGTTTATAATTATTACTCATTCAACCACAAGTGCTTTGTCATATTTTCTCCCGAGCAGAAAAGACATATTTCTATAAATAATAAACACATATATAACAATTCAATTAGCTTATTTGGCTCTCTCATTTAGTAAACTGCTCGTATCCTAACAGAGTTTACCCTCGTATCCTAACAGAGTTTACCCTCGTATCCTAACTCAGTTTGATGTAAACTGTAGAGAAATGTTTATAAATATTTCATGGAATTCTGTATATTTCAATCAGAATATTTCCTCAAAAATAAATTTCGAAAAGTAAATATAATTTAGGCCATAGAAGGAAGTCATGTGATGCCCGCATCTGATTTTTTAATTTGCCATGGGCGCCTCAAGCTTTAATTCTTCCCGATATCAAACAGCACATGAATCCAGTACATAAAAGGTGTCAAACGGTCAATATCTGCCTTGTGATGTGACGTGATATGCTTCTTAACATAGACCTTATAAGAGATAGACTAATCCAGTGGGCGGAGCGCGCGTCATCGACATGTCGGCAAGAAAGTGTATGTGTGTGTATATTTAATTATGGCAAAGCACACTAGGGCTATCTGCCTAAGGGGAGGGATGCCTTTGAGGAGGACTTTCTAAGGGAAACTGGCTCGTATACACGTTACACATGGGGAAAACCACAAAACACCCATGCAGCCAGCCCGTTCGCGGGATTTGAACCTCGGACCGAACTACCAGTGTTCAGCGACTTTACGTCTCGGCCGCTGATGGGCCTGTCGGCAAGAAAGAGTAGGGACGATCTGGTTAACTTTAACATTGATACCTATAGAGTTTGTATCACATAACTGTTTTCAATTATTAAATGTGATACGTTGTATAAGTGATGAGATTATGAAAGTCACAGGTTTTGCAAATAAGATTTAATATATCTCATTGAAGCATTTTTTACTACATTTTGCGCACTTTTTTCAAGCGTTATTCTTGTATAAATTTCTTTACTTTAGTAAAACTGTAAAAATTCTAAACGCAAAACTTATGAACTTATTTTTGTGTACAAATAAAGTAAAATTAAATCATGTTGATAGCACATGATACTTTGAAACAAATAAAGTAAAATTAAACAAGTCTGCTAATTTTCTTTGATTTTATGAGCATTTTCAGGCAGTAGTTTTTAAAATTATTATAACATAACAAGACGATCGTTTATTTGATTTTATGATCATTTATTTTAGTAATTCATAAAATTCGGAGAATAAACTTTTGTGAGAGTAATGAGGGAAAAAAAAAAGATAAACTCTGAAAGCACTCAGATTTGATTTTATATTACGCCCAAATGAGCGTTTTTTGTAACGTTTTGTGTGTTACCTTTATTTATCAAATATCATGTTCTTCGCAAGTAAGCCACATAAAATTTAATTCAAGAGCAATATCGTAAAATATTTGAAATTTCCGCGCTGGAGATAAAAATGTTATCTTCTGTACAGGGCTGCTCTGAACTCGTGCCAATGTACAGACTTTAGATTACTTGTGCTGGAGATACATGAAGAAAGAGCAATGCCCTTGCCGGGACTCGAACTTTGGACCTCTCGAATACGCACCGAGTGTGATACGTTACACCACAAAGGCATACATAAAGGAGGGGAAAATACCTTATAAATTTTAGGAGGAAAATTTTCTTTTAGAATGAATATCGCACAATAATTTTCTTTTTAAATTGTTTTTTCTGAAAAATAGTTTTGTAAAATTCATTCTAAAGCAATATTTCTACAATTAAATCTGAAATATCAATCACAAGAAAGAGGATTGGATTGGATTATTCAATTATGGCAAAGCACACGAGGGCTATCTGCCTAAAGGGAGGGATGCCTTCGTGGAGGACTTTCTAAGGGAAACTGGCTTGTATACACGTTACACATGGGGAAAACCACGAAAACGCCCATGCAGCCAGCCCGTTCGCGGGATTCGAACCTCCACAAGAAAGAGGATTTTAGAAGAAAGATACTGAAATTAAACATCATAGAAAATAATGTTATTGTTAAACTGAAACGAAATTTTACCTATGGTTTAATTGGAGAGGGATATGCGGCGCATATTACCCATAAAACTATAAGTACATCGGGTGACGTTTTCCTAATTGATACGAAAATGATTATATCTTAGATTTACTTTAAATCTTATAGTGTTAGAGTAGAAACATTAAAAAATTTCTGCAACTTCGTATAAATCGATTTTTCATTGCTGCTAGTATATTCGGAAACAAGACGGTTAGCATTACTTACCGCCATTGAAGGTGAACTTCACATTTTTTTAACCACCGAAGGCTTAATTTCAATCTCAAGCAAAGGATCCCATGATTATTTTAAAATTCATTGATAATCCAGTGGCAGAAGTTTGGCTAGCCTACATTTTATTAACACTCAGAGTTCAATGTTTCATAAAGTTATTACAACAGCTGCAAATCAAACTGCGTCTGTACTGGATGTAATTGTTTCAACGGATGCCCTGAAAGCGTCACTATTGAGCAAGGTAAAGGAATACTTTATTCCAATAAATGTTAATAAACTCTAGAAAAACTTGAAGAGAATGGAAACGTATGACAAAACGAAGTTATTGTTTAATTTTATCAGAAGGTCTCAGGTACTTGGAGAAATGGACAAAAAAGTGTTTCAGGAGATGGAAACTTACAGCTGGATCATATTAAGTGAAATGCCTTTTGGAGTCAAGTTCTTGTTTATTAATAAAACACTACCATATCATAAATTATTGGAAATTGATATATATGAGGAATATGTTAACCTTAAACATTATATCACGGAATATCACGGATAAAAAGATATTGGAATGGTCAGTAAGTAAGATATGCTTTGTTCAGGGGTAACTAACTTCATACATTAATGAGAACCAGATTCCTGGTTCAAATATTTTAAATTTGTCAGTTTTTCTTTTGTCTTCCTGGCACTAATTCTGCAACTGAGAGAGTATTTAGAATTATGAACAATTTCTGAACTAATAATAAGACATAGCTTAAAGTGGGCACTTTCAAGCCTATGCAAATCATCCAAATAATTTTCGATGAAATTTGCATGGACTTTTATAAGAAAATCAAAAACGAGAAATATGTTCTAATAAATATTTATGCTTCAGTAAAATATAAGACGACTTCATCAAAATAATTTAGAAAGGTTACAAATTTAATATTTAAAATTTATATTTAAATATTGTGCATTTTGATTTATCCTTTAATAGACGCTACGCGGCCAGCCTTCGTCTGGCTTTTAAATATACCGAAAAGTTCCTAAAGGAAGCACCAAATATTAAATTTAAAAAGTGCACAGAATTTTACTCTGAAGAACTGTTTATCCAAAAAAAAAAAAAAAAAAAAAAAAAAAAAAAAGCAAACAACAATAAGCAAGGGCAAAAAAACCCACAAATTTCAATAAAAATGTATTACATATAAAACATTTACAATGAAATGAGGAATATCCCTTAATACAAATATTAATTATCCTAATAAATAAATTAACCAACGTCCCGTTGCCTTCGATCAACAAACGCCCAGTATCAAAAAAAAAATATTAAATTAAAAAATAGCACAGAATTTTCGCCCTCATTTTTCCAAGTAGCAACAGCGTTGATATCAGCAAAAGTATACGCAAATGTGCTACATCAGCAAATATGGCTGCGTTCCATTGTTGCTGATATAGTGAGACAGAATTATCGATTTGAAGCGCTTTCAGCAAAAAACATAAAATTAAAAAAACTCTAATTAGAATTTTACAAAATTGCTTCGAGATGCATTAGCTCTTGTCTAGATGCACCCTGTGTACCCAATTTCGTAGCCCTGGTCTAGTAGCTTACGCGCAGCACGAGCAAAAGACAAACACACACACACACAAACATGCTCTTCATTTTATACAAATAGACTTATTATAAAATTAGACATCACTAATAAAAATTAAAGTAAAAATTAGTTATTTTGAGTTACATACACATATATATATATAGTGATCTACATACTACCTCTACCACAATAACAATATTAATAAAATAATTTTATTTGTAAAACAAATTATACATATATACACGCTTTTACAAAAAAATCGAAGCACCATGAAGGAAGTGGCTGTTTTTGATTAAATTGAATACGTGTATAGCTCATACACAGATAATAAAATGTTTAAAAATCCAGGTCATAGTACCTGTTCACGGCTCACAATCATCCATTGAGTGTTTAAATTAGATAGTTGGTCGAACCAACCCTAGCGGCAATGCATGCAACCGGCCGCAAGATGGTATAAACATATCGTTTAGCTGTTAAAGATGTACTGATGATGAGTAAAGATGACCTTCTGTCATAAGAAGTAGCGCCCCACACCATCACACCAAGTGTTATGGATGTATGCCTTTGTAAAACAAAGCCTGATTTGGACAACTGGCCCCGCCCTTTCCAGACACGAACACGGTGGTCATCTGTTTCAATAGTGAAGCAGGATTCATCGCTGAACACTATACGATGCCAGTCTGATGGCAGCCATGATGATCGGCTGCGACGCCACACCAGGAGACTTCGCTGATGTTGTGAGGTAAAAGGCAAACTTCTTAAAGGCCTCTCTGAGGGTAACCCCGCCTCAGACATGCGCCGTGAGATGGTGGATGGGACCACGGAAGGTATAGACATGGCTGTAAAGTGCGTTGAATAGTCGACAATGATACCGTTGGGATGGTTCGGGCCTGGCGAACAATCATCCTATCTTGCCTCGCATGTCTGCTTCCTTGGCTCCATTTCGTCAGCAATTTCCTTGTAGCATCCATTGCTGTCAACATCTTTGCACAGCAATGCCTGTATGCTGCAGGTGGCAGCTTATTGCTCGATATAACCACCCAGTTTCACACCACCGTACAATGCGACCTCGTTTGAAGTCGTTTAGTTGTCAGTAAGGTGTTCGATATCGTCGTAATGGCATCATTAGTTGCTGAATTAAAACGGCAGCAACAAAAAAATTTAAATTTTCCACCTCTGCTACTAGTTTTATATTTTGCGAATAGCGCATTAGAAATGCGCGCTATGATCGCAATTCCTGTTTATTTGCCTTGAAACTTTTATCCGTGCAATAATAAAGGGAGCAATGTTGATTTGGTGCATCACTTGACGAACAGTATCACTTGGACTATAATCTGAATTTACAACAATTTTGATCGTATAATGTACGCTGATAAAAACTGTTTGTCACCGTGATATAACGCGAATTACTTCTCTATATTGAACAAGAGCTAAAACTTCTATTTAAAATATTGAAGTCTTATGTGCTCCAAATGAAAGACCTATTTTAATTATGCACCTGCCCATATCACAAGCATTTATAAAAGACATATTTTGTCCTAAACGCAGATATTAAATCGTAATTACATATTTAAATACTTGAAGAAAACTGTTATTGTATTGGTCTTAGTAATATATGGTAGGTAAAAAATAAGTAACTGTTCAAAACCTGAAGAAATTCATATAACATTACAGCTCCAACATTATATTATATTAAATATTACATGTTCATATAACATTAAAGATCAAAATTAGAATTTAGGTGTAGTAAATTTGTGTTACTTCGGACATTTGTTTATTTATATTTTGGCATCCGGAAAATATAGAAGCTTTCTTTCCAATGATTCTGTGTGTTTTAGTCATGCTAATTTTTTACTCATTTTGTAAAAATGTTACATTATCAATATCAATTAGGCACTGTAAAGTAAACTGAATTACATTAGTCAACGTATTTTTTATACACACCCGTTGTTAGTACAATTGTTTAAATTTTCTAATTGACATTTTGATTTAATAAAGCTGACTCTTTCTTCAGCAAATGAGACGTTTTCGGTAAGCGGGTTATTTTTATTTACCATATGGGACATTACCTCCATTGGATAAAGATTTGGAGAACATGTAATATGGAAAGTGCTGTCGAAAGCTAAACTTTGTGTAAATATTTATGCCTGAGTCTGGCTTTAATGATAAGTTTAGTGTAGAGCAGTGATTCTAGACAATCTAGTCTAGAGAATTAATTTGAATCGTATTGAAGATTCTTGGCATTATCAATCATTATTTCAGTAATAATTGGCAGTTGTTAAGTAAAATACCAAAATATGCCGGCAAAGTAATTATACAAAGTTTAATCAGAAATCTTAATTTATATTTTGGAGAAATGAATGATAATATGTACTGGTATTTAATAGGGGTTTTCGTTAAATCATTCCACTTAGCATTTAGCTCTAAATAAATTCCTGAATGAATCGTAACTCAGTTTGTTTTTTATTTTTTGAAAAGAAAAATGTCTGTATTACGACTTTTGAATTTTATTACAATTTCAAATTAACTGGATTCTGTTTACCGACGTTACAAAAAAAGTTCTGAAATATATCGCGAACGCATTTAACAGTCAACATCTTTCTAAAGACAAGTTAGCTACAAAGCAAACAATAAAATCTCATACTTTTCTAAACCACCACTTTGCCTCAAAGAAGCAACTCATAAATAAAACTGCAGTTTTATTTAAAATGCATAGTAATAACTCGAGAAATTTTGTTTCTGTCAGTCATACCGGTATCGCACCGCGCGACGTGTCCTGCTCAATGATAGAATTAGCCGTATGGGCAAATGACGGTAGAGACAGAACGGGTTTTGTTTCTGCATGAATTGAGGTATCAATGAGAATATAGTCCTGGGGACTCTGACTCATAAGTTATATATCCTACGCGGTACGTCTTGGTGTGAAATAAATCCGCTTTATTTGCAGTTGTTTTCCCAGTATTTATACAACAGAAAGGAATGAAAAAACTGGTGGTCAGCAATTTGGCAATGTTTTATGTTATTTATTAGACTGTGCTCTATTTCCTTTTAAATTCCGTTTTCTCTTCGCGATTCAAGCTTGTGTTGAAAAATACGATTTTATAATTTCCTTCCAATGTGAAAATGCCTATCTTGATTAACACTCAAAGAATAAATTTTTCCGGTTTTCCATTCACCAAACCGTATAAGCTTGCTTCTCTTTTATTAAATATTAGTAGTTGAAATACATGTACTGCTCTTTATGTAGCCATATATAATTTAATGTTAGAGGAAAAGAAGAAAAAGAATAGAGTATCCTAAAAAATTAAATGGATTTTAAAAGTAAAACATGACAAACTATTAAATTTTAGGACAAGTAAAATGTAAATTTAAATGCTAGAATACACCGAAAATTTTTTAAAATATTTTTATATAAAATGAGAAATAATTATTTATATTTTAATGCAAATAATTTTTATATTGTTTTAAATTGACTCATGAAAGTTTAATAATTTAAAACATTAAAATTCGTACAAATATGTTCTTCTGACAGCAAGATCGTCCCCCTTGACTTTTTGAGCGCCAAAAATTCAAAAATAAATATTAAAATGAAATATAATACTTAAATAATAATAACTATATAATAATAATAATAATAATAACAAGAATATAATAGTATACACACATAGAGTGAACTGAGATAGAGATGTGAATAAATAAATTGATAGATACACAAACAAAAATGCAGGCGTTAATCTAAAACAAATGTAAAAGTAAGTGCAAGTACAACTACCATGCACATGGATGCAGAATATTTAAATTTTAAGATTAAAATTCCGAATATCCAGCACTCAGCTAAAAGGCTAATAGCCTCAAGCAACCGGAAAATTTTAGAATTTAAAACCTCTTCTGTTTTTGGAAAACTATACAAGTAAGAGACTTAAAAGCCTTTGAAAAAGTCTATACCCCAGGTAAAACTAAGCGTAGTAAAAATGTCGCAAAACTGGCCGCACACTTTGAATGAGGTGGTCGTGACATCCCCCATTTCTGTAATGATAACTTCGTTCCTGAACTAAACAATAAATCCTTTCTAATCTACCAAAGTAGGTACTTTTTCTGGAACACGAAATAGAAGATTCTGTAAATAAATGAAAATTAATTTAATTAGGCTCTGAATAACGAGTAATGGATTTCGAGAATAGTATGAACCTGGTTTCTTTTCTGCAGGAAAATAGTGAAGATGTGCTCCAAAGTAAGACTGTTTGATTAATTTAAAATTTAATATTAATGATAATAAAAAAAAATTGAAAGGCTTCAGATTTTATATTACGCCTAAACGGGCTTTTTTTTTTCATTTACATTTTCACATCTACACACGTTTCGAGAACATTTTGGTCTAATACCCGTTTGGACTAAAAATATTTAAATACAGCATATCTTTAGAATTTTCGACGGACAGCCTCGTGCGCTGGAAATAAAAATGTTTTATTCCTGCAGTGTTACCAATGTCAGCTTTGAAATCGTTGAATTTTCTAAAACAAATTCGTTAAAATTGAAATAATATGAAATAGATAATTGAGCAAAGTCGAAATTTAAGATTCGGGCTTCCAGATGCCCAGATTTTGGTGAAGGACTAAGTTATTCAAAATTTGATGTCTCTAGGTTACGTTGAATTTTCACAATGCGAGAAAAATACATACTGTTGTGCAGAGAATTTGTCTGATAGCGTTATAAAAGCTAGGTGAATGATTTTCTGATTTATGGAAATCTTAATTTTATTTGATTCTGAATTATTTACTTTAATGCTTTAATTTTGGGGAAAAACAGATGCTTCTGGGAATATTATTTAGTTTAAAAGAATATTATTTATTTTCTTTTATTTGCAAATTTTGTACAAGCTTTGATTCATTGTGAAAGAAGCAGGGAAAGGGAAGCAATTTTTTGCTAAGTCATGATTTCGCGCGCTTTGTCCTTTAGAATGTTCTAGAAGGAATTTCATTGTTAGTTGACCTTAAGAGAGGAAGTACGTGACAGAAAGGTCAAAGGTTGCTACTTGTCTTTCAATGTAAGTCATTCAGGTTTTTGGCGATTGAGGGTCCGGTTGTTGGCTAAGTGAAGAAGGGCGCGCATGCGCGATCACCCTTATTTCCGCATCCAGGGGTTGAAAACGCAAATTTTGCCAAAATTAAGGGGCGATAAGGGAAGCCATAGTGGGAGCCCGCGTTTGTGAAGGAGACGAAGGAAATTCGAGTTGGATTCTCTGACTTACGGGCTTCCTGGACTTTTGGACGTTACTCTTGAAACTTGCTTGAAAGCGATAGAAGGGATGTAATTTACGAAGAGAGATATTTCCCGGCGGGGAGCGGCAAATATACTCCCCGGCCGCGTTTTGGTTAAGAGGCGAGACTCACTTACTGACTGGCTTGTGGAACTTACTTTGGAGGTTACTCGTGAAGCTTGCTCTTGGGATGAGCAAGAACAGGCGAGCCGTAATTGCCTAGAAAACGTTTCTGGCCGGGAGCTGCAAACATGCTCCCTTGCCGCGTTCTGGTAAAAAAGGCGAAATTGAACCAGTTACCTGCGTGTTGACTTAAGACTTTCAAGACCAAGCGGATAGCCGTGCTGGGCAGCAGTGCTCCTGTTTCTGTTTTCCAGACTTAAAAATAGCTTCGTCATTATGAAAACCAGTTACCTGCGTGTGTGTTTTCGCAAATAGTGCCAGGACAGGACGATGTCTTCTGAAACTTCCATTTTGTGACCGTAAAAGATGAGCCCCGCCGACGTCAACGCTTATTAGGATACGAGTCCTCCACTTCAAGATGTCCACCCAAGATAAGTTTTTTTTTTTTTTTTTTTTTTTTTTTGAACTTTAAGTAAGTTTTCAACAACTTCCTTAGAATGTAAAAACAACGTCGAATCTTAAATTAATTCTCAGGCTTTCAATTGTTTCCCTTTCCCCTTTTAAATTACCAAGACAAACCTTAAAGTTTTTTATATGAATTTAAATGAAAAAAAAAGGGTAAATGACAAATTGAAGAATTCTCCTTAGACTCTCTGATGAGGATAAGATTTTATTTTACTGTGATGAAATTGAATAAACTGATATTTAATCTGGAAACCTATTACAGTTTGTTTTCTTTATATATTTAATATGTTTTTCCTATATATCTTGTATATGTTTTTCTTATGTTTTCGATCCTCTCACGGCGCGGTCCCGGGATGCAATTTTTACAACGCAAATGCATTAAAATTCACTATACGATCACTAAAAGTTAGGTAATTAGCAAATTCTTAAGAGTTTAGTTTCCTCCCTAAGAGGAAGTAGAAACCCTTCACGGCAAGTAGTTTCCTATTTAACAATACATTCATTCAGATTCTTCATCTTTTAATTTTTTTTAACTATAATACAGGGCGATAATATTTAGTGGCACAATTTGAAAAGTGATACAGCCATTTGTAGCGATTCAACGCAAAATGCCTTTTCAGATTAATAGCCCTTTGGGGTAATAAGAATTTTAAATTTAATATTTCTATTCTATTTGAATTTTTACTTTCTTTTGTCAGAACGCAGGAAAAACTACTGGCAGAAACTATCCAAGTTAAGCAACATTTCTACGGGAGATGCAAAAAGTAGAAAATGATCATGACAATGAGAAGAATTAGTACATAATAAAAAATCATTATGATTCAATAATAAAGATCTAAAGTGTCATGCTTATTATCAATAGGTATCATGCTTACTTTTCCTTCTTACGCTTTTATGAAAACCAGCATGATGATGAGAAGTAATAGTTGATAATAAAAATATCTTAATGGTTCAAATGATTTTTATATGCATAATTTACTCCCATGTGCTTATTTTAACCGTACATAATCTGGAATATATAAATACTGTTTATTCATCCATTTATACTAAATTACTTAATCCCAAATGCATATTAAATATGCGAATACTAATCTTCTCTTTCACACTGAATCCAATCGAAATAAAAAAAAGTAACATGAACGAAATTTGCGCTTTCTAATTTGAAAGGTTTTCGTTTCTTGAATTCTGATTGAATTTACATAAAAAATTAACTTAGCCTCCAAATTATGCTGATTAAAAATGTGGGCGAATTGTTTATCATATTCTGTTAATTTTAATGTAGGTTAATCTTCCTCCTGTGTCTTATTAATATTCTGACCGGATAACTGAGATTTTTGCTTACCGTGAATTCTTTGTTTCTTTAATCAGGAGTCTACTCCCCATTAAGGAAACATGACCTGTATACGAATTCGTGGAATGCTATCTACACTCATGTCCATAAATTAAGGATAATTCGGAGTCACGCGGAAATCGAACTCTAAAATAAATATATCACCTGTAAAATCACTACACACATCTTCAAGAATCATATGCAAATTTCAGGAAGTAACCAGATGACACCGATGGTATGTTACATTGACGAGAGTGTAAGAGAGTGATATATTAGGAATACAGGCAAAGAAGTAAAATTGTTCGGAGGCGCTGTATAAGCATTTTAGTGCAATAACCGAATACTTATGACACAAAGGACGCATTTGGAGGATTTTTTACGTGGTAGAATTATCGGTCGTCTGGAATGTGGGCGTACCCAATTGGAAGTATCAGACGAACTTGGAATTGCCCAGAGTGTCATCTCCAGGCTTTGGCAACGATTCCAAGATGACGCTAATGTGAGTAGACGTTACAACACCGGTCGCCCCGGGGTTACAACGTCGAATGAGTACCGGTATTTGGCAGTTACTGCCAAAAGAAACAGGCGGAGCACAGCCTCAGACCTGTCTCGTCAGCTCTCTTCAGACACTTGTACGACAATTTCAAGGCAGACCGTGTACAGACGCTTAGGGCAGATTGGTCTATATGCTCGTAGACCTGTCAGATGCGTTGCACTTACTGCAACTCACTGTCGCCTGCGGTTAGCCTGGAGTAGAGAGCATGCATTGTGGACACCGCAACAGTGGGCTTCTGTGATGTTTTGCGACGAGTCCAGGTTTAGCCTGCAGTCTGATTCTTGCCAGATATTCATATGGAGAGCTCCAGGTACCCATTACCACCAAGAAAACATCATTCAACGACACAGTTACGGTGGTGCAGGAATGCACGTTTGGGGTGGACGTATTCTGGGTTCCAGAACTGACCTGCATGTTCAAATTAGAACCATGAAAAGCCAAATCTATCGGGACGTCATTCTGGAACAACATGTACGTTAGTTTCGGGGCGCCATGGGCTCACAATTTGTGTTTATGGATGGCGACGCCCATCCTCAGCGTGCAAACAACGTAAGCGAATGCATTCAATTGGAGGATATCACCCGTATGGACTGGCCAGCATTCTCACCGGACTTGAATCCAGTAAAGCACGTGTGGGACATGCTTGGCCGACGAGTTGCAGCCCGTCAACCTCCTCCTACATGTCTACCGGAACTTCGAAGAGCATTGCTTTTTAAGTGGTGTAATATCCCCCAAGATCAGTTCGATAATTTGATACTCAGCATGCCTAGGCGTTGTACGGACTGTATTGCATCGTCTGTGAGACATACAATGTATTAACAATTATACCAACCATGTAATATTGGTTTTTTTTAAATAGGTTTTTCTTTGTAATTTGCTCCAGGAAGAAAAAATCGCTAATTTTTTTTATGATATCAAACATATAGAGCCTCTTTTTTTGCTCTTTACCTTTTGTTTAATAAATAAGCTTTACAAATAAGTCAAATTTGTTTTGCTTCTAACTCTTCCTTTGCCTGATTTTGCATTATCCTTAATTTATGGACATGAGTGTATTATACTTGGTCATAAATATCGTAACATGGAATATTGTCATGTATAGTTAACAAGAATTTATCTACGGAGCTTGAAGAAAATCCATCTTTAAAGGCGAATTTCTCCCAAAACAATCCATTTTTTCTTTGAGTTTATAAGGCTTCCTGCAAGATGTTCTGAGTTATAAAAACTGAGCTCCTAAGGTCCATACAGAGCTTTAGAAGCGTTCCTGAAATAAACCTAACAGTGTTTAATTTAAAGCCTAATTTCACGTTTTGCATAAACCTTTATGATTCTTCTCATCAGGCAAGAGAAAAGATTGATATTTAATTTCCTTTTTGCTCAGAATACTTGTGATTTCTCTATGAATGTTGACATGAGAGACTTTAATTTTCAAGCCTTCTTTTTGAATATAACCTGTGTAATCAGATTTATCTGACAATTTATGTTCTACAAATAATGCTTTTAGTTGTTTCCAATTAAATATTTTGTCATTTATATATATAGCAGGTAGCACTTTCCTTTTTTTTGTTTGGATCGTTTTGTATTTCTTGATTTATCTGAAATTCGTTTGGGACTACAGAACTAGTGTCCATTGATTCTTGACTATTAATAGAAGGGGTAATAACTGGTTTGTGCTGAGAAGGATTAATGGGACGAAAAATGATCCTTTTTCCTTTTATCAACAGTACGATCTCCTTTGGGTTTTTGTACAGATTCGTTACCTGAACTACCCGTTTCTTGTTCTAAAGGAATTTCATTTGAATTGTTTTCATTTAGCTTACTAGGACGACGGTCGATGTGTTGAACGTTTGTTATAAATAAAATATTCTTTGTTAAAAATCAGTTATTATATTAATTATTGCTTTTGTTAATATACAAAGCGCCATCTGTTGGCCGTTTTGAGAGTTTTTTTTTTTTTTTTCTTTCAGTAAAACCCAGTATTATTCAGTAAATTATTGAATTTTCAAATGTTAGCGGACTTTTGGGTCACCCTGTATATTTCTTGATATAGAGAAAGGAAATATTTGTAAGATTTACTGTTGGACAGGCATATATATTCAGTTTTAATATTTTTTTATTAAGGGTCTGAATTAATTTATACAGCCTGCATTATACGGATAATTAATTTTGATGCGATAATTTGTTCTGTACTTTTTTGATTCATCGATAAGAAACATTCATTTAATGTTTTATGATCTCCGTTTTGTGTAATGATGCAACATGATAATGTAATTAAATGTAATTTATTACTTTATTCCCTAAGGTTACGTAATATTTGCAGTCCATATCAGTGTTCACACTCCTCGGTTATTTCGCAGAGATCTGGTTTTATTAATTCACAAATGAGTTAATAGGTTATTTTTTATAAAAATATCTCACTTTTCATGTGTTTAAAAAATACCTGACTTTTTGTGTCTTTCCATAAAAATATCTGATTTTTTTTTTGTTTAATCTTTTCATAAAAATCTCTCATTTCCTGTGTTTTATTGGAAAGTATTTTAATGTAAATTTATCATAATATGTTATTTCTTATGTAGTTGATTACAATTGAATTTTCAAATTTCGTTGGTTTATAGCTTATAGTTTCGTTCATGTTAGATACTAACATGTTATACACGCAGTCTATCAAGCAAACTGTGGAATTTATTTTGATTATAAATAGATGGCTCTACGACTCAGCGAAAACGGAGCGTGCCTTCTTTTCTTTTTGTAGACTTCCCGTCTGAACTCTTCACTTTTTATTTGACTTGAGACGCGAGATTGATAAAAGGAATAAAGTTCCTTCAAAATTTGATTATATTTGATTAGTTGTAAAACTGAACCATAAATGTAAATATTGTGTAAATATAAAGCACCTTTTATTTTAAATGTTTTAAGTTTTCATCCTTTTCCGACAATGGTGCATCCACCGGGAAACGAAGAGCCCATTGGATTTGACGTATTCGTGTTTTAAACTATTAATAAATTTCAAAAATGGAACTTAATGAATGAATTTGGAAAGGATGCTATCAAGTTTTCGTTTTGGATTCATTAAAATTGCTTGAATACTCTTTGTTTGGGATACGTGCAACATTTTTTTTGTTGTTTTTATTGCTGAAGAAGGAATGGTTGGGTTTGGTTTATGTGATTACGGTAAAGCCCAAAGGGCTATCTGCCTGAGGGAAAGGATGCCTTCGTGGAGAAATTTCTAAAAGAAGCTGAATGATACACACGTTACAAACCAGGAAAACCACGAGAACGCACATGCAGCCAGCCTTTTTGCGGGATTCGAACCTCGGAACGAGCTACCAGTGATCAGCGAATTTACCGCTCGTCCACTTATGGGCTCTTCAAGATGGATACTGAGAAGCTGCAGAAACAAATACTTTTGCCAAAAGATAGTAATAATTAATTAAAAGTATTTACGATAATATCAATAGGAATTCTTCAAATGATTTGAATTGCATTGCAAAGAAAAACATTTAGGTTAAAAAAACTTAAAGATGAGCAGCTCTTACAGACCTACATTGAAGTCTTCGAATCGGACCACCTTTCTGCACTTTTTTGAATTGACCGCTGCTCCCGTTTGAGAGTTTGCGGAGGCGGTTTGTGGTGCGAGAATCGAACTGCTACACATTGTTAATTTAGAATAGAAAACGATTTTAACTTTCTTTAATTAATTATTTAAGAAACTATATTTGTGTTGTCAAAGATGCTAGGATATGTACATCTAGCCACACGCCCCGCTTACAAACTGAAATGCACTAAGTTTTGTTCAGCATTCGTCAGATCTAAAATTGTTTAAGATATGCCAGTTAAAATCCGCACTACACTCGCACGACTTACCATAACACAAAAATTAACGCAATCAGCAGCTTCCGATCGTGTCTTCCGCGATATAAAGAACCACGATATTTAAACGTTAAAAGCAGTAAGAGACTCATGTCAATTATCAGCAAAAGAGTCGTCTGTTAAATTTGCCTATGCAGTTTCGGTTTTGTATTCTATGCTCATCTTTGTTGTGTGTTCCTGAATTTCTGATTACGATTTGTGTCTATTTGTTGAATTTAATTTATTGTTCTTTCAGTACAGATTAAGGATAATTTGCATTTGTTGTCACCACCTCATTGGCTTTCTGAATGACCAACAGATTAGCCTCCTTTTTTCTCTATGTTTTATTAATTCTGTCATTAATAATAAATGAGTAATAATAATTTTTATTATAATTTACCAAGTAACGTTTTCAAATTTATTTAGCAACATTTATAGAATTGTTTCTCGCATTGTGAAAAAACAACGGTACCCAGAGACATCTAATTTTGAATAACGTAGTTCTCCTCTCGAACAGGGACATCCAAACACCCAACTTTGGGATTTTGAATTTGTTTTATTAACTCCTTCGTATTTTTTAACTTTTTAACGAATTTTTGATTAACAAACTCTACGATTTCAAAGCGAGCAATGGCAACTCTGCACGAAAAAAAATCTCCATCGCGAGAGACGGTGTATCAGAAATTCTAAAGATATGCTCTTTCAAATTATTTTGTAATATTGCTGTTGGATTGAATTCTATGGTTTAAGTGGGAAGAACATACTATTTAATAAATAAAGGTAACATACAAAACGTTACAAAAACACTGCTTTGGGCGCAATATAATAGCTTAATGCTTTTAGATTTATTTAAAACTAGTTCCATTATATAAGCTTTTATGAATTTTTTTATCTTTAATTAAAAGCAAAAATTATAGAATCTTTATCATTAAATTAAAGATAAATTTTAATCTTTGATTAAAGCAAAAATTATAGGTGCGGCTGATACGCGTGAGAATAGAGTGCCTGTTGAGAAGTAACTGCTTCGGAATTCTCATGTTAAAGCTCAGGCTGTAATAGAATATTGTTTTATTGTTATTTTTATTATCAATTTGAAGGCATTAGGAAAAAAATATGGTATAAATTATAAGTACGCAGAATAGCAGTAATGAGAAGAAATATCCTGTTAGTTTTTTCTTACATAAAATATTTGTACTGAATGGATAATAATTTCATCCAAGTAGCTGTGAAGTGTTATTTGCACTTCAAAAGCCGTAAACGCGGCTCTCACCATCAACACGTTTCACACCATAAACACATTTCAAGAAATTCACTTCAATATACGAATAAATAAACACACGATCTGTTTACAAAGTTTATTTACAAATATTTGTTAATTTAAATTACTCTCAAAATGAGAGGTCAAAGTTATTATGACCGACTGAGTCAGTTCTAGAAAAAAAAGCTCTGAAAAAAGTCCAAATTACGGTTTTCCGGGAATTTTAAATTCACTGAATAGCTTACTAATTCGCTTCGACCAATTTAGCACTCAACAAGATTCTGAGAAAAAAAAAACGAGTTGCAAGCATGCAATGATCTACTGTTTCTCCAACCACTGCTTTGCCTATATAAGCAAAATGGTTTCATTTAACCGAGAAAACTAACAAACCGCAAATTGTTTTCCCCATGTGCTTTCAAATATTTATGCCACAAATCGGGACGTAAAAGCTGGTGGTCAGCAATTTGGAAACGTTTTATATTAGACTGGGTTGTATTTCATTTTAAAATCCATTTTTTTCTTCGCGAATCAAAGCTTATATTGAAAAATTCGATTTCAGAATTTTTATCCAAAGTGAAAATGCATATCTTGACTTAAAACACAAAGCATGAATCTGTTGAGTTCTGCATTCTCCAAACCGTGTATGTTTCCCTATCTTTCGTTAAATACAAGTAATTAAAATACATATCCTGCAATTTATATACGCTCACCCATACATACATATATATATATGTAAGAAAAATAAAGAACAATGTAGAAAATTAGCAACGCAAATTTCCTTTCTCAATTCTAAAAGTATTAACTTCTCTCTGCACTGCGTCATTTATAGATTAATCCATGTCATATGATTCTTAAATAATTCTGGTAATGTAAATGGAACTAAAACTCAAGCAGCCAATAGTAATTTTACAGCAATATTAACTCTATCAAATGTAAATGTATTAATGACCCAAACTAACTCAGCCTGAATTAAGATTTCGCTCTGAACATACCGCACTTGCTCTCAACGCTTTGGCCTAGCTGGACTGCAGTGTATCTATTTCTCCTTTCTTACTGCAAAATTACCTAAAATGTAGGCTGTTTGGAGTGGGTACAATTGGTGTACCAACTTGTTTGCGGCTCAGACGTGTTTGCTGAGATAAAAAATGAATATTTAATCTGCCTTCACCTCCAATTTTCTTTTCATTATAGATCAACACTTCTATGCGATCAAAATTCCTGTAGGTCGTTCACTACTGACTTTGTTTTTATCACAATTGAGTAGACAGGGAACATATCCTGTGCGTTAAAATTCCATTAGAAACATCATCGCAGTATCTGCAATAACTAAACACCTCTTCAAACTTCCATGTGTCCATTCCATGTTTCATTGGACTTAGAATGTTTCATCTCAATCGTTTAAATTAGTCAGTACTCGTTTCTAACTTGATTCCAGAGATTTAATGTATGGGGTTAAAAATATCTTTCATTAATTAAAATTTACTGGAGACATCAATAAGCCTTATCGGTGCTATTCGGTTTCGAGGGCTGTAAAAAATCGCCAAACTATTGTTCATGCCAATGCTGCCAAAAGTAATTGCGACAAGAAAGGAAGTATAATAGTAAATAACTACCTAAGATTGATGTTTTAATTTAGATGAAAGGTTAATTTCATATAATACTTTTTTATTATTATAATTTATATGAAAACGGCTAAACATGCCTTAATGGAAGCATAAGAGTAAATAACTATTTCAGATCATTATTATAATTTATATAAAAATTGCTAAACATAACTGAATGGATGCCCGCATTGCTATTTCGCTACCGACTTATCGCTAAAGCATAATTTCATCTCGTTGGTTGTTCAAACGTAATTTTCTATAATGAATGATGCCTTTTCTTTGAAAATATTCAGAATCGAAATTCAGAATTGCAGAATCGCTCACTTATTTGTTTGCCGCTTTTTACAAGAGTAAAAACAATTGGATTTTTGTAAATTTTATTTTATTTTTAAATGAAAATAGGTCAATGTGTACATAGATAAAGGGGGTGCGCAGTGCCATTTTTGTGCAATTCTGGGATATTTTTTTTTTAAGTGAAAATAGGTTGATGTGCATATGGATACCGAGTATGTGCAATTCTTAAAATCGCGTCAAGCAGTGAGTGATTCTGCACTTTGCCTAAAATTCTATTTCCGACTTTTCATCATGAGTAATTCCCAAATTTTTAAATCCATAGGATATCAAAAAAGGATTTAAAAATTAAGCTAATATTTCAATGGCGTTTTAAGAAATATAGAACTATACAAACTTACGCAATTTGAAACCAGCGCGTACGCTAGATTTGGCGCGCTGTTAAATGGTTGTTCAAACATAATTTTGGCGCGCTGTTAAATGGGCGCGTTTGCTAGATTTGGTGCTTTTGTGCATACATTTTCGCTGCAATCTTTTTACGGCCCTCAAAACAGAAGAGTACCGAATTGGCTATAAACTGGATGCATGAACATGTTTCATATTAAAAATTACATTAATTTTTTAATAAATGACGTAAAATTACAAATGACATAATTTTGTAGAAAAAAAAATCTATACGTTCCTTCATCAATTCATTAAACTAGAGCTAGATAGAATAATCCAGGAATGGGGGATCCCTGATGTGAACTGAAATAAAACTGTATAAACTTCGGGAACTAAGTAATAATTAAATTTAATAATAGTATTAAATGTGAACCAACAAAGTACAGAGCGATTTATCACACAACTCATTATCCGTACCATATGAGGACAGATAAATTGAGTCCAAGTTATTAAGATAAATATGAAAATATTAAAAAAGAACTTCTCCGCCTGCACAATAGAGAATCTTACAAATGTTTTGCTTTTCTATCTAAAGAAATATATAATATGCCGTCATAAAATAATCATTGATAGTGGGTAGCTCCAAAATATATATCTGATAAACTTGAATAAAGTTTGAACAAATGAGAAGATAGCTTACAGGTGTTACACACAGCAGAAACTGAGACATTTATAATTTCACTTTTACATCAAACTTTGCCCTTTTTTTGGGTTTTCTATTTGTTTGTAGTATTTTTGGTAACTGGCATCGATCGAGTCGAAGAAAAATGCATCTTAAAATAAAATAATCAAATATACTTAGTTGAAAAAAAATACTACCGAATTTATATCTACCAGTTTCTTCTTAAGCAAATGTGTTATAAAATATTTACTTACTCCAACACTGACATATTTTTTTCAGGAAGTTGTTCCTCTGATCACAAAGGCGAAATACTTACGAATTATTTTGAACCAAAAGCTCACATGGTCTAATCACATTAATAGTGTCAAAAGCAAAGCCATGGGCATAATATGCAGATTTCTCCCGGTCATTGGAAAATATTCAAATCTTAGCTTGCGTACCAAAAAACATATATATACCACTTGCATTCGACCGATACTTTGTTATGCTGCTCCTGCTTGGAACACCGTCACTCAAACTCAGCTGCATCAATTACAAGTAGTGCAAAACAAATAAATTTCTGCGCATTATTACCGATTCACACTATCTTATCCGCAATAAACTTTTACACAGAGACTTAAAACTTGAGACGATTCCAGATTACATCAGAAGATCTAATGAAAAATTCTTCAACAAAGCTGTGCAATGTGACTTTGTTAATTACTCTCAAGTGTTTAATTATGAAATTCTCTTCGAAGATAGAAGCGTCAGACCACTTGCAGCTCACACCTTCATGGGAGGAGACGACAACTTTTTCACTTAGATCCTCAATTGGTAGCTGTTTATACTCCCAATGCATTTGATTTTGATTGAAGTTCTGTAGCTTCGTTGAATAGTTGTATTTAAATTGTGTTTTATAGTTGTTTTGTATTGTGTTGTATTTAGCACTACTGATTGAAAGCTATGATCGCTCGTCACGTTTTGCGAACTTGTCCGATTGGATTGTCTTGCTCCTTTTGGTACTTCTCTTCTTCCCCTTATCTTCGTTTTCTCAACGCCCGGATTTCTTTATGTCAAGTGCCCCTGGGGTTTAATTCTGGAACCGGCAACATTGGTCTTCGCAATAGCTCGGTCAATTATAGAGTCAAAGGCACTAACATATCATGTCCTCTATCGTGTTTCAACATTTTTGAAATAACTGTTTTACCAATTCAGGTAAGGCGGTGGTTATTCAGAAAATTATATGTAAGTTATACATTCGTAGTTATGTTTTTCAATGTGTCGTTCGCCTTAAAATGTTTCTGCAGTAAATGCAGTTTCATTTACCACATGTTTAATGCAAGTGAAAAGTGAATCCTTCAATTAATCTGGGTGCTCTGGAAAACTCTCATGTTCGCAGGAACAAGACTTCTAGCTAGAGGCTTGAAAAAAATTTTACGCCTGCCTTAAGAATGTGCTTTTAGGCTGTATCTTATTAATTACTCGGGAGAAATTATACGTAAATTGTATCCACTTCGTATGTCTGCGAATTTCTCTTTTTTGTTTTCAGGGATCACAGTGTTCACAGTAAAATACATTTCATTACTTCCTTTTTCACACATGTGTGCTTTCAGATCGTATTTCAGTTTGTGTTTATGCGTGTTGCAAATGACATTGTTGATTAACACTACTACATCGGTGTCCAGAGGATCAGATTACACCTTACATATAGCTTTACAGACAATATTTTTACAAAATTTTTACGTATGTAAATAATTTTAGTGAAATTATATTGGAATTTTCATATTTGCTGTGTAATGTAACATGAAATGTTTAAAAGCGAAGGTGCTCTGCCGGAAAAATACGAGTACAGGGCAAGTTTATTTAACATTGAGTAAATAGGTAGCTCTATAAACTGGCGAGATATAGAAAGCTCACGATGGTCTTGTAAGTTAATCTTTGTCGTTAAATATTCCGAGAAATCGTCAATAGTCACCAAAATTGGCGACGATTTGGAAAGAATTTGGTCCGACCTCTGTATAACTCTAATGGAGTATTGCAAATGAATAACTGTAAAGGATCATATATGCAGCTGTAGATGTAAACCGAATATACATTCCACTAATTTCGAGAAATGGAATTTACTAGAGATTTTTAGGCGTCCTGGTGAAAACTATATAAAAACCGGAGAAAAAATTATCTACATCCTTTCATGGAAATAAGTCAGGGAAATTTTTCAATGTAAAGCTCCGCAGGGAACTCACTTATTTATCTGGGAAGTGTCGCCCAGTATTACTTATATATTATAATTATACTGATACATAATAATTACAATATTTACTTATCTTTATGTTTAAATATGATTGTAGGCAAATGGTAATTAGAATATTACAATTAACTTATGTAGTAATTCTTGAATTCCTTGTAAAGGTTTTTTGGGGGGTAGGGAGGGAAAAAAAACCACCAGTCCGCGAAATGTTTTCGTAAGTTTTACCTGTCCGCGGAGCATAGAAGTTTGCGAAGGACTGACTAGAGCAATCGCGTAAGGAGTTGAACTACAGCTACTGGTCATTACGTTGGGATTATTCTTCTTAAACGGTTTGCCATTTGTCCTTTACTTCTAATGGGTATAAATTCTGGATAGGTCTCAAGCTACACGACTCTTCCGTCTTTACTATTATACATTTTGACTAAGCAGCAATTGTTTCTTTTCACGTTGTTGCGTCCAAGAAGGACTATATCCCTATAAAAATAAAAATTATAATATATACACATAGGTAGATAGGTAAACAGACAGATGCACATAGAAAAAATCTAGGCGTTCATCTCGAATATATGTAAGAGTATTTCCAAGTACAATTATCATGCACATGGAAGTATACTATTTTTAGTTTTAAGATTAGAAGTCTGAAAATCCGGCATTCAGTTGAAAGGCTTAGGTTTTATTGCGATTACAGCAAAGTACTCTAGGACTACCTGTCTAAAAGGAGGGATGACTTTCTATATTAGACTAGTATACACGTTACACGTGGGAAAACCCAAGAAAACCAATCACCTGACCCATTCACCTGAAATCGAACCCAAGTCCGAACTGCATATGCTAAGAAACTCTATCAACTAACTACCTCAAACAACGGGTGAAATTTTAGAATTTTAAAACCACTTCCCCCTTTAGAAACTGCGCAAATAAGAGACTTGTAAGTCTTTATCCCAGGTAACATAATGCCTAGTAAAAACCTCACGAAATGGTGCAACATTTTGCGATAAGATGGTGGTAACGTTTACATTTTCTCCCAAGATGACTTCGTTCTAAATGAAACAAGAATATGTTTCCTTGATCTGCTAAAATATGTATTTTATTCTAGAAAACGAAATACATAAATTAAATTAAATTCACATTTTCACAATTTAAATATGCTTGATATTTATGTATTTGAGATTTTTGAAAATGTCTGGTTTCACAAAATAACTACTTACCTTTCGGATACCTGAAGCCCGTTGCCGGAATGAGCCGTCTTGGATCAAATATTACGATTACATAATGGATAAATGTACCAGTGATTTTTGAGGATTTGAGAAGTGAGTCCTTGAAATGAAGCCTAGAAAAACACTTTTTATGGGAGGCGGATGTAAATCCAGGTTTTTATAAGAGTTTGGTTATGTGCTATTGTTACGTACTAAAACTTGCAAAGAGCATAATCGGATTTTATTTTATTGACATCAAATAGCTCATCAAATAAATAGATATTACAAGGCTTTCATAATGCATTATTCTCTAGTAGTAATTAGTGCATGTTTGGAAGAAACCAAATGACTCCTAAGACAAAATTACTTTTTAACTTATTCATTACGAGCAAAATATTTGTAATAACTAGTTTACGCTTTGACACTGTGTTTTATATAATACAACTTGTAGCAATCAAATTAAGGAGAAATTTTCTCCCTACATTTGTGAACTCCACACCATTTCAAAGCCATTTAATTTATCATTCTTTATCAAATATTACGATCAGAAAGTGTGAATAAATATCTGTAATGATAATGCTGAAACAAATAAAAGAAGTTGTCTGGATGCAATAGTGTGCGTATAAGCTTCACACACACACACACACACACACACAAAAAAAAAAAAAAAAAAAAAAAAGGAAACTTGGAAATTAGGCATTTAAACAAAAGAAGAAGTAGAGTATCAGAAAATTTGTATATTGCTCTGTGATAATTAGAAGCAAATATAAAAAGTAACTTTACGGATATGTTTATACATTTATTATCAATATAACCTATCTAAAATGAAGTAAAATGTAAAATAATCAGATAACTGATGAGTAATCTAGGGCGTTTTAGCCTGGCCTGTGTTAGCAAATTTTCTACATAATGGCAGCTTGAATGAGGCGAAGGCTGTACGTAAAGTCCGTTTCGTGTTAATTGTAAGGAATTGTGCGCATGCGAGCCGTAGCAAAACTTCTCCAAACGTGTACCAGGTTACGCCAGGACGACATACTATATCTCTCAGTGAAGTGCTTTTTTTAGCTTTATACTATCACAGTACACATCACAGTTAACTGCAAAACTACTATCACAGTCTATCACAGCAACTGCTTTACTATTATTAGTTTAAACATTTATAATACTTTCCTTATAGTACTGTAATCACCTCTAGAAAAGTAAAATATTAGTATTTCGTAATTTTCAACACTAACGTCGAAAAATGCTTCAAATAACGGTAATTTGGCCTGAGTAAAATATCATGCGTTTTATAAGAAATATAGACCAACCCAAACAGGTTTTCTCCCTTGCCCTGGCGCGTTCCCGGCTGTCACCTTGAGCACATCCGGAGGAGTAGGGACGATTTTTTTGCAGAGACTTAACAATAGTTTGGTGTGCGTATAATTCTCAAGAAAAAGCTGGCGATAGCGCCTCATTTCCAAAATTCGAATTTTTAGATATATTTATTTTTGAAACTGAGATTGACTTTTAAAAATTTAGCATGGTTATCAAGCATAATTAATGTTCTAAATAATTAAAAAGCTGTTGCATGCTTTCAGGTCTGGATATTTTTTTAGCTTTTCCTATGGTGTAAGGAAATTTTTATCTACTTCTTTTAAAAAATAATATTTTAAATCTGAACTAATGGAAAAATTCAAAAAAAAAAAAAAAAAAAAATTCTCTACCAATTTTTATGCTTTTTATTGGTGTAAATAAGTAAAAAATACTAAGATCCAAAAAATGGATTTTTGAAACATTTTGTTTAAGATTCTTAATTGTACTGCTCTTTTAAAATTATATCTGGATATTATAGCATAATATTCTATAAAGGAGTTTTATTTCAATAATATTTCATTATACATCATAGTGGTAAACACTTTTAACACTTTAAAAATTTTTATGCATTAATTCTAATGTTAAAAATTGTATTTAACTGTAATAATTAATAGTGCTAGTTTTTTATAGTGATTATTTTTTTAAATTTATTTCTAGTTCTGCATAAGTATTGTGAATTTATTTTATTAGCCCAAAAGGGCATTAGCTCAGAAAAGCTATTAGTTTCGAAACTGCATTTTGTTTTGTTTCATTATAAATGACCCCAGAGAAGAGCACAAACATCCATCTGACATTCTTCATCCTTAACATTTTTTACTTATACTAGATTCTTCAGTTCACTGATATGGACTTTCGACCAGAAAGTCACCTTTGTTGTCGACTGATGGCGGCCACCTGACTTTTACTTTCGTCTTTTTGTTTTACTGATCTTCTTCACGTGATACAGAGTAAAAGGAGATGATGCTTTCTAAAACTCAAATTTACTATATGTTCTTGGCAGTAGTATAAATGTCCGTTTCACTTTGCAAACTGTTACCACCAAATATTATTGCTCAGAAAATTAAAGAAATTAAATAATAAAGAATCTGCATGCATGCATGTATGTTTCTCTCGCACTGTGAAAAAAACAGCTTAATTTAGAGACATCAAATTTTGAATGACATAATCCTTCACCCGAACATGGGCACCTGGACGGCCTAATTTCGAATTTGTTATAATCCATTTCATATTTTGTAACTTTGGAGCGAAGTTTTGATTAACAAACTCAACGAGTTCAAAACAAGCAATGGCAACCCTGTACAGAAAATAACATTTTTATCTCCAGCGCGGAAATTTCAAGTAGTTTATTATAATAGTTATAATTTGATCGGTAAGGTTTTGAATTATTTATTCCTTGGTATCGATCTCTGAAACAAAACAAGACGGATGATCTAGGAAAAACGAAAAAGAGACATGCTATTGCGTGAAGTAAATTTAGTACACTTTTAAATAAACTTGAGAAACTATTATCAGCAGAATTAAACAAAGAGCATATAGGAGTTTTATATGCATCACAGGAGTTTTTAATCGAATATCAAGAGAAACTTAAGCCTTGACTCAAAGATCGATGTTCTAATAACTGATGAGAAAGAATATGATAACGAACTACTTGCATGTGATGAGTATGATGAAAAAATTATAACGTGTTAAGCTAAGAGTGCTGGTTAAATACAGAAACTTAGTAGAAGTCCATGAAGGATGTGTACTTCCAGCTAATAATGATATTAGTAGTACTCTGAACGATAACAATGTTGTTGCAAGTAGTGCTTCAGTAAAGTTACACAAATTGAACATAGAAAAATTCTCTGGTGTTCCCAGTAAATGGCTGGAATTTTTTAATTCATATGAAAATGCAATTTTCTCCTAGTTTATTAAAAAAACACAAGTTTACATATTTGACAAGTTTATTATCTGGTTCTGTGTATAAGTGTGCAGCGGGTTTTAAATTTATTTGAACAAAATTGTGATACACATATTAAACGTTTAGAAGAGAGGTGTGCAAATGCTCTTGCAATTAGAACTTAAAAGCTCTTCAAATATTTTTGAGTTAACAAGACTCTATGATCAGTCACAAATTTGTGCTAGAAATTTGGAGTGGTATGGATGTTACTAGTTGTTCATACGGCCAGTTATTGAACCAATATTTCTTAAATTTTTACCTGAAGAGTTAGCTCTTCCGTTTCATAGGAAAATATCATCTAACAAAAATATTGAAAGGAGAGAATTTATAGAGTTCATTAAAATCCAAACTGAATGCAGAAAAGTCACTATGTTAATTAATAGCCCAAAAGGTAATAAATAAATAAGAGCTAATCCTAAACAAAGGCTCAAAAATTATAAGAACAAGTCATCAAATTCTACATTTAATAGTTCGGTTAAGAAATTTTGTGTTTTCGTAATATTTATAATGAACATGATTCTCCTAAATGTACGAAGTACACTGACGAACAGAAACGAAAGTACTTAAAAACAGCCAATTTGTCTTACCATTACTTTAAGAAACAAAGGAGAGTTTACTGAAGAACGCGCAAAGAAGCTTGTGAAATTTGTAAGAAATCATCCCATACTAAACTATATTGTTTATTTAAAAACAATCCGGAAGTTGATAATTCTAAAACTGAAACGAGTGCGAAGGAAAACAAACCTATAGTCTCTACTTCGCAACTGAATGAAAAATCCGGATAATTACAAACATGTTCGGTCATCGCTCAATATAAACAAAAGAAAACGATTTGTAGAATGTTACTTATTCAAAGGAGCTATTGTTTTAAAAATTTAGCAAAACAATTAAATTTGGTTTTAAAAAGAATAGAAAAATTGACAATTTGGAGACAATTACGAATAAAAGTAATTTTCCATTAATTTCATAACTCTCAAGTATATCCGTGAAAAAGCATATTTATTGAGGTTTACATAACGGATAAAATATCACACGATTCAAGGTCAACTGTTTCCTTTCGTTTTAGAAATTATGGGAAAGCAAAGACGGCAGCTAACATGGTGATCCCAGGAAACAAAAATAAGCGTTTCAATCGGAATGAATTATTTCTGATCTGTAAAAACAGGCCTAAAAAATATCTGATGAATTATTCTTAATTCCGACATTGCTTGAAGAAGCGATTTGTGGACAAAAATCTTCATCATATCAACACTTTTCTAATATTAATACTTGTTATACTTTACTTAGAGAAGTAGATAATAATTCAACAATTATGTTCTACATTCAATCGTTTTGGTATTTCTAGAGGAAATTTTCATGAGAGACAGAGACTCCTTATCGTGGTATGATTTAGAGGTTATTGAACTGTTTAAAATGAACTTATGTTGCGAGAAAGGAAAATACACTGTTAAGTTATTATTTAACGAAAGAAAATTGGAGCTTAATAATAATTCCCTAATCGCTGAGCAGAGGTTTTTAAATCCAAAAAACAAACGGAAACATAATGAATGGTTATTTAGTTATTACAGGAAATTAATTAATGAACAATGAGACAGGAATAATTGAAAAATGTACTAATGCTGTTAATTGCGAACTTGAGAGGGATAGCTATATTGCACCTCATAACCCTGTTATTCGCACTGAGAAGGCAAATACTAAAGACAAGGGGACAAAATCTCTAAGCGAGTGTCTAATCCAAGAACCCAGCTTATATAGCAATTTTTTAGATATCATTCTAAAATTCCCGTTAAACAAGCTAACTTTGGGGGCAGATATAAGAGGTGCGCTTCATTCTATTTTGTTTGATGAAGATTCGAAAAATAATTTAAAATTTATTTGGTTGCTTTTGCGCTTGCTGCAACTACTAAATATCATATTAAGAAATATAAAGAGGACCATAGTGATGGTTTAGGAATGTTGGATAAATTCTTGTATGTAGACGACCTTCTGCATGGGGCCGAAAATAATGATAAAGCTTTTTAGCTGTCAGCAATTGTACTGAATATTTTGAGAGATGCAAACGTGCATCTTCGTAAAATAGAAAGCAATTCTGGAATTTTAAGAGAACTGTGGATCAAGAACGGAATCGATATCGAGGACAATATATTAAATAAAAATCCGTCAAACGTTCTAGGCTTGGAGACATCAAGTACAGATCTACGTTCTCAGAAGTACAGATCAAGACAATTCAAATTTAGACTTAATGCAATTCAGGGAATTGACTTATGATTTACATTTTTCTGGTTATTAATTACTAAAGAGTGTTCGTCAGTAGATCGCATTAAAGTGCACTAGGCAAAGATATTTTCAAATAAATGGTACTAGGGAAGTACCAACACCCGTGGGCGAAGCAAATTCAGCTGCGTGAGCAGGCATATCTTAATACTTACGAAAGTAGGCGTTCATCATAAAAATTGTGCAGTGGTAAGCAATGGCATTAAATTGAAGCATGCAGGCAGGTTCAGTGAGTTGCATGGCAAATGCAGGTGGTGAGTGCAATATAGCAAGTAGGAGTGCAGGATAAGCCATAGTGAGACATCATGAAAATGGCGCGAAGACAGTTTGAAGCTGTGAATGGCATAAGAGTTCAAAGTCCTTCAGAAGTATGCAGTAGCTAGATAGGCCGTAAAAAGTTCAAAAGTTCGTAGAATCATACGATAAAGTAAAAATTCATACAAAATCATTTAAAAAATGAAATAGTAACATAAAAATCTTGAATAAAATTTTTTCTTGATTAACATAAGTATAAATTCAGGGAATCGTTAAATGAACAAACAATAACGAAAAAAAAAATCTTATTTTGCAAACGGTAGCCATTCCTGCATATGTACTTAGAGTTATGTTTATGTGTGTGTGTGTGTGATTATGGCAAAGCCTCGAGGGCTATCTGCCTAAAGGAAGGGATGCCTTCGTGGAGGACTTTCTAAGGGAAACTGGCTCGTATACACGTTACACATGAGGAAAACCACGAAAACACCCATGCAGCCGGGATTCGAACCTCGGACAGAACTACCAGTGTTCAGCGACTTTACCGCTCGGCCGCTGATGGGCGCTATGTTTATGATTCAAGAATTATGAGAATTTGGTTGTGATCGGATATCCAAGGATTTGATGAGTTGAGGAGGTTTGACATAGTATTCTGAAATCGACGGTATTGTTAACATTAATATTCCTAGAAGATAATTCTTGTGGGGTTCAGCAATTAATGCAGGAGATATGGTCTTAATTATTTTCGCCGATGCTAGCATTAAGGATATGGTACAATAGCGTATCTTCAAATATCACTTACACTTTCTCGCTTGGAATCTGACTGACCTATTGCTGCAAGAAAAGCTGACTATCTGAAAACGGAATATTAAGAAATGCAATCTTTATTGCTTTAGTGAATCTTAAGTAGTGCTGTACTGGATAAAGGATTCTGGCAATATTTGGAATACTTTCGTAGCAAACCGTGTTAGAGAGATACAGAGTTTAATTGTTCCTTTTAAATGGCAATTTTGTAAAGAACTGAAAATCGTGCAGATGTTGTATTACGAAATGCAAATTTGATAGATCTTATAGAAAATGAATTTTGGTTCCACGGTCCACCTCGGCTAAGGCAAGGTAACTTCAGTAATCAAAGAGTTGAAGCTATTTCAGATCCTGAAGTAAAGAAACTTTCTCTTGAAGAGCAGCGAAAGACTGTGGTGTGCGTTGCATCCAGTAATCAAAATGAAACTTGACCTTCTTAGTAAGTTTTCATCCTGGAATAAACTCAAACATGTAACTGCATTGTAATTAATTTTCTAAAACAATAGTAAAACTACATCTTTAAAACTTAAGGGTTTTTAAGAATCCAAGAGCTGGATAAGGCAAGCAATTGGATTTTTATATTTATACAAAATTCCTAATTTAGAGAAAAAATTAAACTTTTGAAAGCAGGGAAGAAATTCAATCTCAGCAGTACAATCCTTTCCTTGATACAGAAGAAATCCTCAGAGTGGTGGTAGACTCAGCAATTCGGATCTTTCAGAAAAAGTGTCCAATCATTCTTTCCAATAAATATAAGGTTACTGAACTGACCGGTGAGACAATTTCACGAATTGAACCCACATGGAGGAGCAACATGAACAGTATCAGTTCTGCGACAAAAATATTGGATAACTAACGGCCGTGAAATTGTAAGAAATAATTTGGAAATTTATGGAGTGTTTTAAAAAACGAACAACTACCGCCAGTCAGATAAGGACCGATGTCCCAGCTTCTCGTGTAGTGCGGGATAGAACATTCTTAAACACAGGACTTTGATTTTGCAAAAATCAATTCTTGATCAAGAATCGAAATGGAAAAGGTGAAAAACATATAAATGCTACGTTTACCTTTACATGTACTTCCCTACAAAAGCTATTCGTCTAGAAGTATCAGCGATCTAACAATAGACGCATTTAAAACGTCTCTCAAAGGATTTGTGTGACGCACAAGAAAACCCAAGAAAACCTTTTCAGATAGAGGAACCAACTTTGTTGGCGCTGACCGTGAATTGAAAACATACCTGACTAAACTTTCTTTTGAGGAAGCATTTCAAAACTACCTGCCTTTTTTTGCTTTATTGTTATTAATCCAGCATTTTGTTTTAGATTTAATGTATGGATTAACTATGTTAGATTTATCGTAATTTAGCAGTTTCATTAGTTTTAATATTTGTCTTGCACTCTGTAGAATTACGAGTACACTTTACTTGTAATGTGTTGTGCTAAATTTAGTATTGCTATCTGAGTTTAAATTTGTTGTATATGTGCTTGTTATTCTGAAAGATTTCATTGCTGAACACTTTGCTATACATGTTTGAATCTAAATTAAAAGGTTTTGATATTAATGTTATGTTGAACCAACTGCTATCGGGGTGGAGTATGTTCTGCTTTCAGTAAATAGATGGCGCTATAATCGCGCGCCAAAATAAAATGGATAAGTTAAGCCTTGTACCCCACGATGTGAACAAACGCATATCTCGCAGTGTCAAAAGAGCGCAAATCTTATACCGCCATTCTTCAAATGTATCAATCATCCGTCCATATAATACTCTGTTGTGTTTGTCATCGTAATAAGTATTACATGTAAAGCTTGGGAACTACGTACTCGAAATTTTATCAACACAGTAGCGCCTGTAACCATCCTCTACACTTTGAGGTAGCCCACGCTCTCTCAATATTCTTTTAGGTAAAATCCTAGGAGAGCCCATACCCCTGGCGACAAACTGGCAAAGTGCAGAATCACACACTGCTTCGCGCGTTTCTCAAAATCGCCAACTTGAAAATAACAAGTCAAAAAATTGCACAAACTCAATATCCATGTACACATCGACTTATTTTCACTTAAATGACATCTCAGAATTGCACAAACTTTGGCATTGCACACTTCCTTGACTTTGTCCATACGCGCCATATAAGTGGGCGTGTCAAGGTTGTGGGATCTGCTAGGATCCAACCTTCTTTTATTCTTCTAATTTTAAATTTTAGCTTTTACATATGTGATATGTAAGATGGACGATGTATATTTTAATTATTAATATTTAATGAAAGTGAAGCAAGCTTACATTGTTTGGTAAATGCAGAGCTCCGCAAACTTTTTCTTTCAGTGTTAAGTCACTATTTGCGTTTTTAGTTTGAGCGAATTCAGTTTGAAATTAAATTTATCAAAACAAGTTTTCATTGAAAAAAGTAGTGGATTTTAAAATTAAAATAATCCAAACTAATACTTAATATGAATAACTGCAAATTACTCATCACCACTATTTTATTATCGTCTTGTGGTATTAAAATTTGGAAAAGCGTTGAAATTAACATTGACAGTATCTAAGTCGGTTTCCTTTTAAATAAAACTGCATTGACTCTAAGAGGCAAAGCGGTGGTTGTACGTCTTGTTCAGGACTAGGTAATAGTGTATTTACGGTTTTTTAGAACTTATCAATCATTCTTATTGATCGATCTCGAAGTTATTTCAACGAATTAGAGGAAAGTTCGTAAAAGAAAGCTTTAATATTATAAATACTTCGCCCTCTGAAAGCAGAAATTGGACTCTTCATTCGGAGAAGTGAAGCGGAGTTTGTAGCACGTCGTGTCGAGTGCTCCTGTCCACCAGATCTGGTTTTCGCCGATTTCGTCATCCTCTCTTAAGCCTAACCGCCGCGCTCGCGTCGACGTGCGCTCTGATCATCGCATCAATAAGAGGAAGAGGAAAATGATCCTTAATTAAAAGTCGATTAAGTTTCCTATAATCGAGGCAGCCATGGGGTGTACCGTCTTTTTTACGCACCACCAGAACTTGACTGGCATATGGAGATGAACAAGGTTCAATAATTTTAAGTTTCAACCATTCATTTATTTCTTTGTCAACAATTTCCCGTTCAAAAAAAGGAAGGCGTCTAGGAGGGTGAAAAATCGGCTTATCATCGGACAGAGTGATATTAAGTTTAACATCTGTCGTCTTTGTTTTATTTGGGACCTAAGAATTCAGCAAACGTTCTGCCGCAACACGACTTTCTTTGGAAACATTTGAACCAATATCAAAAGCTGGAACATCGTCATTTATTGCAAAAATGAAAGATTCAGGAGTAGTTTCGAAGAGTAGTTCAGGAGTAGCTCGGGACGTTTTGAAAAATATATACCATCTGATGTAATAGTTAATTTAGCATTTTTAATTACGTCACATCCTACAGTACGAGAAAATTGCATAGAATGATTTGGAACAACTCTAATATTAGCCGAAAAGTCCTGGTTATCAATGTTGATAATTGTTTGAAAACAGCGAATAATAAGAATTTTTGAGAATCTGAAAGCAGTTAACACTCCAGAATTATTTGATAGTTGTGGGGAACCAAGTTGAATCCATGTGTTTTGGTTCAGTAATGTGACCTCACTTCCAGTGAGGAAATCCAGAACTAATCTAGAAACTGTGCTATTGAGTATAACGACAGTTTTACACATATTACCGTAAGAGGTTTGTATTTACTTCGGCAGGTGGAGTGGAAGTCTCATTTGGGCGGCAATTCCAAAACGACCACAAGTTAGACACTTCGGGCCAAGAGAACGAACGATTAGGACAGGACCGTGAGAGGTGTCCGACCTCATTACAGTTAAAACAAGTTTGTGGTTTAGTTTTAGATGGACCAGTATTACTAAATTTCGTGTCGAGTTGTTGGTCTGAATGTTTTCGTCTAGTACCACGTCTGGGGCCATTATATGTATTTTAAAAGTTTGATGGATGAGAGATATTTGTATGTCTAGTCGTAACTACAGATTCATAAGTGCGTAGCTTTTCCTTGAATTCAGAATATGATTTTGCACCGTATAGAATAATTTTATCGGATGGGGTACTTAGTATACCTTGAATGGTATACTGAATGACAGAAGCCTCGTCGATAACACCGTCACCACGATTCGCACTTTCGCGCATTGCGATAAAATATTGCATAAAGCTTTCATTCGAGCGCATTTTTCTTCTTTCGCGTTGTTTATGAATTTCAATAGACGTAATTTTATCGGAGAACTCATTAAGTAATACTGTTTTAAACATGTCGTATGAATGGAGATTCCGTTGTGACAACAAAAAAGTTTTAGCAGTACCCACAACAAGTTGTTTCGCAAAAACTAATTTTTGGTGGTCGGTAAGATTTGGGAATAATTGGAAATTATCCTCTATATCGTTGAAAAAAGCACGGACTAAATAGGAATCATTGCCTGAAAAGTTTCTGCAAGTGTTTGAAAGATCTCTCAAAATAAACCATAAGTCATGATTCATCTCGCGAATCTCGGTGCTCGCCGTCATATAAACACCGGAGCGACTCGAATTCAAATTTACTACTTCCGCGTCAGAAGAAACAACGCGATTTGGGCTTGGCGCCGTGGAAGGAGAGAAAGGGGGAACAGAAGAACTTAGACCTACAGGCGTCGGTGTTTGAAATTGAATGATCGTCATCGGATAAATAACTAACATCTAGGGAATTGTGAAAATCCGTCAGATTAGTGAGCGCATGAAAAATTTTTCACATAAAACATCTTTATTAGTGGTAGCTTCCAAATGCAATAAATTAGCCACTGATATAAAATCTGATTAATAAAAATATTTTAATAGAAGTTCTTTATGTTTTGCCAAATCGAAACTGTCCAGGAACGCAGCAAAATTTCGCATTCTCTTTCGCGAAGAATGATCAAAATCGGAATATCCGAGCACGGTATTAAAGAATTTAATAACTCGTGTTGTGCCATATTTAAGAAAATTCGCTATCAATGGGATATCACCTAATTTTAGGGCCATAGTTCTTTAAACAGTAAAATAGGACAATATGAATATGAAATAGGGTATGTATGAATGAGATTTAAACAGTATAAACACAGCTTAAAATCGTAATACTAATAAATTATGAACGAATCAGGGGAAAATGGGCCTACCTAACGTCGGGGCAGTCCTTATAATCCAATATATCGAATTTCGAATTTTAAATCGAATTTCGATTTAACGTCCAAAATCAGAAGAACGGACAAGTAGCATGTAACGTCATTCACATATGTCGTCCAGCCTGAAGAATATTAAATCGTCATAAAGGCACGTCTTCATTCACATATGTCGTCTGGCTTGAAGAAGAATATTAAATAGTCATAAAGGCATGTCTTGCCTTTGTTAGCTTTCTGAACGTCTTTAGTGATTGCTGGTGTCTAGGGTTCGATTAACGCATGCAGAAAAAGCACGATCGAGCCCCCAAAATGTGGGGAAAGGCAACGAGCATAGTTGATAACACACATTTATTACTATTTACAAATATAGATTACATTACGATTACAATTAATGAAAATGGTATACGAGCGATCGAGCGACGTCTGCTCCGCTCGCCAGCTAATCCTCGTCTTCTCCCGAAGGCGGGAAACGCATGCTGACGCAATGCATACATCACACAGTAGGGGAATATCATGACATAACATTTCCCACATTATCATTTGTGCAAAAAATTGCGAAATGCTAAATCTCAAGTTGAAAAATTAATTTTAAGACTGATCTTACCCTTTTCTGAACTCGAACATTAACTCCGATTGGTCGTTCAACACAAGACTCCGCCCACTAATCCCTCATTTCACAGCTAAAGTTACGTTAAATGTGTCATTGCAATGATTCGTTACTCATTTTTTTACTAACTGTGATTTTTTTCTTACTCTTCTGTTTATCTCAGAGATTCGTCTCTCCTCTCTCTGCTACTGCTCAGCCACGTTGGCTTTTCTATTTTCTGTCCCCTTTCTTTCCTTTTTGTTTTCCCCCAACGCTGTACATTTTAAATTGCTCATCTGATGTGGAGGTGCGTTGTTACTCCGAAATGTGTCCTCAATTTCACTGGCATTCTGAACCGACCCACCTTCCGCTTTTTCTCGCCTTTCGTTCGGTTCCGCCTTTCGTTCGATGCACGAGTATGGAGTATGATTTTTAATCGATGCACGTCATGCGCCTTTTAACCTCACGACTTGTTCTTAGTTTTACTGTGAAAATTTGTATATTGTTTGTTTAATTATTGTAACAGTTCATACCTATATACTTAATTCAATGTCCGCTAAGAAAAGAAGGCCAAATGTTTCCGGTTTTCAAGACATTTGGATGAATGAATGCATATTCGTACATAAAAAGAGTCGTGTTGCATGCGTATTAGGTCTCTAAGCTTCGTATGTCGCACCTTAAATATACAAAGACATTTTCAAACAAAGCATCAGTCCACATTTCAGAATTCCGATCAGAAACTGTAAGTTATAAAAGCATCGGTTTCTAGTGGATGAAACAAGTTACATTTTCTGCGAAACAATTGTAACTAAAAGCGACGAATGTAGTTTCGCAATTGCTCATTGTGTAGTTGCCAATGGCAAAACTTTCACAAATGGCAAATATACTAAAGAACATATTTTTAAGAACTGTTGAAATTGTTCAGCGGTTTGCCAAATCCAGAAACAATATTACCTTGAATCAAAAAACATATCGGCTTCTGCCTGAACTATTGAAAGACGAATAACTGAAATAGCAGAAAGTCTAATAACAAAACAGAACCCTGGAGTACATGAAAGTGTTGCATTTAGAGTTGCGCTTGATGGAAATACTAAAGTCAATGATGTTGCTAGACTTCTTTCATTATTATGTTGTAATTGCATGTTGTTTATTTGATTAAATACGTTTAAAATGTAATAATACATAATATACGTATAATTTAAGTATTTCATTAATATTGATGGGAGTGTTATTTTTTATTTTGTTTATTTTTATAAGTAAATGCTTTCAAATAATGCGTAAATCTATAATAAAACTCTATATCCGTATATTTGACCTCTAGTCCCTACATCTGCACGCATTGCTGCTGAAATCGAACTGATATTGATTACTGTCCGCCCCCTGAATCATATTGGTAGATTGGTCTGGCACCAAGGAATGGAACAAAAAAATTAACGAAACTGTCATCTCTTTTATAATATCACCTGGACACAAACAACAGCGTGTTCCAGAGTGAAGTAATGGCCATCAAACAAGCTCTACTTACGATAATCCAACAGCAGCAAAGAGACAGCTTCATTGTAACAGACAGCCTCTCCTCGCTATATGCAATTGTAAACCCTGTGCACAGCTCCCCGCTGATTGCAGAGATTCAGACACATCTGCGCGACCATAGCCATCTGAACACCAGGATAGAATGGACCAAGGCCCACGTCGGCAACAGGCGAACGAGCAAGCAGATCAACTTATAAAGGAGGCCGCAAGAAACATTAATGCGGAACATATCACCATCCCATGGGCAGTTTCATATTTAAAGAAAAGTCTGAAACACAAGGCAAAATCCATTTGGCAGGAGGAATGGAATACTGGTGAGACAGGACGCCGTGCTCACTATTACGTCCCTACGGTAGACTCAGACCGTCTCACAGTCTCATGCGCAAATGGTCCGATACATTACCGGACACGGTCCTTTCCCCGTGTACTATGAAAAACACGGGATCGCCCAAAACTCACATTGTATATGTGTTGAGATGGGCATCACAGATCATTATGTTACGCAATGCCCGCTTACAGCAGATCTGCACGTACCAATTCCAACTACACAAACACGCAGGCTTTCTGCAGATTTATGGTTAAAGACAAACGTACTGTCCTAAAAATCAACCAGATTGTTGATAAACTCATGAACTTGGGCACAGACTTATGTCTAATCTAAAGCAAACGTGCTAAGATATGATATACAAATGCAAGGTGGAGTGTGCAACGCCATTTACCATGTGCCATGTATCGTGTAAATTAAAAACCATGTCGTACAAACTCCATGTATATATAACTATCGGCATGATGTGCTACGAGCAGCTCACAAACTAAAACTGTAAATATTGCAAATGAACTGAGTAATAAACATTACGCACTGAGGTCAGTTATCGCGCATATAACTAAGCACTTTGCAGCGCGTATAACTGCCTTCAACAGAACAGCAATGTGTCAATACTGGCAAATTACGCAATGCAGGACAGTTCATGTACTACGCGTACTAATACAATCACATGCATATAGCGCGACCTATTCTAAGGTGCGAAATGTACATAATGGAGAAATGCGCAGATGCAAAATCCTGCAGTAATATGTTAACTGTAAATGCAAAAGTAATCTATGTATATTAGGAATGACAATGCAATCCATTATATGTTTCTGTACATGGTAAATATGTTAATGTAATGATTAAGCAATGTATTATAAGTGTAAAGAACTTCGGTATAGAATAACATTGTAAAGCTTACCGGTTTAATTATAAGGAGTAATGTAATATACACATTCGTATAAGTTAGTCACTATGATTTATCCTACATAATGTTTCACCTGTACATAACAAATTCCCCTGCGTATAACTTAACACGTATCATGTATATACCCCCTTCTATGTATAATGTTTTTCCTATGTATCACTAATTTCCCTGTGTATAATTTAATGCGCATCCTGCGTTTAATGCGCAGCCAGTGCAAAACAACATTATTACAATCTGATGATAATGTATCTGTTACCAGTATACGGTATATTAGGAAAGAAAATTAATGTAATAAGTATTGGCAAGTTAATGTAATGTTAAGGTAAGGCGTTATTTCGTCTTGTCAATCTGATGTGTAGAATATAATGTAATGTGTAAACCATGTATCGCAATATGTAATATATAGTGTAGTATGTACTGATAAACTATCTTGTTAATTTGATATGTAGTACATTATCTAATACGTAAGCCAAGTATCGTAATATGTAATGTAATCGTAATAGTGTCATATGTATCATAATAAATAATATAATATGTAATGCAATCGTAATAGTGTCATACGTATCATAATAAATAATGTAATATGTAATGTAATCGTAATAGTGGCATATGTTTCATAATATATAATGTAATATGTAATGCAATCGTAATAGTGTCATATGTATCATAATATATAATGTAATCGTAATAGTGTCATATGTATCGTAATATATAATGTAATATGTAATGTAGTCGTAATAGTGTTATATGTATCATAATATATAATGTAATATGTAATGTAATCGTAATAGTGTCAGATGTATCATAATATGTAATGTAATATGTAATGTAGTATGTACTGATTAATAAGCAACATGACACACAATGCAAAGCCCAACTGAAACAATGTGAATCCAAACTTTATAATAGTATTATGCATAACGATGTAGGCAGTGTATCGAGCAAAGGGTACAATTGGCATGGTCCAGATGACAATTCAATACGCATCCAGTGTATAAAGCCTATCACGTGTATAATTTATCCTGTATAATGCAGTACCTGTGTATAACTAATTTCCTGTGAATAATTTAATCCGTATCGTACAACCCCCTATTGCGTATAATGTTCCTATGTATCATTAATTTTCTCGTATATAATGTAATGTGTACCCAGTGTATAATGATAATATAATGTGTATCCTGTGTCTAATGCGAATCCTGTGCAAAATAACCCTTTCATAATGTACCAATATAGGGTTTATTAGAAAATAATTTTAATGTAATAAGTTGATGTGAAGTTAATGTAATGTTACGGTAAGGTATTAATTTGATATGTAGTATATAATGCAATGTGTAAATCATGTATCGTAATATATAATGTAATATGAAATGTAAGATAAAGGAGGACGTAGTGCTGTACTGATTAACCCAAATGGTTACTACTGCAAACTGAGAGGTTTTCCTCCTTTTATAATATTTTTAAATCGCGTGCGAGAATTTTCTGGTACTTTCTCGAAATCAAAAACATATTTATTTATTTAATGTTAAATGCACGTGCTCTTGTATTTTCAATTTTTCGGCTTAGCTTTCTTCTTTTAATATTTGTCACGCGTTGCACTGCGCGGGAAATAAAACCATTTAATTTATAATTGAACTAACATTAGCTTTTTAAATACCAAATTCGTAACAGAAACTACGTTTTACGCAATGAAAATCCTTTCTGTTCATTGCGCATTTGATATCCTACATTCCGCCTTATCTATGCTACAAACTGTTGCATTCTACGGGTTCTTGGATTGGGAGTAATGGATGACACCTTTTGATGAAGAATGAAAACCGCAATTTATTCGTCAGTATTATACAGGTGAGTCCAAAGGGCACGTTTACAGCCGTCGAAAAAATACGATAAATACGTTGAAACAATCAGTAACACAGCCTTCGGGCTATCAGGCTTTAACGGTGAAGACAGTTTCATGGCAAAGCACTAAAGTACAGCTCCCAACTCGGCTGATCGCTAACAAGCTAATGTCTGAACTCAAACCACTAATACTGAACTCAACACATTCAAGATACTTTTCACGATCAATGGCTACTCCACGTACAGGCAGTGCATTTATAGCTTTTGACCTGCCTTCGAGAAGACCACCAAGAGTGGATTCTCGGGAAGACCGGTAAGAATTCGTTCTAGAATGTTCTCTCTCCGTCTTTAGCATATCGACATTTCTGCCACCAAATGGGCGTCTGCGAGGCAAATCCGGTAACCCTGTCCTTCCTTGGCACTTTCTGACAACCCTTAACTCCTTTTGCGAGGAATCCAGCTTACCGCAGCTGGGCTTTGCTGAACAATATGTATATATTGTTACAAATTTTGTATATAAATAAATGATTTTAATGCAATTACATGTAAAATTGTTATATTTCTTTTGTATAATATAACGTGAAATACCTAAAGTAGTAAGATATACTGGAAAGGTAAAAATACAGTGCAAGTCCATTAACAATGAACAAATGGGCATCTTAGTAGTTTGGCCAGAAATCGTCAAAACTTGGTGAGCATTTAAGAACAATTTGGTCCGGTCCCTGTATTACCATAGAAGTTATTGTATTGAATAAATGTAATTCATCAACATATTTCCTGCAACCGTAATTCTACTCTCATATTGCCTTCCAGTAATTTCGGGAACCAAAAGGAATTAGAAATATCTCGGTAGCCAGATGCGAACTATGTAAGGCTGGTGAAAGCATCTGCTCTTAGTTGTTGTCAGCTGTTAGCTCAACACGAATTCCGAGAACTATCACCGGCTTAGATTTGTCTTCAGAGATATACGAGCATTGCGTTTTGTTTAACTGATTGCACTCTGTGATATTAGAAATAGTCCTACAACTATTTCTGTGGAAAGATACAGATATCTAAAGTGTTTCTTTGATAGAAATAAATTTTATCAACTTATCATCGGACCTGTGTTCTTTCACTATATTGCAAACCGTACGCATGTAAAAATATCTATATATCTGTATATCTATCAAAAGCATATATCTCTATATATATAAGAAGTAAGAAATTTAGAACCATACCCACGGAGACTCAAAAGCAATGAAAGAGAATATCAGTAAAATTCAAAATTGCCTATAAATAAATAAATAAGTAAAAAAAGCAGCCAATAATCCCCAAAACGAAAAAAATGATTGATACAAATTGGAAATACGAATTAAATAAAAATTTAAATTGGTAAAATATCTATATATCTGTATAATTATCAAAAGCATCTATCTTTCTATATATAAGAAGTAACAAATTTAGAACCATACCCACGGAGACTCAAAAGCAATGAAAGAGAATATCAGTAAAATTCAAAATTGCCTATAAATAAATAAATAAGTAAAAAAAAAAACAACCAATAATCCCCAAACGAAAAAAATTATTGATATAAATTGGAAATACGAATTAAATAAAAAATTAAATTGGTAGAGGAATGTAATCAAAATCTAATTCAACAATTATCAAGAGAAAGTCTTTTCCTTGGAAAACCACTGCGTTTCTGTTCATACAAAATTATTTAATTATAGCAATTCACTCGAACCTTTTGAGCTCCTGCTCAACGACACTTTCAAAAAGTGTCTAATTCCTTTTGCTTTATTCGACTTCGGGATATTTCGTACATAGGTGTGTTTTTGTATATGTCTTTTGCGTTGAGGAGGAGCTTGGTGACTCTAAGTTTTCTTCTGGTTTGGTGACTTTTGGTTTATTTTTGCACGTTTATGGCAATTGTAAATTTTTCTGGTATTGCATTTCATTTCTTTTGAGTCTTTGTAGATTTCGTTCTAAATTTCTTATTTCTAATCTGCAACTGATTAATTTTCAGCAACATATTGCATAGAAAAATAATGGAATAATTTTCTTCTAAAATAATAAAAAAAAATTGATATATATATATAAATACGAGGATCAGTTAAAAAGCTAGTTTCGCCGCTTAAGGAATAAAAAATGGATAGAAATTTTATTATACCTTTATTTGTATCTTAAAGTTTCATTCAAAGCCTACTTTTCAACTCAATTACTTCGGTTGTTTTAGCATTTGTCGAGGCGTGGTACAAGTTTTTCGATGCCTTCTGCAAAGAAATCCCGTCCAATGCCCGATAACTATTATTGTGTTGCAGCTTTCATCTCGTCATGCAACTGGTATCGTCGCTTTGGAAGTTCTGCTTTTATGCCACGAAAAACACGGAAGTCACACGGTAAATAGGTATGAGCTATAAGGTGGGTGATCCCACATTTCCCACCTAAACCTTTGCAGGAGGTCGAACGATTGTTTTGTTGCATTCGGCCTTGCATTCTTATGCAGGAACACAATGCCTTTCGAAAGTTCACCCGGCCGTCGATTTTTAAGTGATTGTCCGAATCGTTTTAGTGTTTCATAATAAGAAGATTAATTTTCGTATTCCTCGTTATGAACTCTGTATGCACCAAACCTTCTCTGCCGAAAAACAGCGTCAATATTGCTTCTCGATCAGCTGGAACAGTTGCACACATTTTTCGAGTCGGGAAAGTGGAATGCTTGTACTCGACGGAGGTGATGAGAAGTGGTGAATCCAAGACTCATCAAGCTTCTTTGAGTAGTGCGAACAGCGGAGTACTTGGACTGTAGCTACCTTCCTCCATCCAGTAACTAGTTTTTTGAGAATTTACTGAGAAGTAGCGGAGGTGCGTCTAAATGTCGAGGAATGACAAAAGTTCTAAGCATAAAACTACTGCTATAACATAGCACATCTCTTACGAACGATGCATGTAAGGCGAGCTGTAGAATTGAGAAGACTTATCTCTGGTCATAGTTTCGACAGAAAACTCATTTCTTTCCTTTTCGTAACGTTGCAGAAATTTCAGCGGACCTTCAAAACGCTTCCTTTATTTTCCTCCATCAGTAGACGAGGCACCCATCGGGTACAAACTTTATGAAATTCAAGCTAATCGGCACTAATTTGATGAACGCTTTCATAAAAATAACCCGTTCATAGATTTCGCTACTGTAATGCGTCTCTTAGTAACAATGCATTCATTCACTTGAGCAGCAATTTGAGATTTTGTGGCAGTTGATAGTGTTCTCTCGCGCTCAGCGTCGTCAATATCTGCACGTCCGGTTCTCAAACACGTTGCACCACTTCGTGGTAGCTTGACGTGACACTGCATTTTCACCATAAACTGAAATTTTCACCATACAACTGCCGATAAATTTCACATTTCTTTTAGTCTACAAAAAACGAATCACTGCACACATTTTCAATCTGGACGCCACTTGCAGCTGCCGAGACACGTTTACGACTGATTATCACATAAACTAAAATTGCATCGTGAAAGCCACTATGTCACACGATAGAGCTAAACGTCTGAAGTTTTGCCAGTTTCTTTAAAATAGCCTTTGCCCGAAAATTTCTACGAAGGGAAGCAATTAAATTTCTGACTAACCTACGTGTATATAATATATATCTACGTCAATATTATTCTTTGGGTTTGCATTTATGCAATAGCTAAGGTTGGCCACACATAGAACAAACCCAAAATTTCTCACAAAATTGCAGCTCGCATAGGGGTTCGCAATAGACTGAATGCAAACAATTTCGTTGAGAGGTTGATAAAATTTATTTTATGAAAAGAATGATTTCAGAGTTCTCGTATTTTCCACGGAAATACTCGTGCAGGTATTCAGAGTAACACTTAGTACAATCAGGCGTTACACATTAGACTGCTAAGAACGTCAAAGAGGTATTGAAATTGTAGAACATATAATTGTACCGAGGCTTTGTTGATGGTGAAAAGTTTAATTCTTTTCACGTTGGATGCAAAATCGGAAGCTGTGCTGTGAAGCATCACTCGGTTAAATTCAGACGACTCAGGCGAACTCAGTTCGCGAAGCGGGCTTCCACGCGTCAGCGCAATCCCGTACTATGTCTTTAGTGATCTCCTAGCTGAAATATGTCTGAGCATAAATGAGTACGAATGTGTTGAACTAGAAAATAGCAATTATGACACTCAAAGTATTTTAAGGAATTATATGTGAGTTGATGCAGGTCTTTCGCATAATCAAGTAGAAAGATTCTCTGAGGAGACGTTGTTTCAAGTTCCGCATTGCATTGCCACTCATATGGGTGGAGCATCACTTGGGAAGCGTTTTGAGTGGCTGAAAGAGAGCATCAAAGTAAAAATTATCTGCTCAGTCGGAAAGAAGTGTAAGTGAGTGATAATTATTGAGCTGTCGAATATCTAAGCTTTAATTTAAACTGGGCATTGAGTTTCTTTTTAGTATTTTGTATGTACGTATTCTTAAGCTTGATCAACCAATCACAAAAAGTGATTAAAAGATATTATTATCAGTGGGTGTTCTAGTAGCTGATGTATAAGTAGATCACTGGGCGGTAACGTGATAATTTCAAACTGCTTTTGCTGCAAAGAGAAAAGCGACGACACAAAGCGCAAGTTTTTTTTAAGTACAAAACGCAACAGAAAAACAAGGGAATTACAATTTATACCAAAGCCACCACTCAGCCTAAGGTAGGCAAGCAGTTTTCTTAAAAAGCATACGTCATAACGGATGAACTACAAACGCACTTTATTCTAATTTTAAAACACATATAACGCAGGACCATACGAAAAAACCAGTAATTAACAAATTGGATATAAATGTTTTAGTAATAGGTATCTCAAACTGCAATTACAATTTTAAAAATTCATATTAACCTCAAATCGAACCCAGTTTTCATGTCAGATGCATTTACTAAAAATTATTTAAAATATTATTGGAATTTGGAGAACTAAGTTCCCTAAGTATTTGACAGTCGAACCTATATAAGCTGCATTTATTCGTTTAAAATTAATAAAGTGTTTTTACAGATTTTCTAAAAAAAAGTTATCAGATGTAAATGGTAATGCTGATCGGTATCAATGAACAAGAATGTCATGCATTTTTTTTTAAAAATGAAAAGAAATATTTTTGAGATTTCCTGCGCAAGTAATTCCCAGTTTTAATGTTTGGTACTAATCTACACATGTTTGATGTAATTTAGGACACTCAACTAAATACGGAAAAACGGACTGTGAAAAACTTCATCTGCATTTCATAACTACACTTTTTCTGCTAAATTTTGGGACTTGATTATACAATCGACATTATACAAGCTACAATATAGGTAAAGCAAAACTACGAAAGTAAGATATGTTAGCAATGATTGTAATGCATTGTCATATAAATAATCAAATCTGTAACTTCATATCTTTTAATGAAGATTTATATCAGAGTTTGTAAACTTTCAGAAAAGTTACGCATTTATGTTTTTTAATGGTATAAATATAATAAAGTATATAAACGTGGACTCAAACCAGTAAAACCTTAACATTTCTCAAAATTCGTGCCATGATATTTAAATCATAATAATGATAATTAACTGAAGGAAAAATGTATTCACTGACGGCGTAAGATTGCTTCGACGGCCTTTAGTTTCTCAAGCCACTGAATTATAGGATTAGTGCTTTTTGTACTATTAAATACTAATTCTTAATAGAGTTTCAGTCTAGAATATTGTCGCTACTATGTTGAATCATCAGCTTGGAAATCACGCTGGTTTTGTTAACCTCAGATAGCGCAAACAGCGTGTCAACCTTATTTGCAAAGTGCCTTGTGTTCCATATAGGTGATAGTACGACTTACCACCCAAAATTTTAAAGGACAACAACGCGGGGCGACAGAACGGAGAGTCTGTCATCTCTCTTCCACTACCAACATTTCCTCGACAGAATTTTCATCTCGTTCTATATTTAAAGTGCACATGCCGCAAGCACTCCATGGTTTCTCCGGGATTCGAAACCGGGCACTTGGGTTCAGCAGCCAGCGTCGCTAGCTGCTATCCCACTTGGGGTGTGATAGAAATAAAATGACCAAGATCAGGCCGGTTTCTCTCATAGTTAAATATGTGTAACTGATCTGACCTAAAATTCTGGCATGCGCAAAGGATAGAATACTTCAAAATGCAACTGTTAGTGAAACGTTTGAAATGTTATTTTGTCTCTTGATTTTGTTACACGTATATTCTTGAAAATCCATCGCTACACAAGGATTTTAGAATTTCTTTAAGAATCCCTCAATTTTGCATCATGATGTTGCAGAAGAAACAATTTAAGTACGAAAGCAAACAGTAGAAACAAAAATAAACAAACAAAATAACAAACAAAAAAACTCTAATTTAATTCCAAAGCCCCCGCTGTTCCGAAAATAGACAATCCAGTTTCATTTAAAAAACTGTGAAAAAATACTAATGATAGAGTTTGTAATGATCATAAGCTACATGTACTGCAAGAGTATATCGAACAACTAGTAAGTTAAAATCTGGATATGAATTTTTCATAAATTACAATCTTAATCGGTAAGTGTAATTTGAAAACAAATCCATGGCAGCATCGAATTGAAATCGCTTTCCATGTCAGATGCATTTCATGAAGAAATTTAAAATTTGAAGAACTAAATTTCCGAATTATTTGAGAGCCAAACCTGCATAAGGTGTATTCACTTGTTTAAAAGTTACAAATTTTCTTAAAACTTTATCAGAGATAAGTGTTAACATTGATTGGTAGCAATGAACGAGAATACTAATCCATTTTAATCTATATTACTTTTATAGTAATCTCTACAAGTCTGGCATAATTTAAGCGATTCAACTAGGTACGGAAAATGGATTGCCACTGTACAAAAAGCTAATCTGCATTTTCTTACAAGACGATTTTCTTAAATTTAGTTATTTTAATAAACATGTTTGTAATCAATGTGTGCACCGTTTTAACGACCGAACTTCCCTGAGACTTCGGTCATCATTACACAAGCTGCAATTGAAGTAAAACATATTTCTGAAATAAAATATTCTAAGGACGACTGTAAACTCAAGTCATATAAATAATCAAATCTGTATCTTTAGAACTTTTAATAAAATTTATGTCACACTTTGTAGATTTTTCAGAGGTATTATTCATGTTCGTATTTAAGGGTAATCAAATAATATAAAACTTGGCTCAAACCAAAAGCCTCTATGCTGCAGCTGCTGAATGCCTGTATTCCAGCGATTATTTTAGTATGAGAAATTTGTTTCTTTGATTATTTGCCAGGACAAATATGCAGCTTCGTGTACTATTGGAGTACCTGAGAAATAAAATGATTGGGCTTTTTTGCTTGTAGTAGGAAAATCCATCAGAAGCCAAAGGGTAAAATTGCTGAAGATTGGTAGTTTGGTCCAGGTCGAAACACACCAAAAAATAAGACGGATTTTCGTGAATTTAAGACATGCACAGGATTTGCTGACAAAATTATATTAATACTTAACACGTTATATTTACAAAATGTTTTTGAAACATTTCGTAAATATAACGTGAATTTGAAAGTTTATGAGAATGTCTTTACAGTTATTTAAATGCATATGTGGATAAAACCTTCCTATGGGGGTTTAGATAAGCGTACCTGAATGAAATATAATTCAACGTTTCAAAGCCTCAGTCAATTTTGTTTTTTGAAAAATTTCAAAATCTTCAAACTGTTAATTGTTTTTTTTCTTTGTTTATTTGTTTCACTTTAAGAATGCGCATTTTTGCTTAATATTGAGAAGGTATCTCTAAATAAGAATTGAAGAATAAATTTAAATTCTGCGAAGTTTACATCAAGTGTTGAATCATTTTGAAATATGCTCTAAACCAAATTCTTAATTACGTCCTGATAAATTTTGCGGGGATCGGCAAGCAGAAGAAACAATTTAACACCAGCGTTACGGAATTTTCCGTACACCTATTGCTACGATCAGCGATCATTTTGACCGCTTGCTCCGAAAAGAAGCTCGCTTTTTGCTAATATCACGCAAATTTAATGTTTATAATGATACATTTTATTTGTTTAGTAAGTAGAGAAAGTAAACGGAATAATTACATGCAACAAAACGATAAGTTAATGTAGCAAATCATTGGATAATTTAATTTAACAAAGAGTTAAAAGAGAAAAAATTCACTCTAGAAAAAACGGAACTCCCTTTTTTAGCGAGTGTAATTCTGCACTTCTGGTGCTCCCTTGGCAAAGTTCTTGGTGATGAGACTGCTGAATAACCAATAGGCTCTATCAAAGTACCAAAGTGCCTGGTAGGTAAGGTAAGCATCTTTTGAAATTTTGCAGAACATGAAAAAAAATTAAGATGATTACTAGAATAACAACTTCACTGAAGCATAAATTAGGAAATTATTTAAATAACTGTCTCATAATTCATTTCATTTCACTTCATTTAAATTCCAAAAACGTTTTAAATAAAGGTTAAAAAAACGAGCTTACATGGAAATTCTACGGCTGTTAACACTTTTTTAAGCATCTGCGATTAAACTGACTTAAGCGACTGTGATATTAAGGATAATTTGATATATAAGTTTTTACAAAGTTCATTATTAATCTCAGTTTGAATGAAGAAGTAGAATTTAACCAATTGCGTCGCTTTAGTTAAAGTCTCTAGATTCGTCCCATTCTAAAAAAAAATCTTTAAAACCATATTGAAGTGTAGAAAAACTGTTCTGAGAAACAACCTCGAAAATTTCTCTTAAGCA